>NW_026936636.1:180000-741903 GCF_032062105.1 Saccostrea cuccullata
ATTTTCAAATTAAATGCCAATAAATAAACAATCTAATTAAAATCAGACATCTTAGATCCAGGCATATACACTGTGTAAGAGGATAGAGATCTAAAAACTCTGGGTTTTTTTTTTTGAAGATTGTAAATTGTTTAAATACTTTTGAATTCATGTTTATTGATTTCTTTGATTTGTAGCAACTACCAAATAAAGAGAAATGAGAAGCTGATAAACTGTTTCAATGACTTTGACGACTATCTCAGTGAAGAAAGCTTGTGGCAGATATCTGAGAAAATAAAACCACGTGGTGGCAACAAAAAACGGCTAGAATTTGACAGTTAAGTGCGGTGGTGTAGAAGGGTGGTTCTAGTGGTTCATAGATGGTGCTGTGATCTGGATTCTGCTGATTTCCCATCACATTTCACAATGTGGTCAGATTCACAATGAATTAAAAAAGTGATACAATGTATTTACCATACAGGGCCATATAACAGAGACAAGACATCATTGAGTATTCACAAGCATTTTCATATTTTGTGCGATGTTATACAATTCGAGGGTGTCTCCTAAAATGCCATAGAATTTACTTAAGACACTATACATCCATAATGTTGTTTATTCATGAGATGTAACGAAGGCTGTACAAGGTGTAATTTATTGTTATTTTGCTATATTTTACTTAGATTGTTATTTTGACCAATCCCAATCCTCTGGGATTATGTGTTACAGATTATTATGATTGTTATGTGTGATAACTGAATGGGATCGATTGGTTGTAGAATTATTTATTCCAAGATTGTTTTCTTTTATGAAGATTTGGTTGATAGCAAAATTCAATGATACTAGTAAATGTTTCTTGATCTTGAATATTATAAATGATGAACACGGTTAACGTTTCAAGTGAACTATGATTTGAAGTGCTATTTATAACTATAAGAAAGAAATTTTCTGACAATTAAATATTTTTTTTTATTTATATACATAAACTGACATTTTTCTTGACAGGGAACCAACAGTTGTATGTGTATTTGGTTATAATTGTGCCAAATTTTGTCTCCATTGTTTAAAAACCCTGATTTTTTTTTATTCGTACAAATTGTTTATGTATACAAGTGCTTTGATAGTTACACCATTTTATAAAGGTTTTGTAATTTATTTCAATTTTTATAGCAAACTTGCTGTGATTCAATCGTTGCAAAAATTTCTGTCCTCTGTATTTCATGCAGTGGATGTCGGGTATTGCAGTGGAAAAGTGTGCTATAGGCAGATGCTTGTAACTGTTGCTTTAAAGAATGTAAATAGAACATGTACAAGAAATAGCACAGGAGCATTGTTTTCTAGGAATGTCATAGTCACTCCATGTTTTATAGCTCTTCAGAAATGCCAACTTAAAGATTACATTAATCAAGCAGCAGTATTACTGTTATACAGTTTATGATTCATCAGATATTGCTTTTTCTCTACAACCGTAATTTAATGTAAATGTATAATAGGATTTTTTTTTTTGTAATATCATAGAAAGGAGAAAAATAAGTTCGGAAATCTATGTTTAACACTTCCGTGTTGTAGTTCACAGGACTTGAGACAATTTATCATTGTTCACAGTACTGATGTGCTGCTCATCCTATCACTGGATGCAGTTGGAACATACTCTGTGTATAGGATAAGAACTTTTGTAGTCAAGACTCGTGTTCAGAATGACTTGTTGTGAATTGTTATAGCTGATTGACCTAGTATTTATATGTAAATAGTCACCCTTTATGCAGTTATTAAGAGTATACTGTAATAAAGAAATAACAATGAATTGATTACTAGTTGCTTTTTATTCATAGTTTCATTTTTAGCTCTACTGGTCAGAGATCAGGAAAGCTTATGTGATACTGTAAACATATTACATTTAGTGGTGTACTCTATTTAGCGATTTAAGCGGAAAGCAGAGTCCGCTAATTCAAGTACAACGCTAAATGTTTTGTATATTAACTTTTATAACTAGCAAATTCAGACAGCGCTAAATCAAATCTACGCTAACTTGTTGAAAATTGAATTTCCGCCAAATATCGTACACGCCAAATATAATACATTTACAGTAGTAAGGTGTCCATGTAAGATTTGGTTCTGAAAGTAGGCTTAGAAATGAAAGTTTTAAGTCATAAGTTTGCCTGGCAATTTTATATACTGTACATATAGCAATCGGGGAAACAATTAATGCAATGTTAAGACTCTAATTCATTTCATTAAGGAGCCTGGAGGTCACCCAGATGACCTGCTTTTGTAGGTCACCTTTTGAATTTTTCGTAAATGATGAAAATTTCATTTTCCATCAGGAATTCCAATGAACAAAATTGAACTTAACCTGCTTTGCATTTGTAGAACTTGTATTTTGTTGAAAAGGGATGGAGGGTGATGTTCTGTCCCACAGAATTTTTTTTTTAAGTTTTCTTCTCAAGTGATACAAAAAGGATGATATAAAGAAAAACATAAATACAGATCACAGTACTGGTATCTCTGATCAAGCTGAAAAGTTGCAGTACATTGTTAAATTTATTGTAGATATTTGAAAACATTAATTTGCCCTCCTTTGTAATTGGCTATCCATAATCTCCCACTTCTGTCCAAACTCATGGCACCAATACCCTGGATGTTTGGATGCGTAATGTAAGTAATGAAAATTCCATCCATATCTAGCAGATGAACACATTCATTATCGGTGTCCATGACTAAAAGTTGGCTATGGATATTCGAGCATATGAAACTCGGAGAAAAGGACTCATACTTTCCAGTCTGCAGATTCCCTTTGTATCTCCATCGAAGAGTTCCATTTTTGTTGGTGACAACCACTTCGTTTTTGTTTGGTTCTGATGCACAGACATCCAGATTTTTATTTTCTTCCACCAGAATGTAATATTTCCCAGCCTGGTAGAGAGGTTGATGATGGTCATCGTACTGAATTTCTTGAATTATTTCTGAATCAGAGAAGCGAGCAATTTTGACCTCAGTTTCATCCTTGTTCTCCAGGGAGACCAGGAATTTGTCGTCTGCTGTGCAACAAACTCCAATAGGTCTCCAGTCAACAAAAGTGATCAGTTCTTTGATTTTGCTATCAGTAACTTTGTAAGCACAGCTATGCAATGAATGACAGATGGCAAAGACCAAATCTCCTTGTCTGGTAATGGCCAAATTAGTGGGTTTGAATTCCAATGTTATTGTTTGTCTTTCAAACTCAACACCAGTATCCTTGAAGCATATTATTGCATTGTTTTCACCATTCAGCCAAACAGTATTGTCATTAATGCACACAAGATTGCAAATCGTATCAACTCTGGTTTCCACAGACTTGCAGATGGTTGATCTACTGCATAATTTGCGTACAGTTTCCTGTTTTGAAGCGAAGGATTTTACATGGTGTGGTATTTGAGAAAAAAGATTGCCAAAAGTTTCATACATTTTATTTGCTTTGATTTTTGTGGAAATAAATGATGGCATGGTTAAAGAAAAGTTGAAACGATGTGATGTTTCCTTTCTTAATTCATAATCAAGAATATCTTTTAAATCAAGAGAACTGGCAAACTTCTTCACTTCTTTACAGTGAATACTGAGTGCCCTCAGGAGAGCTTTGCTTTCCTCGATTTGTTTCTCTAAGAGTGTAATGTCTCGATCTTCCATACTCTTTATTTCTTCAGAGAACTTTTGCACTGTCCTGTCCACTTCAGCGTGCCATTGCCTTCCATGCTCAGTGACCTCAATTTGCATTTTTTCGTATTTTACTCGAACTTCTTTCAGCTGTTTCTGCATTTTAGCAATATTATCCTCCAGATTTTTACAAACATTGTTTTCCAGAGATTTACTTTCTTTTTCGATTTCAAGGCTTTTTTGCTTGCATCTATCTTCCAGTTTTATAGCTGGGTGGGCTTTGTGATTAAGTGTTATGCAGTTCACACAAATGGGAATCTGACATTTTGTACAAAACAAATTACACTTTTCATTTTTATGAATAGCACAAGGTGGAAGAATTGGCATGGATCCTCTCAGCTTATAAGACACAATGTTATGTTCTTGTGAGGATTTGGCATTTATATGAGCACCTACACACACGCCACAGAGATTGACTTTACAAACACTACAGTGTAGGCTCACTGTGTTGGAGCAAAGCTCACATTCAATGAGATGTTGAGCATACACAATATCTGGATCTTCCACATCGTTTCCCTCTGCCATATCTGAAAAATGGATGTCACCTGCTCATGATGATCACAATCTGAAAATCAAATTACCACAAATAACAAGAGGCCCAGGGGCCACATCGCTCACCTGAGCAATTGGCTAGGAAAAAGCACATATCAGATCAGAACTGAAAGTTTACTGCGGGGGGGGGGGGGGGGGGGGGGGGCTTGAATTTTAACTCCCCAGGGGGTCATAATTTGAACAAACTAGAATCTACACTACCTGAGGATGATTCCATATAAATATCACTAAGCATGGCTTTGAAGTACTTGAAAAGAAGATTTTAAAAGGTTTCCCTATATATTCCTATGTAAAACTTTTATCGGCCATTTGGCCCCACCCTACCATGATTTGAACAAATTTGAATCTACACTACCTGGGGATGATTCCACAGGAGTTTCATCTTTCCTGTCTCGATGGTTCTTGAGAAGAAAATTTTTCCTATATATTCCTATGTAAAACTTTGATCGGCCATTTTGGCCCCATCCTACCCCCGGGGGTCATGATTTGAACAAACTTGAATCTACACTACCTGAGGATGATTCCACATGAGTATCATCTTTCCTGGCCCAGTGGTTCTTGAGAAGAAAATTTTTAAAGATTTTTTCTATATATTCCTATGTAAAACTTTGATCGGCCATTTTGGCCCCACCCTACCCCCGGGGGTCATGATTTGAACAAACTTGAATCTACACTACCTGAAGATGATTCCACAGGAGTTTCATCTTTCCTGGACCAGTGGTTCTTGAGAAGAAGATTTTTAAAGATTTTTCCTATATATTCCTATATAAAAATTTGATCGGCCATTTTGGCCCCACCCTACCCCCGGGGGTCATGATTTGAACAAATTTGAATCTATACTACCTGAGGATGATCCCACATGAGTATCATCTTTCCTGGCCCAGTGGTTCTTGAGAAGAAGATTTTTAAAGATTTTTCCTATATTTCCTATGTAAAATTTTGATCGGCCATTTTGGCCCCACCCTACCCCCGGGGGTCATGATTTGAACAAACTTGAATCTACACTACCTGAGGATGATTTCACTTGAGTTTCATCTTTCCCGGCCCAGTGGTTCTTGAGAAGAAGATTTGTTTAAAATGCCATAATTTTTTCTCTAATTCATGATTATCTCCCCTTAGAAAAGGGCGTGGCCCTTCATTTGAACAAACTTGAATCCCCCTTACTTTGTAGCAAGTTTGGTTGAAATTGGCCCAGTGGTTCTTGAGAAGAAGATGAAAATGTGAAAAGTTTACAACGGCAACAACGAGACAACGACAACGACAACGACAGACAACGGACAAATTTTGATCAGAAAAGCTCACTTGAACCTTTGGCTCAGATGAGCTAAAAATAGGTAATTAGAGCTGAGATTATAGAGTTCATCTCATCCAATGTTGTCTTTAAGTAAGGTAAAGTCCCAAAGTTAACAAACATTAAAATTTTTACATACCAAAATGCAAATATTTTATGCAATTTTAATCTGAAAAACTTCAAATAATCGCTCATAATGAAGATGTAATCCAGCATCTGAACAAGTTGAGAGTGTTCATCCCTTGATGCATCATTTCTGCAAGTTTGGTTAATATAGACCTTATAGTTTCTTGATGGTAGACTTGCACCCATAACTTTTACCTGGTCCATTATCTGGAACATGTTTGTTGGATCCAGCATCTGAAGCAAGTCCATTAGTTTGCATCTTAGATGTATCATCCATGCATGTTTGCTCAAAATAGGGCATATATCCAGCATCAGAAGCAAGCCTGGTAGTGTGCATCCTTAATTGTATTATCCATGCAAGTTTGGTCATCATAGAGCTCATAATTACTTGGAAATGGGACCTTCACATGTTAATGTGAATGTTAAAAAACATTAAACTTTTCACTTATCTGGAAAATGTAGGTCAGATCCAGCATCCGAAGCAAGTTTGGTAGTGGGCATTCACCCGTAGACGTATCATCCATGCAAGTTTGGTCGTCAGAGGGCTCATAGTAGTTATTTAAGGAATCACTGTTTACTAGTAGTTAGTTTAGTATGCCAGGGCATCAACGATAGTGGGAAACATGGTATAATTTGCATAATAGTTGAAGCCCGTTATGCATAAATCATCCCATGTTTCTCACTATCGTTGATGTCCCTGGCATACTATACTAACTAAACAGTGATTCCTTATATTTCCATTTCATTATGAAATAAAATTGTAGATTTAGATTTTAAAAATCTAGACATATATTTAAATTACACGAGGACTACCATGCCAATTTCAATTAAAATTGTAGATTTAGATTTTAAAAATCCAGACATATATTTACATTACACGAGGACTACTATGCCAATTTCAATAGCCCTCGCCCACTGACGTCAAACACAAAGGCAGCTGCATGAGAATTACATGCATATTTGGCCTCCTTAGCGTCAGACACAGAGACAGATGCGCACGCGATGTGCATGCACAATAGGCCTCCTTAGCTTCATACCTATCGACCTGCCTAATTTATATTTCGATCGAATGATAAAAAATCAATAACTTTCAAAGAGATATCACAGAGAAAAAAAAAATAGAAATAGAAATATTTGTAAATAAGACCTACACCAAAAACTATACAAAAAATGTTAACCTGCTCCAAAAACATTAACCTGGTCATTCCTTTGCTGAACTTGCAGCGTCTGAAATCTTATCTGGTACAATGAAACACATTAGAAGCACATTCCATGCATGTCTGATCAATTTAGGGCATAGAAAAACTTAAAAAGAGAACTGCTCCAAAAACCTTAAGGGTTCGTCAAAGGACACCATGTCCAAAAATTTCTTTTTACAATATCCCCAAAACTATGAGGGATATAAAGTTAAAACTTTTACAGTTTATAAATTGTTCATTGATTAACAGATAGAAAGTATCACTTGATAAAAAAAAATACTTGGAAAAATATTAATTGTGAAAAATTCTTTTTAAAAATGCATATATTTTCAGAAAATACACCAAATTAATTCCGCGCTCTTAGTGAAAACCATTATTGCAAAAACAAAATATGTTTCTCAATGAAGGGCAAGATGGACTTGGATAACCTCTGGAAAGTTTTTTTCCTGTTTATTTTGTCCAAATGTTAAGACTTCAAAGTGAAAGTACATTGCAAATGGCGTATTTTATAGGGGTCTTGATACATGTCATGCTTTCAATAACAGCCTTTCAGAGACCATTCACGTCCAACTCGTAGTTTAGGGGCTATTGTAAAAATAATTTTTTAGACAGGTTGATCTTTGACGAAACCTTAACCTGGGATGCAAACACCCACGCCAAGGGTATCACATAAGCTCCCCCACTTCGATAAGGTGAGCTAAAAATTTTAAACAAATCTATTGTTGTACTTCTTTTAAAAAAGAGATTGACAGGTCATATGATGGTTTTAAAAAACTATGTGAAATGTCCTCAACCCATCCCTTCAGCATGCTACATGTATTACGAATTGAAGTTATGCTAGATAGGCTTTGAGTTATTTTTGGTATTTTATGCAGTTAATTCAGGGTGATCTGTTCCCTAATAGATCCAGAGCAATCGGGGACCCATGTCCTATACTCTGAGTTAACATTAGGTTATTTCATACAGTAAATGGCAAAGACTGTCACTCATGCATATTAAAGAAGTGGGGACATCCCTATTCTCTTTAGAGAAGTGGACAAGCTTTCGCCAACATCCTACATGTAGGCATAAAGCTAGCCTGTCCACTTCTCTCAAGAGAATAGGGACACACCCTTAAACAGTTAAACACTGTACCCAGATACGCTTCGTATCTGGTCTAATTCTCTGCCAAAATTATAAAGGACACTTTTATACCCTCTTTTCTATATAGAAAGCAGGAATCCTTTCAAATAATCTTACCTCAATTAAAGCAAGGTTTTCGTGGCTTTCTCTTGTGCGTGTGCGTATGCCATTCGTTGTCAAGTATGAAAGCCCGTTGTGCTCATTATCATAGGTAAAAATAAATCCTCAAAACTTTCGTGAATAAATGCATTTTACCCTCATTGAGAACGAGGTGAAGAGAGGTAGCAGGTCCCTCAGTCCCACTCTTTATCTTTCCTAGAACCAAATATATATATTTACATAACTGGTTAGGTATGACATTGATGTACTTTCAGAGGCCATGGATCCATATCACTGATAGATCTAAGCAACTGTGGCGGTCAGCTGGGTTCGATCGCCGGTGGCAAGATTGCTCAGTTGGTAGAGCACCTTACCGGAGTTTCAGGAGGCCCGGGTTCGAATCCCGGTCTGGTCCGCTGCATTTTCTCCTCTCCCGTTACATTTGGTGCCGTGACCAGGTTTGACAGGTGAAAGACCTGCCAGGGATAAGCCTGGGTTGAGGTCTTTGGAGGACCAAAGACCTTTAAGGAGGGAGGAATGTTGCGGTTAGCCGGGTTCGATCGCCGGTGGCCAGATAGCTCAGTTGGTAGGGCACCTGACCGGAGTTTCAGGAGGCCCGGGTTCGAATCCCGGTCTGGTCCGCTGCATTTTCTCCTCTCCCGTTACACAACAATATAGCCATCTAACTATAGTTTGGCCAAAGTAGCTTTAAGAAATCAAATACAATACAAAAAAAATTTCATGCTAATCAAGTAACTCTATATAAAAAGACCATCATATTATGAGGGGAAATTATTTTCTTTTATTAGCTACAAACTTAGACCCCATTTAATGCATTTCTCATACGTGTAGCTTTCTATAAAGTAATATTTAAAAAAATAAAACTGGAAAATTCTGAATGCCGTAAAAAGTATTAGGAAGTCCTTAGTGCATTGAATTTTAGTCCTTCTAAAAATTTAAAGTCCATCAATGCTCAATGTCATCATCACTATACCTACATAATTCGTCGGACCCGGGAAGGGGGGTGTTAACCCCCCCCCCCCCCCCCCAACAATTTTGCAAAGATAGACATAATACAGGCATGTGCTAGGATATTGACCAATCCGTGCATATTTTTTTTCAAAGTGCGTTAACCATGTCCCCAAATTTAACGTACTTTGAAAGAAAAATTTCTAAGTGCGTTATTTTTCAAAGTGCGTTAACCATGTCCCCAAATTTAACGTACTTTGAAAGAAAAATTTCTACGTGCGTTATTTTTCAAAGTGCGTTGTAAAAATGCAAAAAATGTACATTAAAAGATGTATAAAAACTGCAATTTGCTTTTTGTTACCACATTTATTTAAAAGTTTCCTTTCATATCTGTCCGTTTCTGTCCTTAAGCAATGATTACTAGATCACAGATACTTGTGGATAGGACCCCCCAACCCCCACCCCACCGATAAAATATCAACCTCGGGGCTTGTTGGTGATATATATTACACTTATTCCTTATGTATATACCACAGGAAAAATCGGGAGAAACTGGAAAATAATCGTCCCATACAAAAAATACCCTATTATACATCGTTCCATACAAATAATACATTCTTATACATGATATACGAAGTACCTGTGACAAGGCCTTTTCGAAATGTACACACTGACTTTTAATCCCATTATCTTGACCTTGAAGTTTGACCTGATTTTCAAAAATCTTAAAAACGCTGATGACTTTTGAATGAGAGAAATTATCTTTATCGGATTGTATTGATGCAGTTTTGAAAACTTTAATTTTTACCGTAACAAGACCCCAATAACACAATACAAAATCCTTAAGGTAGAACTTAAAATACGTCATTATATATCACGCACGATCTAGTTGAGGGTCGGGGGTACGAGCCTTTCTCTCGAAATTTGCGAAGCTATTAAATGTACACCATAAAGATTTAAAATTTATCTTGGAACACCCCCCCCCCCCGTATTTTTTCAAAGGAAACACGAACCTCTCTCAAGTTTTACAGTTAGTTAAGAGAGTTACACTTAAAAGTAAGTAATATAAGTAAGTAATGTAAAAAGTGAAGGAAGGGACCCTCCACCCCCCTCCGAAATAAGTTTTAATGGGTTGGAAAGGGAGTTTGTTTTATTTTTCCTCCTTTGAAGAACAATGGGATTTGAAGCATTTAAGTCTAGTTATTCTAACAGTTTTGAAATAGAGATATAATTGTGATTTTTCTTCAATTTTCGATTATGTGCAAATTTTGAGAGATTCTACTCCAACACCTTTAAGAGCAACAACAGTCACTCACCAAACAAAGTGAGAGTGGACGGTATTTACAGAGAATAAAATTGCCACATATTGCTCCTTATTGCAGAAAATGAATGCCTATACATCCTGAAAAATAGTTAACGATAAATAAAGCCCCAAAAATATTTGTAAATTCACCTGCTGTGGATTTATCGGGTAATCGGCGACAGAGACTCTTTTACAGCATTTCCTGTCATGCATTCAGTTCATCGCAATAATCTTATGTTCATTTTATATTTGAGGTCTTTAGTGAATTATAAAAACGTGCATTCATTTTCTACATCAAATGCATTTTTTTTAAATTTATCAAAGCCTTTTCAATTATATTGAAATCATTTCAAAACTGTTGGAGAAGTATTTAAAAATTATTTCACAGAAATTTCCATTTTAAGTCATCATGGCAACAACATTCATCCCAATCAAATGTTAATGAAAAGACGGGAATAATCTCAGTGTGGTTTACTTGTGTGCCAAGTTATACTGAAGTCAGATAAATATTGTAGGAGGAAAAGCAGTTCAAGTTTGACTTTGTGACCTCAAAATCTATCCCCGAGATGGACCAGTGTACCATATTTGATATCCTTCAAACATAGGCTCGTCAAAATATTGATTGGTCAAAATTTTCCCATGTTCACTTTGACCCTTGAGCTTGTGATTTTAAGGATAAAAGGATAACACCAAGTTTTTTCTTCCAAATTTCAGATATCTTTGCTAAATTAGGTGCCTTTATAATTGCAGAAGTGATATTTGTTTAGTTAAACAAGTTAATGTTTGGCCAAGTCAAATAATTTGGCAAAAGTACAAAAATGCAGCTTTACAATTCAGCATATTTTTTAAAGTTTATAAAATGTATTCAGTTTTCCTACTCCAAAGTGGATATGTTCAAGAGTGTATTTCAACACTTTACACAACTAAAATCTATAAATTATATTTCCAATGAAAGAAATATTAAAAAATACCAGAGTAACTCTTCTGTGTGGGAGATAAGAAAATTTGTTTGTGGTATGTATCCTTAAAGTTTAAAGAGGACTCAATTTCCTCTTGTAGGGAAACAATGTTATGATTGATGACAGCCATGCAAAGGGTTCTGAAGATATTGAGCAGATATATTTTCTTTGTCTTGAGTAGTTTTACCCTTAATCTTTTGACCTCAAAATCAATAAGGATCATCTACTTCTTAAAGAAAACCATTGTACTAAGTTTGATGTTAACCAACTGAGGTTGACTCAAGATTTTGATCAGAGAACACGTTGTCTACCCTACAAACCTATCTATGTATTAATAGGTCACTTGATGAAGTTTTATGACAATAGTTAAGTACATGAACAACGACTTATCTAAATAACAGACAAATAACTCAAATACATATTTTTTCCATTTATTATATGCCAAAAAATTAATTTATCATGATCTTTCATTGTGGTATTTTTCAGCTAATGTCAGTAAATGCTTTGCCTGGGCCTTTCCAGTTTGTTGAACCAAATTTGTGAAAAATCCATCTTTGATCTGAAGTAATTTGTAAGGCGTATCAAATTCAACAAGTTTTCCATGTTCCAAAACCTGGAATTAGAAAAATGCATTGATAATATAAAATAATCTCAGCTGCCTCAGCATTCAGATTCACCAAGAAAAACTTAGACAGCTATTTGAGATTTTCCTTTTTGAATTATATAATGGATAAAGAGTTGAGTAGTTTACCATAACTCTGTCCGAGTCCATGATGGTATGGATTCTGTGGGCCACTGTTAAAACTGTACATTTCATGAACCGGGTTCTGATAGTCTCCTGAATTAAATTGTCTGTGCTATAAATGAAAAAGATGAAGATTACAAACAGTGATTAATTTCTAAAAGTCTATAAGCAATACAAATCTGAGAAGAGCTAGTCCATAAAACACAGATCTCTGGCATCTGCATCTAAATATGTGCAACATAGATAACTTTTTCATTTAACTAAGGTACAGTGAAACCTGTCTAATCCAACATGCACTGGGGGACAAATATTGTGTTGGAATAGACAGAGGGTCGAATTGCACAGTGTGAAAACACAAAGAAAATAGTAAAATGGGAAATTTAACATCAGAATTCACAGTACGACAGATTACGCAGGCATTGGATTAGACAGTTTTCGCTGTAGAACCTCCTACTTGTGGTCGACATTGGCGGTGGCCTCGTCCAGCACCAGGATCTTGTTCTGTCTGAGGACAGCCCGGGCCAGACACACCAGCTGTCTCTGTCCCACACTCAGGTTCTGTCCACTCTCTGTCATCTCCATGTACAGACCCTCACTCTCACTCTGAACTTTATTTTTGAGCTGCACCTGTAGAATAAGTATTATCAAACAAGTTATTTAAAGAAATCATTTTTTCTAAGCAAAAAATCATGGTATTTTATTTGGATACCATAATTCTTTATCCAAATAATTAAGGTCGCATTTAAATGTAAAACCACTAAAAAATCTTTATTTATAAAATACAGTGTAACCTGATATTAAGAAATATCCAGAAATAAACACAAGCACGTATGTACTGGAAGGCAGCCATTTTTTAAATGCATGCACATATTTTATTAAGTATTCAAATTGATATAATCCACTGTTGCATGCTCAGAAAACAGCAGGAAATTGCCGAACCTTTTTCTTTTCAGAATTTATTTTGGAACCTTTTTGCAAAAATGTCCAAAATAGTTTTCTTACAAATGCTCTTTTCCTCAAATTTTTACAGTCTCTGACAGCCAGGTGTCCTAATTATTTAACTAGTAAATGAGTTGTATCGTATAAACCTACCTGTTCCAGTGAATCCCATAACTGGTCATCTGTGTATTCTTCAAATGGATCCAAATTCTTCCTCAAAGTACCACTGAACAGAATTGGATCCTGTTAAAAAAATTGCAAACTTAACTTCAGTCAAAATTTATAAATACCATTTTAATTTTAGAGGCAGAAGTACAGAGCAAATGAGTAATCATTTGTAAATCTCTTTTTTTATAACAATCAAGTTACCTGTGGAATGACTGAGATCTTGCTGCGGAGTTCGTGAAGACCTATCTTCAGTACATTGACATCATCAATAAGGATCTCTCCCGTGGGTTCCGCCAGCCTCAGCAAGGCTGCCAGTAATGAACTCTTCCCTGCTCCCGTCCTACCCACAATTCCAATCTAATGCAAGAATTAGATATTAAAGGATTATTTATATCCCAAACATGCACGTGCAGTTGATACTACATGTAATACAATGTTACCATTTTTAATATTGATGACTTTTTGAAATTAGAATACATGTGTTTGACTGTACTCCCCTTGAATAGGACATTTGTACCTTTTCCTGACTGTGGATGTGACAGGAGATATTGTGTAGGACCTGTCAGTATACATGTATTATTCCTACCTTTTCCTGACTGTGGATGTGACAGGAGATGTTGTGTAGGACCTGTCAGTATATTATTCCTACCTTTTCCTGACTGTGGATGTGACAGGAGATGTTGTGTAGGACCTGGTCAGTATCATCTGAGTACTGTAGTCCCACGTTGACTAGTTTTATCTCCCCATTCAGAGGCCAGGAGGGGGCAGGAGGGAATTCAGACACTTTGGGGGCCTCCTGTTCTAATTTTGTGTATGACAAAATTCTCTCTACTGAAGTCATCTACAATTCAAGATTCTTCAATTTTAATAGATCAATAAAATTTCTTTGGCAAAATTATGATAAATTTGCAGGAATTGTCCCTGATGTATCACTTTAATATATTTTTTTGTTTTAAAAAAATGTTAAAAATTAAGGAGAAAAAGAATTCTATAATGTAAGTGATATTCTAAGGAAATTCTTAAATAGAAATATTTGAAGAACCCAAATTCACGTCATTTAGATATGCATGTCTTTACTTATCAATGACAAATAAATTTTTACCTGTGTGTTAAGTGAGGTGGACACCCTCATTAGGTATTCAAATGGATTAGCCATTACAAGGAGGTAGTTAATGGCCATTCCAAACAAACCTCCCGACAGTCCAATAGCTGAAGAACAAGACACACAGTCATACGAACTGTACAATTTACATCCTTATTAATTTTAAAATTATTTACAATGAACATACAATTAAAACACAATAATTTGTTTGAAACTGCTTAAAGGATTTAAAAAAAAAATGTTTGCAATAACTTTTATACATCAGAAAGAAAAACATATAAAATTCTTACAGTCTCTGAGAGCCAGAGATAAGAATATGACTAGAATGAAGTAGACATTGAGACAGAACAGCGAGCGCAGACTGAACCATCTGTTACAGGCCAGGAACATGAAGGCTGCAATGGTGTGCTTGTTCTGTAACCTGTCAAAGTCCGTCAGGAACTTTTGGTTCATTCCCAGCGCTCGAATGGACTGCAGTCCTACTAAAGTGTCAGATATATGGGAAAACACTGGACTCTGGGCTGAAACACAGAAATGGTTTATATTGTGGGCAATTATTATATGATTATTAATTTAAAAGTGAATTTCTCTCACATGTTTTTATTAAGTACATACTGAATAGACCTGATCTGTCTACCACTGTATTATTTTTTTTTAAAGTCAAGAAAGCAAAACCAATTAAACAAATTTACCCTAAATCAACACAATGATGACAAACTTTGGCCACAAGTATACATGTATAAAAAATTAGATGCTTTACATAAGTAAGGATTTGCATGTACATGTATATATATGATGCTTTCAAAAATTAAATTTTGGGAATCAACACTTACTGACAGAATCTAATCGTTTCATGTTTCTGGTGGTTGGTAGCGCGAACTGACGGAGTAAGTAGATGAGGATGACTAACGGTGTTAATGGTAATAACAGGTAAGGATTCACAATACAGGTGATGACGATCTGCATCAACAGGCGAATGGAGGTCTAAACAAACAAGACATACAGATTTGAGAAGTTGGTAGAAAAAATGATTTTTTTAAAACATTTATATCAGCTAGGTCATAAAGAGGTAAAATTAAATGTAACAATGCAGTACACTTTTATATTAGCTTAACTATTGTATAAATATTTATAACCAACCCTTATTCTTGAAACAATATCTAAAATATTGTACATGTAACAAAAGCTTGAGACATCTTGTCAGTTGTATCATTAAAATCAACTTTAAACCTCTAGTATTCATGAGCTCTGGAGAGCCCGAATCATTGGGGTACAATTGTTTGGAAACAGTGCTGAACAACTCGGATGTATATACTGTAAATTACTTTTTATTCGCGAGGACTTTATTTTCGCGTAATTACGCGAGACAGTGTGCTCGCGAAAATTTAAATCTTGCGTATAATAATCAGTCAATGACTATCTCGCCAAAATAAGGTGTCGCGAAAATATAGTGATCTACAGTACCTCTATCACAGCATACGCTAAAGATGGTATCACAGAATCTATCATTCCAAGGTCTCTGGCAAATTTGTTCAATATCTGACCTGAATAAAAAATACAAATGCTAGTATTGAATTTTTTTTTTTTTTACATGAAATTGATTTATGCTATGAACACAGTCACAGAGTACTTTCATTATCCAATATTGTATTCAGCTACAACAAGATTCTCAAAAAATTTGCAACACATGTCACGCAGTAAAAAATATATCTTGAAAGAGATTAATAAATTCACTTACCAACAGGATTAGAATCAAAGAAATGTGTTTTGGCTCCGATGACAATATCAAACATGGTGTTGTGAAGCTTCTTACTAATGCAGACTGACATTCTAAAATATGCCATTCCAAAGAGGGAGACACCCACAATGAATATAGATATGGCGACTAGATAGGTCTTCATGAATAGATCAACACGATGCTGGATAGAAGTTACAAGGGAGGAACCATTGGACGGTAGAGTGGTGTGATTTAGGGGGAAGACGTTGTAAGTCATGTTTTGTTTAAGTGATTGATTTGACATACTGATGATAGGGTTCAAATTTACAGATGATTGTCCAGTTTGTCTCTGAAGGTTTAGTAAATCAGCTGATTCTGCCCTGAAATAAACAACATTGTAAATTTATCTTGCTGATTGTTGTTTGCATGGTCTCTGTAGAATACCATGTACCATATATTTAATGTCCTTATAAAACTCACCACTTAGCAAAATGCCAGTCAGCATACCCATAGGAAGACTGAAATATAAAAGCAAACCCAATGAAAGAGACTTCCTTTACCAAATTTCATATTGCAGAGACAACTAAATATGAGTACATTTAGAGAGTGATGCACTAGTACAAAATAGGACACTCACATAAGTAGCCATTAGAAGAAGTATGACAATAGGTAAATACAACCAGGGATGTCCTGTCAAAAAATAATCCTTGTACACTTTCCATCCTACACCACCATACTTTGAGAATTCCTCCTGTTTATTCTCTTTTGTATTCTGAAATATTAATACTCTGTAAATTCAAGCAAAAACACTTAAAATTGCTTCTTTTATTTTCAAGACTTTTAAAAACATGTGTATAGGTACATGTATAAAAAATTTCATTTTTCTTTTTGAACTAATTTCCTACCTCAAATTTCCATGTTTGCCGTTTCAATTTTCTGCCATTAAAGCTAGGGAAATCACATTTTACTCATAAAAACTTTGGTTATTAAAAAAAATTAACTTATTGTTTACTTCTTCTCCTTTCAGTTTTTCATTCTTCTCCTCCTCTCCTTCTTTCTTCTCTAAATCCTTGTCATAATCAGAAAGGATTGTCGAAAATTCTGTTCCTTGTTTCACAAGTTCATCGTAAGTACCACAATTCACTACTCTCCCCTGAACAAAGGAAAAATAGAATGATATATCAGACTTACCGAATTATATTTTATCATAAGCATGTTTTATTTCTATTCATTTACAGCTTTAATAACAGTAATACATAGCTGAACATTGTATAGACTTCAATGAAACAAACCTCATTGAGGATGATAATCCTGTCAGCAGATCTAAGATACTGCAGTTGATGGGTAACAAGGATTCTTGTCTTGCCTTTCAAAAAATCACAAATACACCTACAATGGCACACAATGACAAGTAAAATTCAATTCCCAGCTTCCTCTTCCTTAAAATTGTATATTTTCTCTCATATATATAAACTTTTCCTAGACAGTAAAAACCAGAAGTCTCTGTCGAGACTGAAGCTCTACTGGTTTGTACTTATAGCAAAGGAAGAGAAAAGTACTTAAGCAGTTGGAAATTGAAACTTTTCAACAGCAATAAATAGAATAATGATCCTTGATTAAGTCTCTTTATGTTCTTAGTGCAGTCTACTTGCATGCCACATTTATATTATAATCAGACTAAAATTGTATTTGGAGTAGCATTTTGAAAGAATTTCACAGAAATGTCTATTTTTAGCAACCACGGCAACACCGTTCATCGAAATCAAAAACCGATATACAGAATTATGTATCTTATTGTAGTCTACTTGTGTGCCAAGTTATATTGAAATCAGACTAAAACTGTAGAAGGAGTAGCATTTTGAAAGAATTTCACAGAAATTTCTATTTTTAGTAACCACGGCAACACCGTTCATCGAAATCAAAAACCGATACACAGAAATATGTATCTTATTGTAGTCTACTTGTGTGCCAAGTTATATTGAAATTAGACTAAAACTGTAGAAGGAGTAGCATTTTGAAAGAATTTCACAGAAATTTCTATTTTTAGTAACCACAGCAACACCGTTCATCATAATCAAAAACCGATACACAGAATTGTGTATCTTAGTGTAGTCTACTTGTGTGCCAAGTAATATTGAAATCAGACTAAAACTGTAGGAGGAGTAGCATTTTGAAAGAATTTCACAGAAATTTCTATTTTTAGTAACCACGGCAACACCGTTCATCGAAATCAAAAACCGATACACAGAATTATGTATCTTAGTGTAGTCTACTTGTGTGCCAAGTTATATTGAAATCAGACCAAAACTGTAGGAGGAGTAGCATTTTGAAAAATTGTTTACAGACAGACAGACGGACAGACAGACAGACAGACAGACAGACGGACGGACGCCGGACGCATTACTATCGCATAAGCTCTTCTGGTCTCTGACCAGTAGAGCTAAAAATTGACCCACTTTTGAAAAAGATGGCTGCCTACATCAGTGTCCACAGCTCCAAGAGGGTCATCCAGGAGGTACACATCAGCCTCTCTATAGACAGTTCTGAAATGTATAGCGGACACAGTCAATTAGGGTACATTATAGCATATGTAAATTCTCTTAGTTGTTAAATATTTGGGCTTGAAAAAATTGGCATTTGAATTACATGACAGTACACAATGTTTTAATCACGACATTCCAAATACTGGTAAGTTATACTGAAATGTTGTGACAAGTAATTTTACAATATAATGAATACCTGGAAAGTGTTAGCCTTGCCTTCTGTCCCCCACTGAGCAACAGTCCCCTCTCCCCAACCCTGGTCTGGTCTCCATACTTCATCTGCTCTAAATCCTACATAGAGACATTCTATGAAAATATTGAAATAATCAGCTGCACAATACTGAATAAACCACCAATATACTCTATCTAATAGTTTACATTCCACAATAAATTAACTGGTTTTTGTTTTTGTTTGTTTGTTGTTTTTTTTTTGTTTTTAGAAAAGATCAATTAGAATGCTAATTGAAAATTAATTTTTTTCAGAACAATAAAAAATAATTTGTGCTTTTTTATCTGCAAGTAATCCATGTTTTTCCTCATTTGATATATAGCATTGTTTAACATAGGATTACAGACAGAACGATAAAAACAAAAGATGAAATCTTTTCTAACCTTATAGAGAGCACAGGCACGGAGGACTCTGTGGTACCGGTCCTCATGGATCTCCTCCCCAAATGTAATGTTGGCCTGCAGTGTCCCTGACACCACCCATGGAGTCTGAGAGGCATACCCAACACTCCCCAGAACCTGCAGCTTCCCCAGGGTCGGGGGCAACTCCTTCAGGATACTCAACAGCAAGGACGACTGAAAAGAAATCAATCTTATTGATACTGTTAAAAAAAGTTGATAATTATTATTGACCTCAATACCTTATTCAATTAAACAATAAAATTCTTTCTTTGGTTGATAGTACTGGAATAAATGTTGCAGCTGTTGAAAGAAAATACATAACCTGCATAAATTTTGAATGAACAATTTTTATAACTATGAAATTTATGCCCATGCATTTTTAAGATACATGTATAACCATGATATAAGTTGTTGTTTTTAGGCTTCTGATAAAAGTTTTTTTTTTGTATCATCATATTTCCCCTAAGAGATTCAAAGGACTTTGACACAAATTCTTTAAATTTAGGATTCCCCTCCTCTGTCTTAACACCATACCTTTCCTGCCCCTACTGGTCCAACTACTGCCAGCAGTTCTCCCTGGAAATGTTTAAAACATTCTTACAATCAATAAAAACATTAGATGTTATAGAATATGTTTGACTAAAACTATTATTTCTGTGTATTCCCTTTACTATACTTGTTCTGATTTCAGAGGAGTTTTTCAAGATAATTCTGATGAATTAGGATAGAATCTCAAACATCTGTGATGTAAGTATATTACATATCCTTAAAATGCACATTCATATTCTGATAAATAATACTTGGAAAATTGTTTCTTTACATTTGAAAACATCTGCGAAATTTTGGTTAATGAAAATATACAGTGCATATCCTCTACTTTCACAGATAAATAAATATTCATTTATGGGCAGAAAAGAAATCATTTTTAGAAGAAATTACCTGTTTGACATTTAAATTGATGTTCTTCAAAGAAAATGTCTGAGTCATCTCCTGAAAAATGAAACACAAGTAATTGTACTGTATATACTTGATAAGATATGCATGCTTATTTTCAAAAACCAGATGATTATACACTTACTTTGTCCACAAGTTTGTCAGTGACCTCATCCTTGTCTGTATCATTGGGAATGTGCCAGCTAGCAGTCACATCTTGGATGCAGACAGACACACCAGCATCTTCCATGGATTTTGTCATTTCTTCAAACTCAGGAAACATCTTCATATCGTCCACTGCAAGAAAAGACTGAAATAATATACAGTGCAAGTTGGAATGGGTTCTGTCAGATAATGTACATTCATTACAGATATGGAGTAAAGTAAACCCTTATTTATTGATGGAAGGATGGAAAAGTTTATTTTTATTCATTAGAGTGAGTACATTAAATCCTATCTAATCCTTGGATGGGTCACAGATGTAATAGTGTATATCCAATGGAAGAATGTCTTAATACTTATTAAAGAAATACTCTATTTAGTAGAGGAATGAACTGAAAATGTGCCTGTATTTATAATAGGGATGATGGAAATGTTATTTTGTATTAATTGGAAGAATAATGGTTACAACTTTTTGTCTGTTCATAGAAGGGGACGATCTAAAATTTTGTATTCTCGAAAGTTAAAAATAAGTCTTCCCTCAAGTAAAGGATAGTACCGTATATAGATGCAAGTGCTTGTCTTTATTTATTAGATGGATGATCGAACAGTTTACCTGTATTCGTTTGAGTGCTGAGGCCAGTTGTTTATTATCCTCCACCATGTACATCATAAACAAGAAGATGGTCAATCGCAGACAGAAGACCCACCCCAGGGCACTATAGATCTTCTGTGTGGAGAGGGGAACCCCCATGTACCAGGCCAGCCCAAACACAAACATGATGATAATCATGGTGGCTGTCTGGAAAACCCCTATGTTGATGGCCTTCCAGATGTAAGCCTTCCATATCTGGGCCATCTCTGCCCTGAAATCAACATTTTCAAATCCTAAACCAAAATTTACCATAATTCAATTTACTAGTAAGTATTTTTTTTTCCCATCCCAAAATGTATGTATTTTCTGAATTTTTACTAACAACTACTGAAATAATACCGGTATTCTCTCTGGTCACAATATCCCATCCAAGCAAATTATTTGAAGAGAATTCAAGAGATCAAAATATCTTGTTAATAAATGTAGACTGTACAATACAAGTTTAAGTAAATTTATTTTTCATATTTGAGTTACCTTCTGAGTTTAAATATGATTTCACTGAAGGGTTTCTCCCAGCAGTACATTTTGATGACCCTCATTCCAGCGATGATCTGGTTCATCAAATGAATCCTCTTATCCCCCGCTGCACCTATTGTCATCCTAAAAATATATGTACACACAAATGAAAAAAACAACAAATAACTACTCATTACCCAATTACATGCAATACAGTGAAACCTATCTAATCCCACATTTTTTTGGACTCAAACTTTGTGTCTAAAATCAAAATAGACAGGGTATCAGAATGCACAGTGTAGAAAAACATGGAATTCACAGTATGACGGATTTCACAGGTATCGGATTAAACTGTTTTCACAGTACATATTTTTAACATGTATCTTTACAGTGGATATAGAAGCAGTATTGTACAGACCTTAGTTTTCCATAGAGCCAGCCTAGGATGACCTGGAGAGGTAGAAGGACAACAATGACCACCAGAATCAGAAGACCGATGTACCCAATCTGTCTGTACAGCAGGTACATGATGATACCGATCTCCAGGGGACCCAGCCAGCAGAAGTGGAAACTCTCCAGAGTCTGAAGAAATACAGGACGAAGTACTCTTTTTTTAATTTTGCTAAACACTTTCAGTCACCAGTTCAGGTATAAGGTTAATCATTTTAAAAGAATCATTGTTTTTGATAGATAATATGCTTACAGATGTCACTGAACTCAACAAAACTTTCTCAGATGCTAATACGCTGTACTGGAAAGCTTTCCTTTTAAAGCACCTGTAGGTAGTATTATGTGTATTTTTTTAGCTGCATGATAAATTGTCACAGTGTATGAATCAAACAAAATCAAACATGATCTACTATCCTGGCTGCTAATCAAGTCAAGTACTAATTAATCTACTGGTAAATAACATACTGAAAAAAAAATTTAGTCAACAAATCCAATAAAACAAACTTAACTGCTACATGTCCAGCTGTCAAAATAGTAGTAAACCCAAAAATTTTCTGTTGGACAGCAGGAATGGGACTTAACTTCCCCCCTTTTTGTACATCAGAAAGAAAAAATAATGCAAATACTATCATACTTACATATGTAAATTTTTCTAAATCAGTTGATAAATGGTTGATAATTTGTCCTGATGTTGTCGCATGTTTTGACCAGCTGCTCATTTTCAAGATCTGAAATATTTAATTTTTGATGAATAAACACATACACATACACACACCTCACACAATAATAAAAATTTTTAAAAAAATCTGACATACTTGGTTCTGAAATCAGTAGAGCAAACCTGCCTTTCTGTAAATAAGACTAGCCACAGCTACTTTCATTTTCAGAGCAAGATGGTGGCAGGTGAAGAAATACTTTGGATTGTTAAGAAGCTCTATCATGATGCAGACCCCCATCACAGTAGCATAAATGTACACCTCCATCTTAGACAGGGTGGAGCCAGGCTGGAAGTAGGACACAATCTGACCTGCCAGAAAGGGCTGTAAAATCCGGATTGCTTCCTAAAAAATGTATTTTGATGGAGTTTGGATAAAGTTCATACACTAGTGCAAGAAACTGAGTAGTCACTTTCTTTATCAAGGATGTTTCATAAAAAATATATCTGATCTGATTTGAAACAAATGCTTAATATAAACTTTTTCAAAAAGATCGATAACAAAATTTAGTTAATATGGCAAAAAAAAAAAATCATGTACATGTAGCTTTGAAACACCACATGAAAAGCAAACACAAAAGCAATTAGCTAATCAAGTTCTACACATGCACTGGATTAAAATCAGGAGAAAGGAGGGTCAGGATGCAGGAGAGGGATAATGCTATTTCTATTTATACCAGTACATGTACACAGAATTGGCACACTATTTTTTTAGACTGGAGTTTTCATTAATTAATGCTGCTTTTATGCTTCATTAAGCTATTTAAGGATTAAAAAGAGTATGCCACTGGATTTGCAGAAAATACTAGGAATATGACATTAGACTTGTAGGGATTACAAGAAATCACCACTATAAGGAGTAAGCATACATGTTAACTCTCCCGATTTAGGCGGGAGTCTACCGCTTTTTCACTCCATCTCCCGCCTACCGATTTAATGCAGAAATCTACCGCTTTTCCACAAAAGCTGCGTCTAAAGTATTTTTGGTTCGCTTGGGTATCCATTTTTGAAGCCACTCTCATAAAATCTCGCTAGATATCGCGTGATTTGACTCGGAATCATACAAACGCTTTTTTTGTACTTAGATTTCAAGCACGGATTTGACAACGACAACAACACAAAACTACCAGTGATTACATTGGTTACGATAAATTAATCAACATCCCTGCCATGAGAATGGAGATACAGCTTTTAAGAATTAGATGAAAACATTTGACATCGTCTTTAAAAGCACAGAAGCTCACAACTTTATCAATAAAGTCAATAGAAATCACTCGATTGACCAAGCCATGTGGCACATCTCTACTTTCGTTTTCGATCATCGCGGGAAATCTGATTTATATAACGAAAGATAGGAACTTGTTTTAGATCTAGATTAAACCATTTTATCATTTGTTTTGTTTAAAAACTGAATGAATATTTTGAATTATTGCTTCTAGGCTATATCAGCAAAGATCACTCTTCACAAGGCTAAGTAAAGCAGCCAATCCAAGCAAAATGATGAGCATGAAAAATATTTGAATTTGTACAATTTATGTCAAATTTAAGGTGTTTCTGTCTTCTTCTTTGCTGTTGATATTTAAGATTAATAAGTGTAGGTACCTGATTTCATTTAAGACTTATAATATACATGTATATTACATGAAAGATATCGATAATCCAAGCGTTCAACAACACGCGCGCAATGCTACCGCTTTTGAGGTCTGAATCTCCCTCTTTTTCATCACAATAGGTTAACATGTATGGGAGTAAGCCACTACAATAACACTACAATAACAGAGTTACTAGGCATAAGTCACTATAGACTCATAGGCATTGCTAAGAATATGCCATATGCAGACATGGCTTGGAATATGGCACTAGACTCACAGAGATGACTAGGAATATGCCATTAATGCCCCACTCCCATTTGAACTCCAGAATCACTGCCCAGTAAAGACTTGGCTTCTACTTGTTTTTCTCCCTACACCTCTTTACATGGGCATCCCATGATCTACGAGAAAAAGAAGGCAGTGTATAAGATAAAGAAATTATAATGGGATGACAGTAATATGTTCCTTAAAAAAGTTACCATGCAGGTATATATAACTGCACAATGACAAGGGGGGGGGGGAGGGAGGAAGGGGCTTCAACTTCTATTTGAGTGAAAAATTTATTTTCCCAACTGAATTAAATTACCGTCTTCAGAAGGAAGCCTTGTTTTATGCATGCACAGGGAATTTTAAGGGTTCCAAAGATTTAGCATTTTTTATGGGGAGTGGGGGTTGAGTGGAGTGATAAAAAATTGTTCAGGAGGGTGTAAGACCTCCTAAACCCTCATTTAGATCCCTATATGGTTACACCTTCCAATTCTATACAAGTCATTTAGTTTCTTTAAACAGTCATCTTCAAAATTTAAAAAAATGAAAGAAAAAGTGAGCAAGCTCACATACCCCACGCTCCCCCAAAACTCAAAGTGCTGAAAATCCCAGAAAAAATAAAGGAATCAGAATTTCCCGGTTATATGCACGTCTACACATTGTGTCCTAAATATCTGCAAAGTTTGATGAAATTCTGTGCATCGGATCGGTTTAAGAGGAGTTGCACTGACAAACTGTTCATCTCAATATTCATGGTATAGCCAAAAATATAAGTTTTAAGTGCGGAAATTCGCATAAAAAATAAAGGAATCGGAATTTCCTGGTAATATGCACATCTACACATTGTGTCCTAGATATCTCTTAAGTTTGATGAAATTCTGTGCATCAGTTTTAGAGGAGTCGCACTGACAATCTGTTCATCTCTATATTCAAGATATGGCCAAAAATCTAAGTTGAAAAGTGTGGAAATTCCCAAAAAAATGAAGGAATCAGAATTTCCTGTTAATATGCACATCTATACATTGTGTCCTAAATATCCCTAAAGTTTGATGAAATTCTGTGCAGCAGTTTAAGAGGAGTTGCGCCGACAAACTGTTCATCTCTATATTCAAGGTATGGCCAAAAATCTAAGTTAAAAAGTGTGGAAATTCCCAGAAAAATAAAGAAATCGGAATTTCCTGGTAATATGCACATCTGCACATTGTGTCCTAAATATCTGCAAAGTTTGACGTACGGTAATTCTGTGCAGCGGTTTATGAGGAGTTGCGCTGACAAACTGTTCATCTCTTTATTCAAGGTATGGCCAAAAATCTAATTTGAGAAGTGTGGAAATTCCCGGAAAAATAAAGGAATCGGAATTTCCTGGTAATATGCACATCTACACATTGTGTCCTAAACATCTCCAAAGTTTTATGAAATTCTGTGCAGCAGTTTAAGAGGAGTTGCGCTGACAAACTGTTCATTTCTATATTCAAGGTATGGCCAAAAATCTAAGTTAAAAAGTGTGGAAATTCCCGGAAAAATAAAGGAATCGGAATTTCCTGGTAATATGCACATCTACACATTGTGTCCTAAATATCTGCAAAGTTTGATGAAATTCTGTGCAGCAGTTTAAGAGGAGTTGTGCTGACAAAAAAACAGGACTGACGGACTGACTGACTGACTGACACTCTGACAGACAGGTCAAAAACATTATACCTTATGCAACTACTGGGGTATAAATATAAAGAATGATATTGCATTAAAACTTTAATATTTTTTTAAATATTTTTTTTAATTATCGGCTATGATTTTTAAGGTTCATAATATATTAATATTAAATGTAAGAAGAAACTCTCTCTCTCTCTCTCTTTGTACGTCCAAGTAGCGTATTCCTTACTTTTCCATGCGGTCTCCTAACACTCCAGATTCATCCTCCGGTAGAACATCATAGAGGTGATCCTGTGTCAGTGGGTGTCTGAAGCCATAACGGAACACTGGGAACATCCACCTATATACATGTACACAGAGTTATATAAAATACAGTGAAACCTGTCTAATCCGATATGAACCGGGAGACGAATTTTATGTTAGAATAGACAGGGTGTCAGATAAGTGTACCAATACATGGAAAATAGTAAAATGGGAATGAAATTTATTATCGATGTTCACAGTGTGACAAATTACACAGGTGTCGGATTAGACAGTTTTCACTGTATTATCATTCTTCATGTACATGTATTAGAATTCCTGGTAATATCAAAAGAAGGTTTACTGTACCTCCGTTTGTTCACTCTGACATGTAAAATTCTGCTTTAATACTAACAAGTTTCCAATAAAATCAAATTCATATTAATCTAAATGCACACAATATCAGCATACCTTGCAGGAGAACATTTGCCAGATATGACCTTTTAACTTCACAACTTTATAAAGGAAATAAATGTCATCTGTCCAAGAGTTATCTTTCTTATCAGATCGACAATGAACCTTAAATTCAGTGTTATGTATATATGTTGTCACTTAAGTAGAAATGTTGAATCAGAAATGCCAGTAGCAATGGTTAACAAAGAACGTACCAGAAAGTGAATTTGGACAGCCAGTTGGCTTTTCCAAAAGGACATGGTCCAGTGGTTTTGCTTTTCTTTGGATTCTTATCCTTATCTGCCATCTTGAAGGATGAGATAAACTGTAGGTTAACCAACCATCATGCTCCTAGAATAAAATTGTTTAAAAATATATTATATCCTCACAAAGGTCAAGTATCAATGATTTTAACTTGTTTACTTTTCAATGACTTGGATTGTGTAACACTTCAAAATTAAGAGCTAGGTTCTGTGCTTTTGGTGAAATTTTCACAATACGCACAGTACACAAATTTGGGGGAAAAATAAAGTTCCTATCTTAATCAGCATAAATTTATTTTCTAAAATTTCCCATTTCATTTCAAGATCAAAGGTACAGCTTGATAAAAGTTATTTCTACTTCCCAGTTCAAAATATAATTTACCATGCTTCAGTCTAAAGCTAGCAAACTGTACATTGACTTTTGCTTTATCAAACCTCATGAGGACATAAAAAATATAAAATGCAGATAATCACATGAACTGGACTTTGGTTTATATCATTGACTTTATCAGACAGTAATATTAAAGCTACAAGGCTATTCACAAAAAAGATCATCTGGATAAAGAGGTTGATGAATAATTCAAGATGAGCTACTCACAAGACGATGAAGAGTCCGATGATTTTGTCTCACATAATCAACTCAGTCGTCCTCAGTCTATTTTCTGGCGACTTCCAGACATCCTAAATCGTAAGTATCTTTGGAGAAAAGATTAACTTGTTCTGTTATCAGGTGTGTAGGACTACAAAACAATTTAGAGCTGGGTCAAAATGATAAGATAAAAAATTAGAGTTATATCTGTAAGCCGTGAGACAATATTGTGAATGAGGTCAAAAATGTAATGCCATGTTAATGTTATAATATATATGTGTGTACATAGATCTTTGTTTCAAATTAACCAGGTGTACACATGTTTGTACCAGCTGCTGACTCAGTTTTTCTGTAACTGCATGAGTTGCAGCATAAGAATTGAATTCATTTAACATCTTCTGTATGCATTCAATTGATGATTAAATTGCTGGTTAGATTATCATCTTTAAGTTTTAACCAATATATGAATTAAGATTATCTTGATAAGTTGTAAAGTTAGTACCTTATATAAACTTTATCAATCAAAATAACCAAACACTTCAGGTAGGGCTGTACTTCATTATCAGATATTTCAGTAGCTACTTTTTTAGGGGGGTGGACTATTGGATGCCAGGTGTGTGTGGTAATTCATATCAATGCTTTAATCATTCCTCACAAATTACTTTTGAATTTTTTCTGATTTATTTAAAAAATTAATTATATTTTATGCTACCAAATGTCCATGTTTATTGATTTTCTATCAACCCATGCACACATTTTTCATGACAGAACTTTTCTTGTAATTTAGAAAACTTTCTAACATTATACCCTTAAAGTCACCTGCCTCTAATGTTTGTTAATCAGGGGTAGATTTTTTACTTGAATTGTTGTCAAAATAGATTTATATTCTTACATGAAAATGTGTAAAAATAAATCCATTCCATGAGCGAAAAAAAAAATCAACATTTTATTTTTGTTTTTTAATGTTGTTGACTGTAATTCAATGAAAATATCAAAGAGAACAAATTATTTTTCTTAAACTTCCTCATGATGGCAAGTGACTAAACTTCCTTAAATAAAGTATGTTTTCTAGCTCTTTGAGAGTATGTAAAATTTATACTCCTAATCACGTATGCCTATATGATTCATATTTTTAATAATTTTAGCATCTAAAAATTATTTCAGTTAAAAAAACTTGCAAAAGAGATTTTAATGTAAATATAATTTACTTCCATTTCTGATTAGTACCATGTACCGCAGAGCTTTTCCTGGAATTAACTATAAAACTTGTCTAATAACGATTATTCAATATTTCAAGGAAGGAACTCATTTCAAGTAGACCTATAAATAATTGAATGTAATTCCCTGAAACCATGAAAAATTATTTCATGCATGTTTTAATCTTTTTAAAATTTTAATATTTCATTTTAAAAACATAAAGAAGTTACAATGCAAAACAAGTCCTGTCAGGTCAAATTTAAATCGATTCTCAAGATTAGACACGTCACACAAGTAACACATACTAACACAAAACAAGGAAGTTTAAACATGAATTATGGGCACTGCCTGCACTATTAATGCTATAGGACAAAGAGATCTACCACAAAGAGTGTCCTCCTCGTCTCGCAGCGGCAGCATGGCAGAGCAGGGTGGGGCAAGTGGAGGGGTGAGCTTCTCCTCCAGCTGGGGTAAAGACCTGTCGGATAGTGCCAGACAGAGGTACCTAGAGAGCATGATGGCAGGGATAATGGAGATGGGGATGGAGGGACAGAACTCGGACATTGAGATAATTGTGCAGGGCCAGAGCTTCCCCTGTCATAAACTCCTACTGTCTGCAGGTAGGGCTTTTATGCACGTAATTGCAAACTTGCAAAAAAGAATGCTTTTGTTAATTGAGCTTGCAAATATATTCTACTTTCATTTTGGATTATTGGTGTGTGTGACCCTATGACAGCTGTTTGCCAGATAATGCTAGACAAAAGAATCAATGTAAAGAACACAGCTTTAAATATATATTAGTTTGCCCTCCCCTGATCTTAAATTGAAAACTCCATAGTTTTTATTAAATTGCAGAATTGAAAAAAAAATTGAAGGGGGTAAAAACCTTTTAATACATTTTTTTTTTCATATTGGGTGGGCAGTGAATTCCTTTTTTCCTTTTTTCATTGTTACATTAGTTTAAATACATGTAAAATATTTATGCCTAGTTGTCAAGAGGCATTAAAAAACCTGTTCACTACAACATATAACATAAATCAAATGTATAACTGTATGGGTGAATAAGTCATAAATGTGTCTTAATAGATACATGTGAATCAATTGAAGTTCATTCTCCTTGCAGGTTCTCCATATTTCAAAGCCATGTTCAGTTCAGGGATGATGGAACAACATGGAAGTCGTCTGGAGCTTCCAGACATTGAGAAAGAAACATTCGCTGCATTCAAGGAATACATATACACAGGAATAGAAAACATTACCCAAGACAATGTTGTACCATTACTAAGAGCAGCTGCCATATTTCAGGTGAGATCTAAATATTCTAGTCTACTTATTTTCCACATCTTTTAAATTTTCTCAGCATTTCAGATTTAAGCGCACCTAAAACTGATATATTGAAACCTCTATGTCTAAATGGCTTATTAAATGCAATTCATTCTGCGAAATACTGAGATCTATATTAATATGTATATTTTAAGGTTGAGCCACTGCAAAAGAGCTGTGAGCAATTCTTAGGAACTGGAATGGATAATGAAAATTGCTTGGAACTGTTTAAAATCTCCCGAGCATTTGGATGTAACACTCTCTTTGAGAAATGCAAGCCATATGTCTTGGAAGGATTCAATGGCCTCTGGAAAACACAGGAGTTTGTGGATTTAGAATTTGATGAAGTCCAAAGCATTGTTAAGGATGATGACTTAGTTCCCGTGAGTGAAGAAGAAATATGTGAGGCAGTTTTACGATGGATAAGGGGAGATGAAGCATACAGAAAACAGTACACAGGAAAACTTTTTGAACACATAAGGATGATACAGATAAGTCCAGAGTACCTCATCAATGAGCTATATACTGATGAACTCTTAACGGAAGATAGAGACTGTAAAAGATATCTGGATGAAGCCAGAAATTTCCATATGCTTCCCGCCAGACAGCAGGAGTACTGTTCTCCCAGGTTCCATCTACGCAACAGTGATGACCTTGAAGAAGTAATCCTGATCACCACAGAGTTTGACATGGAGAGAACAGCACAGATGTATCAGGATGGCAAGTGTCTTTGGGCCTTCAGCTTCCAGCAGGCTCGCTGGTATACCATCTGTCCAATCCCAATTAAAGACAATCCTGGAACCGATTTTCAAATGGTTTCTTTCCGGAATGATCTCTATCTTGCTGGAGGAACCAATAATTCAAAGAGTCTGCTTCATTTTGACAATGATAGAAATGAATGGGAACTGTGTGAGACCCAGATGAAGAGGGGGAGAAGTGGGCATATCATGGCTGCGGTCAGGGAGTCCATCTTTGTGGTAGCAGGCAAAAACCCTAAGGCAAGGGCTGGAAGCAGTAATCATGTACTGAGTTCTGTTGAGTCTTACAACATAAGAAGCCGAAAATGGGAAACCATCGGAGAAATTTCAACTGCTGTTCATTCAGCGGCTTCTTTTGTAATTGGAGAGAAAATTTACATTTTTGGAGGTTTTCAGCAGGATGGTACATGGTCCAGTGACATTCAAGTTTTCGATACTAGAAAAAGAGAATCTTCTACAGTGGGACAAATTCCAATGGACATTTCTCCTCCTTTTAAGTTACTAAAAATAGGCAATGACAACATCCTTGTATCATCAGACTGTAAAATTTATAATGTAGAAATCAAAAGCAAAAAAGATGAAGAAGTGAAGGTGAATATAAAGTTTCTAGATCATATTCTGTCCAAAGCCTTGCGTCCTGTAATAGATATAGCAAACTTCAGAGGAAACATGGTGGTGTTAACAGGCAGTGAACACAAGCCGGACGCTTTCTCCAAAATGACACTTGTAGACTTAAGTAACAAGAAAGAAACATCAGTCAAACTGAGCTCTAAAAATATGACAATTCCTAAACTTATTCTATCCTGCAACAAGGGAATCATAGATAAGCAATACATGTACCATACTTATTATCAGTGATTATTTAAATAATTACTTTGATACTTAAAAAAAATTTATCTCTTATACAAAAAATAGATTTACAATATAATGTTCAATGTTAAGGCCCTATTGTTTGCCCTTATGAATTTTGCTTGAATGCAATATTTTTAGTATATTTTGCAGGAAGAAATTTGAGCTTTGTAAAGAAATAAAAGTCATTTAACCCAGTGAGAGTTATCTCCCTTTATCAGGGGGTCAATGAACCTTAAACTTAATCTTTACTTCAACACTTTTCTATCAGTAAATAATTAAAATATTTTGTTGTTTTTCCTCGAGTAATCTGATTGTAAATAATGCTTGCACTGGCTTGTTTACATTAAATTCTGCAAATGAGATCTTGTAGTTTGATATTTCTGACAATTTTAAAGTGGCAACTTGAGATTAGCGACAAAAACAGGATGCAGGAAGTATAAGTAATGTAGAAACACTCAACAAATTCCATTTCAAGAATACCAAAAGGAAATCTTGATTTTTAAGATTGTTCAATGTTGATGTGTATCAAATTTATCAAACTGAACAAACTGAATCTTATAAAAAGATATGTTGTGAGATTTTTCAGCTTATGAGGGCTGATTTTGTGAAAGGTTTTTAAAATTAATGTTAATTTATCAAGCCGTATATTGTACATATTATAATTTAAAAAACAATTGTCAGTCTGACAAATGAACTATGAACATTTTTTCAAAAACCATATAAATATACCTGGCAACACAGGATTGGATTAGAAAATTTTTGATTTGCTTTTGTTGAAATTCAGCTCACAGAAAAACTAGCCATGCTTATTTCATACATGCCTATTATTAATCTCTCACTGTAAGAAATCAGAAACAAAAAGCTTATAGTCTTTGCTTAAGGATTCTTGAGTGTTTTGTACAATGACACAAGTTTTACACAGGAAAAAGGAGGATATAATTTTATACTTCCTTTTACTATGTAGTCTATAAAAACAACAATGCCTGCATTAATACATCCCAACAAACTAGAAAACACCCAGACTAGAATGGGAAATTGTAAGTATGGCATTTCTAATACTGTTAAGAAATGTAAAATGTATGGTAAATTGGTAATATAATACCATAAAATATCTGTTTTACTTTATCAAGGCTGGATATGAAACTAAAACAAAAAGTAGTCCTTTCTGGGAAGGTGAGGAGGGTGGGTTGAGGGAGAATGTTTCAATTGTTGGATTTGAATACTGGTCATAGATACTTTGAATGGTGTGGGCCCTAGGGCTGGGACGATATATCGATACATATGAAGAAATATCAAAATATCACCCCGAAAAATCTTACTTCGATCTGTTTTTCTTTGTGTATTTAAAATAAATAAGCTAAATATTAAATAGCAAACATAAAGAGTAAATATTAAACAGTCCGGGCGGCTTAGACACAGCTCAGGCAAGGATTCTGTCTCCAGAAACCCGTGCTTTAGCATTCCGTGCTCCTATGTAAAGTATGTATGGAAAGCCGTGCCTAAAAGTGGTCAAGGCACGGACACGGCACGGGATATTGGCCGAAATATTTAAATGAGATCACACGTTTTTACAAAACCCGTGTCAGAAAGCCGTGCTAGTTTCCATATATGGACTCACGGATTCTGTAAACCCGTGTCTGAAACCCATGTCCTTTTCCATATATGGAGACACGTTTTTTTGGAAACCTGTGTCAAAAAAGCCGTGCCGTATACCATATAAGGAGTCATGGGATCTGTACATTTGTTTAGATCTAGGTCATGGCCTTTAGAGAATCCCCTGATGTAACTGTGGATGCCAAAATGGTGACTGAAACCAAACTAACTTCACATTGCTTTACATTAATGCTTAGTTTTAGAATTTCAAAAGTTAAAAATCTTATATGAATGTGTGCATTTACTTTCTGTTAAAGATTAACTTTATCAGTTACAATCCATGCTAGTTTTTAATTAAGATTTTAATGATAATAATGTACAATATTCAATTGTAATTTAATCTAGTAGCTAAGTTCGCACAATCTGAGAAAGAATTTAGTTTAAATAAAACTTTCACTAGCACAGTGATGTCACATAAAATATTTACTATAAAGGATTAGTGAAAGTCCAACTAAAGTCATTCAAATAAACCTAAACTATTTCATCACGTTCATTGTCAACATCGCAATACAGGAAGATCATGATTGAAAATTGAAAAATTGACTTATTTATTCTTCTTAGACTAGATTACACTTACTGCATTTAGTTCAAAAGTGAAGAAATTATCCCAGACTGACATAAATACAATTCCAACTGACATCTATTAGTTAAATATCCTTTGAATAGAGCAAAAAGACACATTGACTTAGCTCATGACCATGAATCCCTCCAATTTAATATTCAAATAAAGGGAGTTATGATTGAGCATGCTCAGTAAAACGCCGTGAGATACAAATAAATAGTTTGAAGCAAAACCCACCTGAGTTAAAAACCATCTCCCTGGGACACAGATTCCGTGCCTCCACACGGGTTTCTGTGAGTGAGGATTCCTCACTTTTAGACACGGAAGCCGTGTCCGTGTCTTGGACATGCAAAACCCGTGCGGCTTTTTAAAAACCCGTGCGGATTCTGTGTCTTAGCTGTGCCCAAGCTGTGCCTATTCCGCCTCGAACTTTCGTACGGGCAATCAGAAAGTTGGAACTCTTCAATTTTAAATATACGTTTATTACTTTGCTATTTATGGTAGATATTTTGAAGCTCGTTAAAATGTGCAAAGTTTGATTCAGAACAATGAAAGTCAGTTCGTACAAGTCACTGACAGATATTATTTAAAACAGGAGTACCTCTTTTTAACAGCAATATGCACCGTTGAGTGGATTTATTTTCTGTGTTAACTACAGAATGAGTTTTATATGTTGTACATGCATACGCAACGTGAACTGTAACTCGTTGTTTGGCATCGCGACTCTGTGAAGCAGCCAATCAAATGAACCACGCATATTTAATTTCATACCAAGATTTTTTGATGAGTTTGCCCATGGGTGATAAGTAAAAACGAGATCACCCGTGGGTTTCCCACGATGGCAAGAAATATATGGGGGGAAATATTTACAATCTTAAAATGAGGAATTAATAGAGGCTTAGACAAACATATTCATAAGAAAAAAAGTGTTACCTTTACCTCAGTAAACAGTTTAATAAATTGAACTTGGTTGAATAATGAAGGGATCTGGATATGTTACCCTAAAATATGGTGGCTAAGGGGAATAACTCCTATAGCTCTCTGGAAAAATATATTGACAGACAGGAGAGCTACAGTGCCACCCATTGAAAAAACTGCATGTATAATTATTGCGAACAAAAATTTTCCCTCGGTTCTGGAATACTGTAGAAGTACTTTTTTTCGTGTGGCTTAATAATTTACGCCATGTACACGGTCACAAATATTCCAAGGAAATTTGTCCAGGCATACTTAAAATAAATGTAAGGCACAAAGTGACAGTCTAAGAAACTCGGGTAATTCTGTACCCGCGGATTAAACAGAAATTGAGATTCCACGGAATTATGACCCCATGGAAAAAACTATGTCTCCAGTAATTAATTCTTTCAAATTCTTACCTCAATTGCAAAAAGCTAAATTTCAAAAAAATTTCCTAACTTTTCTGTCAAGTACTCTTGTAGTGGACATGTGCACGAAGTGCATTAGACCGACTTATCTTGCAAACAAAAATGGAAGTATAAATATCCGAAATTTTCAATCATCTCAATTTCAGGGCCAGGAGGGCTATTGACAACCTTAATAAGAAATGCTTTGTTGTGCAAACAGTAAAAGAATATGGTAGGATCGCACGGTTAGTAAGATTTTGAGATGACAATCTGAAAAACATGGAGAAATAAACCGAGAAACAGCACTTATTTGTGCGCAATAAATAACAGTTTTTTTCGTTCAAGGTGGCACTGTAGCTCTCCGGTCTGTCAAAATATTTTTTTGAGAGGTACAGTTTTGCAGCTAAAACAAAATATGTAATAGGAAAAGGGTCTATTCTCAGCATAGGATTTTTTTTTATTGTCATGTAAACTGTAAGATATAAACTGTATGTTTACAAAATTAAACTGGAATGCCTATGAAAACATCTAATATGTATAATGTTGTGATAAAAAAAGGTAAACAAGGTAAGTTGTTCATACCTGTAGGCCTACGTCAGTAATGTACACTGTACCTAACTTTACACCAGTAACGTCACTTGAAACGTGCGGTAACGTAGTAGTCGTTAGCAACTTTAGAGAGTTGTACCATTACCGTTTCGAAATAAATGATCAGCCTGTAATCACTGTTATTTTGATGAATTATCAGAATAAAATGGAATTTAATAAATATTTTTAAACTAAATGATTTTAAATACATCATAACATAAACATCATAAACGCAATCTTTGTTTGCAAAAATCGTGGAAACGAATCCTTGTAGAACAAACTAATTTTAAAAAAACAAAACAAAAGTCTACTTTCATTTTCGAAAGATCGCAGAATGACAGGTACTTTTTCAATTTATGTCGGTATTCTAGGCATTAAAAATTTAATTTTACTGCAGTATATAAAAGAAAGTATAATACATACTCAAAATTGACAAATAAATCAACTGTGAAAGAAGCCAAATTACAACAAGGAAGTAAACCGAAATCAATCAACACTTGACATGGGCATTTGCCAATAAACTTAAAGCTATTCAATTAAAAATAGTAGATGCTGATACTGTATAACAAACACTATTTTTTAAATCGGGTGAAGTCTGTTTTTATCATTTGTCAATTGATTATTTTGCATATGTAATTAATCAATGTTCATACAGATGTTACTAAGAACAACATTCTACTTTAACATGTTTAACTACATGTAGTTTAACTCAATCGGTAAGACCCTGGACTAGCGTTGTCATTGGTTCAATTTCATTTAGAGATAACCAGCTGAGCATTTCTCTGTTACATCACATGCCCAACTTCTGGTATTTTCAGTAGAAGAAAATGATTGCCCCTTAGAATTTGCGCCAAATGCACTGGCACTCGAACGGGAGGAAGACATCTCTTTCTCTATAAGGGCAATATTTTGGTGTATGATACATGGTACATGTATCATATTATCTTTGGCTTGTTGATTAACTCAAATGGCAGAGATGAACTTGCATGTATGCCAGAGGTCCCGAATTTAAATTTATTCAGAGGCACCTTGCTATCTATATATATTAGGTATATATATTCACCTTATTTGTGATTTTATATGGAAGGAAGGTTAATAAATGTTTCAAAATAGTGAGAAAATCTCTCAATTATATTTTGCCTCTAAAAGACCATACTAAAGCAATTAAAATATTTCCTTACAGCTGAATTGCAGTGTTGGTATTTGACAGATTTGACAATTAATTGTGCATATTTTTATGATTCCAGTAGCACATTAATGACCTAAAATACCTCAAAGCAATGTAAAAATAACCCCAGTAATGGTACTTTTTAGAAAATAAATTTATTTTTATAACAAATATTTTTACTTGTATACATTGCATTATTTTTTTTTTTTTTGAAATGTGGCATTTAGGCCTTTAGTGATAATGTAAAGATGATTAGGAATACTCCTAAAGATTGTATTATTAATGTTTTTGAATTATTAAAGGTTGATGGTGACATAACCGAGTGAAAACAATATGGCAAAGTCTGAGCCTCCTAATAAGAGCAGCAAGTCAATCATGGGGCAGAGCTTCCTTAATAGTATGTCTGACAGTGCTCGACAGCGGTATCTGGAGAGCATGATGAGTGGCATCATGGAGATGGGGATGGGAGGGGAAAACTCAGATGTAGAGATCATCGTACAGGGCCAGAGCTTCCCCTGTCACAAACTTCTACTTGCAGCAGGTATTTATACAATAACTACTGTGAAATCATCAATTTTTGTGGGGTTTACTTTCAGTTCTTCATCCATGAAATAAAATCCCCAGGAACTCATGGGTTTTCCTCACAAAAATATGTTACTTCACAGTATTTACACTTGTTTGTTAGTTCCCTTTAAAAGAAATTTATGTTGCTTCTTAATAAAATCTTTGCCTTGTTATAAAGATAAAGGAGATCCACTTATTTTGTCATATGAGGTAAATTTGGCATGGTTTTTAATAACATTTCAACACTAAGTCATAGTCATTTTGTTTTTAAGGTTCCCCATATTTCAAGTCCATGTTTAACTCTGGAATGCTGGAGTCTACAAGTAATAGACTCGAGTTACCTGACATAGAAAAGGCTACCTTTGAGGCGTTCAGGACTTATATCTACACAGGACAAGAGGACATCACCAGGGACAATGTAGTGGAACTCCTCAGAGCAGCTGCATTATTCCAAGTACACTATCAAAATGCTCATAGCATGTGTTCACTTAAACTATAATTTGGTTTATGCAGAAACTTTTTAAACCCAATAATGATAATTTGAAGAAAAAAATAAAAAAAATCAAACAAAACAGAAAAAAGTATAAATTTCTTTAAAAATAGTCTACAATATTCAGTTGAAAAAGAACAATGATTTCTGTCTTTAAATACTCATGATTTTGAAAAATAAACACATAAATTGTAAAAAAAAAAATTCATGAATAATGATATGTAGTATTATTAAGTCTGCTGGTTTTACATATGAATGAAATTTAATGATAATGCTACATCATTTTCATTCTTTGGAATATAGGTGCAGGCTCTGCAAGAGTCATGTGAGGAATTTCTTGGAAAGGAAATGGACACTGAAAATTGCCTTGAAATTTTTAAACTTGCTCGGCAGTTTGGCTGCAATATACTCTTAGAAAAATGTCGTCCATATGTGATGGAGGGCTTCAATGGACTATGGAAGACAAAAGAATTTGATGAGCTGGATATTGACGATGTTCTGAGTATTGTTAAAGATGACGATTTGGTTCCTGTGGATGAAGAACAAATTTGTGAGGCCGTCTTGCGCTGGGTTAAAGCGGACAAGCGTAACAGAGAAGATAACATTGACAAACTTTTTCGGCATGTGAGATTAATAAACATCAGTCCCGAGTATTTACTGAGTGAATTGTACAGGGAAAACTTGTTGACAGAGGATCAAAACTGTAGTCGTTTCCTTGATGAAGCTCGAGATTACCACATGCTACCGGCTCGACAGCAAGAGTACTGCTCAACCAGATTTCACTTACGCAACAGTGATGAATTTGAGGAAGTTACTATGGTGATTACAGAATATGATATGGAGAGGTCTGGATCATTCTACCAGGATGGTAAGTGTCTATGGGCCTTCAGTTTTCACCAGAATCGCTGGTACACCCTAGCTCCAATACCACTGGACAAAAACCCAGGTGTGAACTTCCAGATGGTCACCTATAGGAGTGATATTTACTTGTCGGGGGGAACAAACAATTCCAAAAACTTGCTTCATTACGATTCAGAGAGAAATGAATGGAACTTGTGCGAAGCCTTGATGAAGAGAGGACGTACATGTCATGTGATGGCAGCTGTGAGAGAGTCAATCTACATCGTTGGAGGTAAAAATCCTAAAGCAAAGGAGGGGAAGAATGTCCTAAGTTCCGTAGATGAATATAGTATCCGAGGGAAAAAATGGAGAGCATTAGGAGAACTGATGTGCCCTGTTCACTCTGCATCTTCCACAGTTATAGGAGAAAGAATTTTCATTTTTGGAGGAATCAATCAAAATGGAAAATATGTCAGAGACATTCAGGTGTTTGAAATCCGGACAAGAGAATGCAAGGTCATAGGTCAACTGGATTTGGAACAGCCTGTGGCTGTGTCATCCTTTGGACATTTGAACTTTATAATAAATGCCAAAGGTGAAATTATCAAGTTTGATATTGAGAGAAGAGAGGATGACTTTAAATGCAAGTTTGTGTCATTGACCAAATTGTCACCTTCATATTTACCAATTTTAGGATTCACACACTACAGGGGCAGAATATTACTTCTCTCTGCCGACCAGAAAAAGAAGGATGTGTTTTCTCAGATGATACAGATCGACATGCGGAAGTCACCGATGAGGGCAGAGATTGTGACCCCTCGAAATAACACCAAACCCAAGCCAATCCATGCCTGTACTAGGAACATTATCAACAAACAGTTCTTATACCACACTTATTTTCAATAGCAAATTCTGTAAAATTTATCAAATGTACCGTGCATCTTTTTTAAAAAACTTGTTAAGTTTACAAAACAAAATTTTTATACCAGACACTTTGACATAATGTTTTTCTATGACAGATATACAATACTTTATAATCTCATGATAACTGATCCTCTGAAGTAGTGTGCAGTTTTTTCTGTTTGATGCATATACATGTATATATTTTTATTTAAACTAAGTACTGGTAAAAGACAGTCTGGCATAGTGTTGTTTACACTAAAGAGGGCATGGTTTTTCATGAACGTCATTTTTTTTTTTTTAAATTTGATGTTGCATTCAGTCCTTGGACATAAAAAACATATTTTTATCTGATTCTCTCTGTATTTGTTTGTTTTTGGAATGAGAATAATAAAAAATAAGAGTAAAACAAAAGACACTTGTAAAGAACTTTATATCAGTTGATTTATAAAATTTTTATTTTCACCTATCTCTTTATAGCATTGCATTAATGTCACATTTAAGAAGATTTGCTGGTACAATGTATTTTATCAGTTAACACTTGTTTGTATCTTAAGCAATCCCCATAGTTAACACATCATTACATAGTAGTCTTAGATATAATTGGTTCAGAAAAGTCAAGGTTCTTAGGTATAGCCAGTTCCTAGCAGTCAAGGTTCTTATAAGTACATGTAGTAAAGAGTATTCTATGTTCTTAGGTTTATAGATATAACAAGTACCGTACCTAGTACACTGTATAGAGAAGTCAAGGTTCTTAGATATAACTAGTTAAGAGTAGTGTAGGTTCTTGGATTTAGTCAGTACAAACTAATCAAGGTTTTTAGATATAGCCAGTTCAAAGTAGTCAATGTTCTTAGATTTAGCCAATTCAAAATATTTCCATTTCTAATTTTTATACCCCCCACTTGAAAAGTGGGAGGGTATATAGTAATTGGTATTTCCGTCCATCCGTCTGTACGTCCGTCCGTCCGTCTGTTACGCTTTGGGGTACCCATCTCTTATATGCAACTCCTCTCATACCACTGAAGGAAATTTAATGAAACGTTCACAGATTCTTAATTACATATTGCCATTGTGCACCTCCTATTTTACTTTTTGATCTGACATATATTTTTGATTTTCCAGAGCAAAACATGGACACTGCCATTATATTCATATGGGAGGCAGGGGGTATCATTTAGTGAGCTCATTGCTCACAGTACCTCTAGCTTTCTCTGTGATAACTCTTTGAAAGTTAGGGGTAGTTTATTTCTAGATAATTCTGCCGGAATGTAAATTAGGCAGGTCGATAGGTCGGGAGCTAAGGAGGCCTAATACACATGCAATTCTCGTGCGCATCTGTCTCTGTGTCTGATGCTAAGGAGGCCAAAAATGCATGTAAATCTCGTGTGGCTGCCTTTGTGTTTGATGTCGGTTGGCGAGGACTATTGAAATTGGCATGGAAGTCATCATGTGATTTAAATCTATTTATCTACATTTTTAAAGTCTAAATCTACAATTTTATTTCACAATGAAATGGAAATATAAGGAATCACTGTCTAGTTAGGAGGGTATGTCAGGGACATCAACAATAGTGGGAAACATGGGATAATTTAAGCATAACGGGCTTTGCCCGTTATGCAAATTATCCCATGTTTCCCACTATTGTTGATGCAAAGTAGTCAGAATTTTTTTTAGCTAAAGCCTGTTCAGAGTGGTCAAGGTTCTTATTTTATAAGTTGTAAAAAGTAGTCTATGTTCTAATTAGGTTTATAGATATAATCTAAATCAGTATAGAGAAATCAAGGTTCTTAGATATAGAGAGAAGTCAATGTTCTTAGATAAACCCAGTATGGAGAAGTCACGGTTCCTAGATATAGCTAGAACAGAGTAGTCTAGGTTCTTAGGTTTAGTCAGTACAGAGTATTCAAGGTTTTTAGCTCACCTGAGCCGAAGGCTCAAGTGAGCTTTTCTGATCACATTTTGTCCGTCCGTCCATCCGTCTGTCGAGCTGTCCGTCTGTCTGTAAACTTTTCACATTTTCGACTTCTTCTCAAGAACCACAGGGCCAATTTTGACCAAACTTGGTACAAAGCATTTTTGGGTAAAGGGGAATTTAAATTATTAAAATGAAGGGCCTAGTCCCCTCACATGGGGAGATAATCAAGAAAAGACAAAAACAGGGTGGGGTCATTAAAAAATCTTCTTCTCAAGAACCACTGGGCCAGAAAAGCTGAAACTTATGTGGAAGCATCCTGGGATAGTGTAGATTTTAAATTGTTCAAATCATGACCTCCGAGGATAGGGCGGGGCCACAATGAGGAATCAAAGTTTTACATAGAAATATATACAGGAAAATTTTTTGAAAATCTTCTTCTGAAGAACCACTGGGCGAGAAAAGCTGAAACTTATGTGGAAGCATCCTGGTGTAGTGTAGATTCTAAATTGTTCAAATCATGACCCCCGGGGGTAGGGCGGGGCCACAATGGGAAATCAAAGTTTTACATAGAAATATATATGAAAAAATATTTGAAAATATTCTTTTCAAGAACCACTGAGCCAGAAAAGCTAAAACTTATGTAGAAGCTTCATGGAACAGTGTAGTTTTTAAATTGTCCAAATTATGGTCAGTGGGGTAGGGTGGGGTCACAATTGTATTATAAGGGGGAAATCTGGTAAAGAACAGCATGGTCAAAGCTTGATTTTATTTGAACATATTTTATTATGTAAAATAAATAATTGGATTGGGCAGCAGGCATAGCCTATATAAGCCCTCTCCATAATGGTCCATGGTCAAAGCTTCTCAGGTGAGCGATGTGGCCCATGGGCCTCTTGTTAGATATACTCATAGACAGGTCAGAATAGTCAAGATTATTTGACATAGCAAATGCAGAGTAGTCATGGTTTTGAGATTTAGCCAGTACCAATCAAGTGGTCAAGGTTCTTAAAGTCAGTACAGATTAGTTAAGGTTCATAGATTTGTTCAATACAGAGTAGTTAAGGTTTTAAGATATAGTCAATACAGAGTAGTCAAGGTTTTAAGATAAAGTCAGTTCAGAGTAGTCAAGGTTCTTAGATATAGTAGTACAGAGTAGTCAAGGTTCTAAGATAAAGTCAGTAGAGAGTAGTCAAGGTTCTTAGATATAGTCAAACCAGAGCAGTCAATTTTCTATGATAAAGTCAGTTCAGAGTAGTCAAGGTTCTTAGATATAGTCAATACAGAGTAGTCAAGGTTCTAAGATAAAGTCAGTTCGGAGTAGTCAAGGTTGTCTGAGATATAGTCAGTATAGAGTAGTCAAGGTTCTTAGATAAAGTAAGTTCAGAGTAGTCAATTAAGGTTGTCTGAGATATAGTCAAACCAGAGTAGTCAAGGTTCTTGGATAAAGTCAGTTCAGAGTAGTCAAGGTTCTAAAATAAAGTCAGTTCAGAGTAGTCAAGGTTTTAAGATATATCAAGTTTAGAGTTGTCAACGTTCTAAGCTTTAGCTCTTTACAACTTACTTGACTATTATGCAACATACAATAAATGTTCACGTCATAGAAAAAGAAATTTACCATTTCCCCGCAAGCACCTTCTAGCGTGGTACACGTTTCTCTAAAGTCTAGCGTAAATAATATTATGACGCTATATTTTAATAATAAAATAACTTATTTCCTATATAGCTTGTAACACGAGCTTTGATTGGTTACAAAGTCGGGTGTAAATATCCGTGCACCCGACTTGAGCCGGGTGTAAATAAAACGTGACGTCACAATGCATAGTTTTTCTATAATACAAAGCAAATCGATATGTTGAGACACACTCTAAAGCATTGTTATGGGTACAAAGGAAATAAATTCGTTATCCAGGTTCAATCAAGGGTGTACGGGGATTTACCCCGGGTTGTATTCCATGTATGGAATACAACCCGGGGTAAATCCCCGTACACCCTTGATTGAACCTGGATAACTAATATTATTTCCTATCAAGCTTGTAACACGAGCTTTGATTGGTTACAAAGTCGGGTGTAAATATCCATGCACCCTACTTGAGCCGGGTGTAAATAAAACGTGACGTCACAATGCATACAGTAGTTACTCAGTATCTAATCCATAGATTGAGACACACTTTGATGTTTACAGAGCATTTTTATGGGTACAAAGGAAATAAATTCGTTATCCAGGTTCAATCAAGGGTGTACGGGGATTTACCCGGGGTTGTATTCCATACACCCTTCGGCCTACGGCCTCAGGGTGTATGGAATAAAACCCGGGGTAAATCCCCGTACACCCTGGATTGAACCTACGGCCTCAGGGTGTATGGAATACAACCCGGGGTAAATCCCCGTACACCCTTGATTGAACCTGGATAACTAATAGTATTTTGGGCGGGGGTCAGATATTTTTCATGGAAGTTATTACAACCCCCCCCCTTTCAAAATAAATCTATATACAGACTTTGAAAAGAACATCGTACTAGGGTATGCCTCATTTATTTCGTTGTTTCTCGACAGTTACGGAATTGAACGAGTTAATTAAATGCGCATTGCGGGTAAATGCAATCTACATCAAAATCTGGAAGCTGCAAGGGAGCCTCACAAACATGGACGACAGGGCAAGAATTTCATGGAGGGTATCATCACACGTTTATTGACTGGGTTCTTGGACAGAATGCTCTTTGGCTAACGAATGTTGCCATTGAAGCCAATCAAAAAAGCTAATGATCCAAGAGTTAGTCGATTTTTCTCCTTTAATGAGATGTATGACTATTTAACATAGTATATTCTGGTGAACAGGCCATGGTACCAAATAACTGAAACCCCGCCATGTACAGCTTGTTATAGGCATTTCATGAAAATGAATATTCGGCGTTGCAGGGTTGTCAAAAATCATTCGAGATGTTCCTCAAAATTATTATAAAACTTTTAACATGTTTAATAATTTTCAGAAAAAGCTCAAGATAAAGATGTTCAAAGCTGAAAGAGTAAGTATATTTTCACACTGCAGGATAAATAGACTATTTAATGCATCCGGGATTCAAATTCATTCATACATATAAAAGTCAGTGGTAAATGTTAAAAATGTATACCAAATTGTCATCAAAATGAAAAATTTAGATCTGCAGCCAGATGTCCTGGATCTTTGTCACGTGACAATGCCGAGGACTTCTGCAGACTATGCTGCACGACACGATGCAGGTCCTCGACAAAACAAAACACTAAATTAATGCAAAGTGTAAAGAAAAAAAGCGTGTACTTATAGCAGTTTTAGCATAAACAAAATGTAAACTAACTTTATTAAACTTCTCAAGATGCAGCCACGTAGCATCGTTTTTGAAAGGGGCAGAGCAGATAATTTTTTGTACTTACCTGAAAAAAGTTGACAAGCAAAAACAAGAGGCCCAGGGGCCACAGCGCTCACCTGAGCACATCAGGCTTGAATTTACTCCCCCCCCCCTCCAGGCGTTCATCATTTGAACAAACTAGAATCTACACTACCTGAGGATGATTCCATATAAATATCACTAATCATAGCTTTGAAGTACTTGTAAAGAAGATTTTAAAAGGTTTCCCTATATATCCCTATGTAAAACTTGGGTCAGCCATTTTGGCCCCACCCTAGCCCCGGGGGTCATGATTTGAACAAACTTGAATCTGCACTACCTGAGTTTTATCTTTCCTGGCCCAGTGGTTCTGGAGAAGAAGATTTTTAAAGATTTTTCCTATATATTCCTATGTAAAACTTGGGTCAGCCATTTTGGCCCCACCCTTGCCCCAGGGGTCATGATTTGAACAAACTTGAATCTACACTACCTGAGGATGATTCCACATGAGTTTCATCTTTCCTGTCCTAGTGGTTCTGGAGATGAGGATTTTTAAAGATTTTTCATATATATTCCTATGTAAAACTTGGGTCGGCCATTTTGGCCCCACCCTTGCCCCGGGGGTCATGATTTCAACAAACTTGAATCTACACTACCTGAGGATGATTCCACATGAGTTTCATCTTTCCTGGCCCAGTGGTTCTGGAGAAGAAGATTTTTAAAGATTTTTCCTATATATTCCTATGTAAAACTTGGGTCGGCCATTTTGGCCCCACCTTTGCCCCGGGGGTCATGATTTGAACAAACTTAAATCTGCTCTACCTGAGGATGATTCTATATGAGTTTCATCTTTCCTGGCCCAGTGGTTCTGGAGAAGAAGATTTTTAAAGATTTTTCCTCTATAGTCCTATGTAAAACGTGGGTCGGCCATTTTGGCCCTACCCTTGCCCCCGGGGTCATGATTTGAACAAACTAGAATCTACACTTCCTGAGGATGATTCCACATGAGTTTCATCTTTCCTGTCCTAGTGGTTCTGGAGAAGAAGATTTTTCTTATATATTCCTATGTAAAACTAGGGTCGACCATTTTGGCCCCACCCTTGCCCCCGGGGTCATGATTTGAACAAACTTAAATCTGCTCTACCTGAGGATGATTCCACATGAGTTTCATCTTTCCTGGCCCAGTGGTTATGGAGAAGAAGATTTTTAAAGATTTTTCCTATTATTCCTATGTAAAACTTGGGTCGGCCATTTTGGCCCCACCCTTGCCCCGGGGGTCATGATTTGAACAAACTTGAATTCACACTACCTGAGGATGATTCCATATGAGTTTCATCTTTCCTGGCCCAGTGGTTCTGGAGAAGAAGATTTTTAAAGATTTTTCCTATATATTCCTATGTAAAACTTTGGTCAGCCATTTTGGCCCCATCCTTGCCCCGAGGGTCATGATTTGAACAAACTTGAATCCACACTACCTGAGGATGATTCCACATGAGTTTCATCTTTCCTGGCCCAGCGGTTCTGGAGAAGAAGATTTTTTAAAAATGCCATTAATTTTTAACAAATTCAAGATGCAGCCACGTAGCATCGTTTTTGAAAGGGGCAGAGCAGATAATTTTTTGTACTTACCTGAAAAAAGTTGACAAGCAAAAACAAGAGGCCCAGGGGCCACAGCGCTCACCTGAGCACATCAGGCTTGAATTTACTCCCCCCCCCCCTCCAGGCGTTCATCATTTGAACAAACTAGAATCTACACTACCTGAGGATGATTCCATATAAATATCACTAATCATAGCTTTGAAGTACTTGTAAAGAAGATTTTAAAAGGTTTCCCTATATATCCCTATGTAAAACTTGGGTCAGCCATTTTGGCCCCACCCTAGCCCCGGGGGTCATGATTTGAACAAACTTGAATCTGCACTACCTGAGTTTTATCTTTCCTGGCCCAGTGGTTCTGGAGAAGAAGATTTTTAAAGATTTTTCCTATATATTCCTATGTAAAACTTGGGTCAGCCATTTTGGCCCCACCCTTGCCCCAGGGGTCATGATTTGAACAAACTTGAATCTACACTACCTGAGGATGATTCCACATGAGTTTCATCTTTCCTGTCCTAGTGGTTCTGGAGATGAGGATTTTTAAAGATTTTTCATATATATTCCTATGTAAAACTAGGGTCATCCATTTTGGCCCCATCCTTGCCCCGGGGGTCATGATTTCAACAAACTTGAATCTACACTACCTGAGGATGATTCCACATGAGTTTCATCTTTCCTGGCCCAGTGGTTCTGGAGAAGAAGATTTTTAAAGATTTTTCCTATATATTCCTATGTAAAACTTGGGTCGGCCATTTTGGCCCCACCTTTGCCCCGGGGGTCATGATTTGAACAAACTTAAATCTGCTCTACCTGAGGATGATTCTATATGAGTTTCATCTTTCCTGGCCCAGTGGTTCTGGAGAAGAAGATTTTTAAAGATTTTTCCTCTATAGTCCTATATAAAACGTGGGTCGGCCATTTTGGCCCTACCCTTGCCCCCGGGGTCATGATTTGAACAAACTAGAATCTACACTTCCTGAGGATGATTCCACATGAGTTTCATCTTTCCTGTCCTAGTGGTTCTGGAGAAGAAGATTTTTCTTATATATTCCTATGTAAAACTAGGGTCGACCATTTTGGCCCCACCCTTGCCCCCGGGGTCATGATTTGAACAAACTTAAATCTGCTCTACCTGAGGATGATTCCACATGAGTTTCATCTTTCCTGGCCCAGTGGTTATGGAGAAGAAGATTTTTAAAGATTTTTCCTATTATTCCTATGTAAAACTTGGGTCGGCCATTTTGGCCCCACCCTTGCCCCGGGGGTCATGATTTGAACAAACTTGAATTCACACTACCTGAGGATGATTCCATATGAGTTTCATCTTTCCTGGCCCAGTGGTTCTGGAGAAGAAGATTTTTAAAGATTTTTCCTATATATTCCTATGTAAAACTTTGGTCAGCCATTTTGGCCCCATCCTTGCCCCGAGGGTCATGATTTGAACAAACTTGAATCCACACTACCTGAGGATGATTCCACATGAGTTTCATCTTTCCTGGCCCAGCGGTTCTGGAGAAGAAGATTTTTTTTTAATGCCATTAATTTTTAACAAATTCAAGATGCAGCCACGTAGCATCGTTTTTGAAAGGGGCAGAGCAGATAATTTTTTGTACTTACCTGAAAAAAGTTGACAAGCAAAAACAAGAGGCCCAGGGGCCACAGCGCTCACCTGAGCACATCAGGCTTGAATTTACTCCCCCCCCCCTCCAGGCGTTCATCATTTGAACAAACTAGAATCTACACTACATGAGGATGATTCCATATAAATATCACTAATCATAGCTTTGAAGTACTTGAAAAGAAGATTTTAAAAGGTTTCCCTATATATCCCTATGTAAAACTTGGGTCAGCCATTTTGGCCCCACCCTAGCCCCGGGGGTCATGATTTGAACAAACTTGAATCTGCACTACCTGAGTTTTATCTTTCCTGGCCCAGTGGTTCTGGAGAAGAAGATTTTTAAAGATTTTTCCTATATATTCCTATGTAAAACTTGGGTCAGCCATTTTGGCCCCACCCTTGCCCCAGGGGTCATGATTTCAACAAACTTGAATCTACACTACCTGAGGATGATTCCACATGAGTTTCATCTTTCCTGTCCTAGTGGTTCTGGAGATGAGGATTTTTAAAGATTTTTCATATATATTCCTATGTAAAACTTGGGTCGGCCATTTTGGCCCCACCCTTGCCCCGGGGGTCATGATTTCAACAAACTTGAATCTACACTACCTGAGGATGATTCCACATGAGTTTCATCTTTCCTGGCCCAGTGGTTCTGGAGAAGAAGATTTTTAAAGATTTTTCCTATATATTCCTATGTAAAACTTGGGTCGGCCATTTTGGCCCCACCTTTGCCCCGGGGGTCATGATTTGAACAAACTTAAATCTGCTCTACCTGAGGATGATTCTATATGAGTTTCATCTTTCCTGGCCCAGTGGTTCTGGAGAAGAAGATTTTTAAAGATTTTTCCTCTATAGTCCTATGTAAAACGTGGGTCGGCCATTTTGGCCCTACCCTTGCCCCCGGGGTCATGATTTGAACAAACTAGAATCTACACTTCCTGAGGATGATTCCACATGAGTTTCATCTTTCCTGTCCTAGTGGTTCTGGAGAAGAAGATTTTTCTTATATATTCCTATGTAAAACTAGGGTCGACCATTTTGGCCCCACCCTTGCCCCCGGGGTCATGATTTGAACAAACTTGAATCTGCTCTACCTGAGGATGATTCCACATGAGTTTCATCTTTCCTGGCCCAGTGGTTATGGAGAAGAAGATTTTTAAAGATTTTTCCTATTATTCCTATGTAAAACTTGGGTCGGCCATTTTGGCCCCACCCTTGCCCCGGGGGTCATGATTTGAACAAACTTGAATTCACACTACCTGAGGATGATTCCATATGAGTTTCATCTTTCCTGGCCCAGTGGTTCTGGAGAAGAAGATTTTTAAAGATTTTTCCTATATATTCCTATGTAAAACTTTGGTCAGCCATTTTGGCCCCATCCTTGCCCCGAGGGTCATGATTTGAACAAACTTGAATCCACACTACCTGAGGATGATTCCACATGAGTTTCATCTTTCCTGGCCCAGCGGTTCTGGAGAAGAAGATTTTTTAAAAATGCCATTAATTTTTAACAAATTCATGATTATCTCCCCTTGGAAAAGGGCGCAGCCCTTCATTTGAACAAACTTGAATCCCCTTCACTCAAGGATACTTTGTGCCAAGTTTGGTTGAAATTGTCCCAGTGGTTCTTGAGAAGAAGATGAAAATGTGAAAAGTTTACGACGACAACAACGACAACGACGACAACAACGACAACGACGACAGACAACGGACAAATTTTGATCAGAAAAGCTCACTTGAGCCTTCGGCTCAGGTGAGCTAAAAAGGTGCCCAGTGACGAAAATCCTATTTCGTGGGGGTAGGGGTGGGGTGGGGGTTAAAAGCCAACTTTTTCCAATGCCAACTTCTTTCAGTACCAATTTTTAGCCGGGCTTATTGCTCAAAGAGCAATAGCCGGCTTATGGGATCCTGTTCAACTTCCTGTTCAAGCAGGATGTTGACCCGGTGTAGGGTGGTTTCGCGCCAATTACGTGTTCGCGCCGAGTGGTATCGCGCTGAGTGGTTTCGCCCCGTTTATCTACAGGTAAGATATGGGTAGTATACAGAATGGCTTCCCCCCGATTACCTGTGTCAGGTAGCTTGTAATTAATTAACCCCAAGGTTGATGTCATGTTATGTGGGATAATTATCCCATTTTGTATTTATACTTTTAGTGAGGCCATTTTCAGCCAAATTATGATTATTTGAACAGATTTGATCGTCTAATTTGGAATAATTTAGGACTGGGTATTAGAATATATATATTTATTTCACAAATCGCGTTGATTTTTCAATGAAGACTGTCATTGTTTTTCAGTTGATTTACAGTATTAAATAAACTTCGAAGTCAATCAATCTTTGCATACAGACACATCAGTAATTAGAAAATAAAATAATATTCTTCATTATAAGCACTCGTATAGATAGAAATTCTTTAAAACTTCAAAGCTAATATATAATGTACATGCGGGGCGAATTCACTCGGCGCGAACAAGTGATTGGTGCGAAACCACTCGGCGCGAACACGTAATCGGAGCGAAACCACCCGCATTCTGTTGACCCAATAGTCGCCAAATTAAACTGACGTTCTGAAATATAGTGTATCTACTTGTAATCGCTGTTGAAACAATTTATACTCATAATCTGATTAATTAAATGTGAATATAAACTGTACTGAAATTATTATTGTGCAGTTATCAAAAATACATTTGTTCTTAGTAGAGAACTTTTAACAAATTCCTACGCATAGCCTGGTTCCCTGTCCCTGTTTTGCTTCGTTTACTCTGCCCTCGTCACTGCCTCGGCAATGGTGAGACAGGGTACCAGGCTAAATTTTCCACTCATTCGGCAAACTTAATCAGCCGAGGAGTCCCTAATGATGCAGGTGTAAGGCCTACACAGTGCCCCCCTAGACATCGCCAGATTTCGTTTCTGGAGATAAACAAAGAAGACGCCATATTACACAAGGTATTAGGTATACGCGATTGCGGTATGGCGTTCTCCATGGTCAAATTATACAGCTGGTACAACGAAACTTATGCGGAAATCGGAGACTGCCGTACAATCTGACCACGTTTTAAAGTTTGTGTATGACAAAGATGTGCAGTTTATAAGGGGAATTGTGCAAGCCTCCATGCGAGACCGGAGCTACAGGTAGCAATGCCCAATGATTTTTAAAGAGTCAAAAAATTGTTAGTTTTTTATGTCCATTGTGTAAAGTATGACTCACTGATTCCATATCAAAAATCATTTCTTAAATCGGGTGAAAATTGAGCTTTTAATGAATGTTTAAAGAATGCAGAATTCTTACAGAGTTATCCATCTTTCCGAGGAAAATGATTGGAAAGTGTACATCAGCAGATTAAAAGCAGATAATGCAGGAATACTAGATCAAAACAATTTTAGAATATAACCTATGTACCAGTTTGTTAATTTTATCTGAAATTTCATAATTTTCTCGTGCCACTGTTGAGACATAGAAGAAAATATGACACAGAATGTGAAATGCAAGAGTTGTCTTCCTTTGTTTTCTTTATTTATACAGAATAGCTTATGTCTCATTATTCGTATGCTGTGTTGTCATTTAAAGAAATAAACTTAGCAATAAAAATCAAAGTATGATTATAAATGAAGTTTTCATTTGACTTTACTGTTCTCTTCACCAATGTAAGTCAATCTTGAAATTTATTCTTGTTCACTTTGAGATGAACCCTACTTTCGTTTTCGCGCACGAAATAGTCTTTGAACGGAATTTCATTATTAAAATGCTTCAGGATAGTTCAAAAACAAGAATATAACATTGTATCAGCTTGACAATGAAGTAAACAGACCATCAGACGTTCACTTCACGTTGTGTACATTTTTTCTACACACGTGTTGGCTGGCTGCTACAATCCGAATTTGCTCCAATAGGCCTTAGAAAATTCGTGTGGCGAACAAGAACGGTTGAATACTTGCCTGTAAGTGATATGCATTTGTAGTGGTATATCAGAAGAAGCTGTTTTTGCATGTTTTGACACTGTACTCGTCCGTATATGAAAATTAGAGATTTTTAAATTTTTCAATCTATTTTTAAAACGACTAATCGCGCCATACTTCAAACATTCAGGGTTGGTAATGCTAGGGGGCATCTCAAACTTCATAGAAAGGTCATCAAAACGTTTGAAAACACGAGGGAAAGTAGTGTATTAAGCCGTACTTTTTAAGCTCTTTTTTGATACGGAATCAAAACGAGGCTGAGGAAATCTGGAAAGTTATCTCCCCCTTGCTTGGGCATTGCTACTACAGGTTAGCCTACTGTAAGTTCATCCCATTTCTTTGAGATTTTTGGAAGAAAGAAAAGTTGTTTTTTTTTTTAAGTCTTTGCCTTGCCAATGACCAAATAAATGGTTGACTACAGTATCTGAAGAAATTTTAAGGAGTTGAATGGATGTCATACAGACCTCTGCCTATGGCTGCTAAATCAAAGCTTTACAGTTTTATGTGAAGAATTAAAAATATATAGGAGTATGTAAAGAAATGTTGTAACTGTAAATGGAAGTAACTTTTCTCTATTTTGTTCAATTATAAAGTATGAATTTAGACCCTCCAGCCCCTGCATGGGTTTTAGTTTCCAATTTTTATAGCCATAAAATGTCTTGGAGTTGTAAAAGGGGTTTTTGAAGAAAAATAGCTTGCACCCCCATCTTCAATAGAACTCCATTTTTCATAATATTTATTTTTTTTTATCTCTTGAAGAAAAAAAAGATGTAGAGCAAGTTATTGAGTATATTGTTTCTCCAAGGATGAATCCAGGATATGTCTTTGTACTCTCATGTCATCCAGAACTTGTGAATTTTTTCCTCATTTTCCCATTTATTTTCCCATTTATATATATTTTTATTTAAAAAAAATTAAATAAGACACTTTCACCTTGTTATGTTATTTTAAAAAGTTGCAATAATTTTGAAGCGATATGAGCAAAAATAAATCGATAAAAATAACCTATTGCAGATTTATTAAGAACAGGTGCATGTGGTGGATTTTGATCCGCTCCCGTATAAAACAAAAATGGCGTCGTACAGCAGACGCTTCTTACTCGTCATAATTTTCGTTAAATAATGCAAGTAGAAAAATTACCATGGATAATTTCGTTTAGTATCATTGCATGCAGGAGAATATTCATTTGATTTGCACCAAAACATGACTGATTCTGTCAGGAAAATGGAAAGCTAGCCGAAAATTCTATGGCATGTCCTGTCGCACGACTGCTTTTTTGTGCGTTTTCAAAGACTTGATATATCAATGGTGAGTTTATTTATTCTAAACAACTTTTTCTTTCTCCGAGACGATTTGGGGTTTGGAAAAATTGTGTAATTTATGTATTTTGCAAAAAATTTACAAATAAATACCGTTTGACAGATTTTTAAACGTAAAAACGAAAATCGGCAATAATGGGTACTCGGCAATAATGGGTGTACTCGCACGTTATATGTTTTATCCTGCCTATGCAATAAATCCAGAACAAACCTCTTTCCGAATTTCCTTGACTGAAAGTGTCTATGCAATGTCTTAATACATAATAATAAATTACTTTACAATTCTTTTTTTTCTCTCTCCACAATTTTCAAGTTTCCATGTAAACATGCTTTTTACTTTTAAAATTGATAGTATCAGATAATATAAGTAAAATTCTAGGTGGTTATTTTTTTTTTATTTTATTAGATTACTCTTGGTTCTAACTAAACAGTTGAACAGAGTACCTGTGAATGTGTAAATGGGATGGACAAATGTCACCATAAAGCCAGCATTCTTCTCTATGGGTAATTTATATGCAATTTATGTAATATGTAAATTCACTTGGTCTGTTTTAGGTATGCTTTACCAAATTTAATGTTAAATAGAAATTATATCAAAACATGCACACCAATATATATACCCGGTATATACAAGTGTGCAGTTCACCATGTGACTAGGTACAGGGTACTATTCGTGCCCTGGAACCTCCAAGTCCACTACCTTGGCATATATAAGCATACTTGTAACTATAAAATCTAACTTTAGGCCCCAAGACTATAATATAACTTAGTAAATTTATGGAACATGTTGATACAGGTACAAAAATGTCAGCAAAACTGATGTACGCCAGAGTTGGATTAAGCATCCAGAGTGCGCCACCTCGTCAAACTAAGACGATGGAAGAACTTTTTCCTGCACCTGACAGGTTTATAAATTACAGGTATGCATTTATTATGACTGTTTCATGAATGGTGCAAAATATTAAAAAATGACAGTACCCCAAAAGTGAAAATATAAAAAATAGAGAAATAGCATATTTTTTATGGGCAATATACACTTTTTTTCAATGGATGGAACTGTATCTCTCTGGTCGTCCATCCTAATTTTTTCAGACCAGCAAGCTACAGATCTGCAGCTAGCATGGTATATGTAAAACCATTCAGTGTTGTATTATGCTCCATTTTTCAACTTTTGTCAAAAATTACTAGGGCAACAAATAGGCCAGTCAATGATAGGGACAGGGAGTTCCTATATCAGAAATTGACAACTGTAGGGAGATTTTCAGGTTAATATATCTGGTGTTTTATTTTAGTGTCACATTGTTTACAAGTTTATTTTATTGTTACTTTTTTGAAAATTTATACTGTGATAGGATAGAATGCATATACACACATGTATATATATATATATATATATATATATATATATATATATATATATATATATATATATATAATTATATATATATATATAAATTCACAAAACACCTAACTAACTCAATACACCCGGACTTTGGACTTCAGATATTTAATGGCTTATTTGACATTGGACTGAAATTCTGACAAGATGTGCAGTCTTTCCATTCTTTTTGCTTTTTTTGTCTTTTACATGTTTAGTTTTGTTCTTGTCTCTTTTGTTTTTGTGTTGACTTTGTTTTAAACTTTTAATTATACATTTATACTATCAATTTCAATTCAGTGTGAAGTTTTGCATCAAGTCATAATCTTTTTTGACAGATGCATTCAGCGTAAACAATTCATGTGATTGATAAACTCATATTATCAACCTTGACACAGAAATAGTTTGTTGTACAAGCAAACAATCAGGGATTAGAAGAAAGTTCCAGTCGTAAAGCTTACGGTTAGGAGGCGTATACTATTTACCTTGAATACTGTCAAACTAGAAGATCGTGACGTAATATAAAACTTCAACTCAACTGCAACCTTTAGTAAAATGTTTAAATATTATTCACCCTATTTCTCATACATACTTAAAGGGAGTTATTTGTACATTCTTTTCACATGTATACATATTGAAATCCAAAATTTATTTGAAGTAGTAAATAAAATAAGTTTGAAAAAATATTTAACATATATACCAGTATTAAGAATTGGTGATGTAACTGCAATACAGGTTTATTGAGTATTTGTTGTCTTTTTCACTGAGGGTTTAATTTTTTTGTTTAATTAAATCAACAGCAATGCATTGGATACTATCCCCCGAGCCGCCTGTGCCCACACTTGCAGTGCCTCTAGTTGAAGACCTCATCTCTAGCCAGGAATTTATTTCTGCAGAGAATCCAATCGCTTGGATGAAGCAAAAATTAATGATAAATGAGCAAGAAATCCAACAGGTAAAGACAAATGAGTTGCATAATGAATAGAATGTATTCTGTTTCATTATGAATGTTGTTTAAGTTTTAAGATTTTTGTCATGTTTTAGATTGCCTGTCTTACCACTGGTCAAAAGGAAAATTGCATGTGGTCATCTGTTAGGAAGAATAGATTAACATCTTCAAACTTTGGTTGTGTTTTGGCAGCGAGCAAGAGAAATAGGTATACTGGTAGTTTACATGCCTTTATATGCAGGGCTCGACATTAACTTTTTTTCCTACTTGTCCATTCGGACAAGTGACCAAGACATTTACTTGTCCGAATCTCAACTTCACTTGTCCGAAAATTTTCAATAAAGTTCAATAGTTTTAACTTGAAAATTAAAATTAAGTCCATTTTATTTATACATGTCATGCGCTTGATTGATTCTTGATGTTATTGATAAATACCAGTACAACAGACACATTAAACGAAATTTAATTTAGGCTTTCTGTCCTGACAATAACGTAAATGTCCACAAGTGAACCTGTCAACATCAAACAATATTCACACTTCGGTTCATATCTTCCATGACTTTTCATTTTAGTATGCAATTAGTGAACTTCAATCCCGATCGAATGTGAACACAATATTAATATAGCGATACATATCGGGATCGAAGTTAGGATTTTATGTACAGCTTCCGTCTTGAGACTACTGATTTAGCTTTCAACAGTCTTTCTTTTTATTATTTAGAGACCCCTTTACATTAAAATGCACTTGTCCAATCGGACAAGTGCCCAGCAATATTCACTTGTCCGAATTTATTTTTCATTGGTACCGGACAAGCGGACAAGTGTTAATGTCGAGCCCTGATATGTATATGTAATTATAAATGATACTTGTAAAAGCAGTTAATTATAAAATCAAAAATATTGAAAGTTTGCTCCTTATATAACAGATATCCTGTCTCCTTATACAAAAGATTATGCTCAGCTTATGATCTGTCAAAGAAGGATGCCATTATTTGGGGGACGTGCAATGAAAAAGTCGCAATTGAAAAGTATAGAACTTTTGGGGATGCAGTTGTAGAGCCAACAGGTTGGTACATTTCTTTCCTAAGCAAAATTTCAATTTCTTTAAAGCAAATAAAAATTGATGATAAATAAAATTTTTTCTTGAGCTAATTTATTTAAAATTCAGTTATTAAACTGAAGTTGAAGATAATGAATATAAATATACTGTTTGTATATTCTATTTATAACAAGTCATCAATGCATAAGAAAATCAGAGTGTTGCATATTAATGCTATTTTGAAACTTTATAATACTGTTCATATTAGATATCTGGCTACACTGTAATGGGGTTCTTGGGTCAAGCCCCAATGGACTCATTCGTCGTCCTGCTGCATTCGGATTCAGCTATCAGAATCCAGGACTTGCTGACATATTAGAGATGTCAAATGTTAAGCCAGAAATACTGGAGGTGAAATGCCCCTTTTCAGCAAAGAATATGACAATTCCAGAAGCTATTGAAAAAGTACACGATTTCTGCCTAGGTAATAATAGTGTGCATGTATTTGTTTGAATACGTTTCATGTACTGAGATATTACTTTAAATAATTCAATATATTAGTTTGGATAAATTTAAGTACAATTTAGCAATTGTTAAAAAAGTTTTTTCCTTCTGTTGTAATGTTAGTCCACAAAGCAGATGATTTGCCTTCTCACTTTATTGTACAGTAAGGAACAAAATACTTATACATGTAAATATTTATTAGTTAAATAGTTTTGTCTTATGTTAATGATTGAGGCACCAATGAAAATTCTTATTCTTTAAAAATCTTCAACATATATATTTTTTTCATATAGAGGTTCAGGATTTTAATGGAGTCAAGTCCTTCAAGCTATGAGAGAACCACCAATACTATGATCAAGTGCAAGGACAGCTTCATATAATTGGGAAATCCTTGTGTGATTTTATGGTCTGGACACCAAAAGACTGTGCGATTGTGAGAATTAACAAAGACATCAATTGGGAGATCAACATATCTGTTTTGACAGACTTTTATTTCTGTAAATTTCTCCCGTATTTACAACAGCTATAAGATATAACATTAAACATGGTGAAAACATTTTAATTTTAATATCTTAGTTATCTACACTTGCAAAATTCTGAGCAATTTCCTGCATAAGGTGATCCTGAAAATTGACTAAAACACAGCATGATTGAAAGACTTTTGTAGAAATATATCTAAATTGCTGCGGAACATGCCTTGAAATTTCATAATTCTTAATACGCTCATTTGCTCTTTCAACATGTATGCGTGACTTAGCAATTCTTCGACATAGTTGGACCTCACTGGAAAGGGAGGAATATTTAGATGTACTCCTTGGGGGCAACAACTTGTGAATAGTGAACCCTTTGTCTGCTAAGATCATATCACCTGGAGATAACTGTTCTAAGACTTTACAATGTTCTACAATTGCAACATCAGATGTGCTGCCAGGGTGCAATTTAGTAATAAATACCAAAGCACCATTAGGTGCAACACCTGTAACACTTTTAACAGTGTGAGAATTTTTGTATCCGCTGTATGTGCTGGCCTGCAATCTCATATCATTCCCTGGAACATCCTGGGTGATTTCTGTTGCATCAAGTACTATTCTACATGAACTAAAATCCCCAAAACTTGTAGGCATAGACCCTTGCACATTCGTCATGAAATTTTGTGGATGTAATGATTAGGTTCTTTAATTGTGCTCATTGGATTTAAAAATTCGAAGCTTTTATTAGTTTCCATGGAAAGGGGGGAAAAGTCAAAATTCTTGAACTTCGATTTTTAAATCAAAGTACTGAAAGTACAGATAGGTTTGATGGTTGTCCAAGTTTGAGTTCTAGAAAAATGTCCATCCAATTGAGCTAAAACCTTTTTAAGGCTAATAGGCATGTTGTGTAGATGTATGGAACAAAGGTCATTTTGTGTGCATACGCATTTACGTGCGGATGCGTTCAACATTAAATGACTTGTATATACTGAATATTGCTTTAACTTTTACACTTTTTTGATGAAATGCTCATTTCATAAGGATATTATATAAGGATATATTAATAGTGTAGATAATATGACATTGTCAGATTAGCACGAAATGATGTGCATGCACGTGCACTTTGCTCTGATTGGCTGAAACAAAAATTCTAATATCTCTTTCTTTTTTGATGAAATACATTGAAATTTTAAATAAGTCATGCATTACGACAAGTCATGCATTACTACAATATGATATATAACAATAATCATGAAAACATGTGCATGCATATGCACTGCAATCTGATTGGCTAAAACTTTAAATGGCTATAACTACTCTAGTTTTGAACCAAACAGGATGGGATTTATAACTTGCATATACATGCACATGCGCTTAGCTCCGATTTTAAAAGGACTGATACGAGTTGATGGTTGTCCAAGCTTAGCTAATGGGCATAGTATTACTGATGACAAAATGAAAATTCTCCAGTTCGGGAAACATACGCTATTGCTTGCAATAGCAGACTTTCTAGTCATTATGTCGTCCCGAACGAAGTTTGGGACGACATGTTGCGATTGTATGCATGTTTAAATACATCCTCAGTGTATCAGTAATATGATCATTTTTCTGCTAACTGTTGTTGTTGAAACGCAGGTAACAAAATTCGATGATAATCAGCATGCACAAAATTTTGCTGGCTAACTGTGACCTCTTAGCTTCGGACGTAGGAAATATTGATCCTTAGTAGTGCCTGACGCCATGGCATAAGGCAAGAAAAAAAAATGCTCAATAACAATAAAGAACAAGTATATAAAGCTCAAAAATAAAAAGATAAAATCACCCATATATTTCATCAAAGTTAAACCTATTGTTCTTATATAGAATTTAATGATGCTTTTTCATGTGCTGCATCTAATAATTCCTTATATCATTCATACTTTAACTGAAACCTGTTCTTTTCACCTGTGTGCTGTTCTTAAGCCCGGCTTTCAGTACTTTCAGTACTTTGATTTATACTACAAATTCATTACCGGTATATAACAAACAGTCGGTGGGGCAACCAGCCTTTCAATGAACATTTCCTGTAGTATAACTAATGTTCAATTGGGAAAAAGTGTGTGGGGGGGGGGGGGAGTCTGTTGCTACGTGCCTGAGATGTATTTGTTAATCATTTTTAACCACTGCCTTTTTTTTTAATATCCGTAAAATTGTTATCCTTAAAATCATGATGATTCGCGTTCACTTTAAGTTTAAGAAATATGATGCTTTCTTTAGTTCGTAGTATTGGAATTAATGTTGCAGCTGTTGATGAAAAATGCAATTCCGTGTTTATCGGTGATGCTTTTTGCTGTTGATCTTTTAAGACTTAAAAAAAGAAATTAAGATATTTTAGGAATGTACTGACACACATAAATTGTCACTGTACGTGATGTTTTTGTCTGTCTGTCTCTCTCTCTCTCTCTGCGGAGGCATCACTACAATGTTAAAATGTTTTTTAAAAAACTGAAGGAAAAATATTAATTTTAATATCTTTAATTAATGTAGAAATCACTAATTGATTGAGAACATTTGCCACACTTTTGCTCATTATTTATTTTAAAATATTAAAAGGTTTGTTCAACTTCCGGTACCGTACGTGAATAGTATTCACATTATGCAGTGTACAAACGGTGTAGTCCTTTGTCCAGATACACGTATATCACTGATTCTGATTATATCAAGATACTTATTGCCCGTAAAGAGGGGAAATATGCTTCGTTGTGAGTATTTCAAATAAAATTTGATGTTTTAAATATGAAATATATTGTAAAGAGAAGGTTGGAATATAAAGAATTACGTGAACAATCACAAGGGGTGCCCAATTTCATGGACATGCAGGTAAAAAAAATCGTCTCTATGGGAATGATTAAGTATAAAGTAAGCAAAACATCGTCATTTAGGAGGAGGTAATAAATAAAAAACAAACAGGTACTTGGAAAAAAAATCACAAATTGATTCGATTTATAAGTCATATGATTTTTCAATACCAGTGGCAAAGTAAATGAACGATAAACAGATCATTTTAAGAAAAAAAAAGTGTGTGTGGGATGGGGGGGGGGGTGCAATCCAGAGACCTAAACCGAGGGCCTAGCAAGGAAATTAACAGAGTCGTAAAATAAGCTAGAATCAAGACTTGCAAGGATTTGGGTCATCAAGAGTAATCAACATTTTTAAAACGACTCTTTGAAACAAATCTTGCATATAATTTTTTTTCTTCCTGTTAGCAGTGAAAATTTCTTGGGTTTAATGATAAACTTGCGGGTGGTCCTTGAAAATTGTTGAGAAAGCTCGATCGTTTAAATGTGTAAATACATGTAGTTTAGGTAGGTCCTAAATAAGAAGCAAGACCTTTCCAAAGTTTCAAATTAACATTTTGATGGAATTGTTTTGTGTCAGATTTCCATATACTTCTTGTCATTTTTCACTTTGTTTAGTTCAACAAGGCACAAAATTGACTTAGCAATGAAAAAAATCTTTATTACCAATCAATCTGATTAAACTCAGCTAGGAGTCTATCTACTCACTTTTTGACACAGTACAGAGGAGGATCCAGGAATCTTGAAAAAAAGGGGGTGACCAGTTTGGGGTCGGGTTAGGGCCCACAGCCATACCCAAAATGATTTATCAAATCTTATGTATAATTATATTAGGAACAAAAAAAAGGGGGGGGGGGCTGCATGCCCCCTCTAAATCCACCAGTACAATACAAAATAATTGGACATTCTTTCGGACATTACTGTAAGATAATTTAGTAAACTTAGCTCGCAAAAGACCCAATATCACTGCTCAAAATTATTTAAAAAATATTCACCAGAATATTTTATTATTAAATCTGTATTTATTATAATATATAATATTGCATCATCGTCTCTCTCTCTCTCTCAACAACCACGAAATTAAACAAAAAACATCCAAATAAAAAATTACTTTTTTGAGTAACAATTGTATTATTAAAAAATATTTAAAAATATTCATTACCAATTTGTTTTTTATCTCTAAACCGGGTGAACCCCCAATATTCGGGGAGTCATTTGAACTCACTTCCGGTGTAAAGCATGAGCAGTGCTCTTGACGTAATGGCGGGTAGTTCCAACTTCAGGTATTTCACTCATCCTAGAGATTCTAAAATACAAATAAAAGCGGAGGAATTCTTTTTTATGAGTATCTATATAACAAAATCTTGCTTGTTTATATGAAATATCTTGGAAGAGGAAATCGTAGTGGGGGTTTAACGGTAAAGTTAAACGAACAATCATAGTTGACAAAACAGTTGACCAGTCATGTCGGCATGTGCGCAAAGTACCCATTCCTATCTAAATAAATGTTCACTCTGACAGATGCTATTTTCGTAACCTATAGATGTAGATGTTTAACTGATGTCACCAACACATTTAGTCTTTTCTCTGTCTGTGTTCCATTTTCTCAAAATACCCATGGCATCTAATAGGCATAATATCAACATTTAAGAAGCAAGAAAGTTCGGGGCGTTTCATACCCACTGAAAATAATTCTGATTCATTTTTTGCACATCAAAAAAAAAAAATTCTTCATAATTATGTCTATTCATGTCTAGCTCAGCTTAGAAGTAACTATATTCAATATACATTGTAATATTTTTTTAAAAACATAACTCAAACCCTAATACATATTTGTAAGAATTTTCTCAGTTTTAAAATTGTTTCATAAACTTTTCTGAATGCCCATGACCTTGACCTCACCTGCAATCCTTATTTTGTTAAACTGTCATTATTTTCTGAACTAATTTACTGTAACCTTTTCCATGACCTTGGCCTCACTATTTCACATTCTATTAAACTGTGTTATGATTTTCTGTCTTTAACATTCACAATGACCTTGAACCCCATTTTCTTTTAACTAATGTTCAAACATTTGTGTCAAAATCCATTCAAGATACAAGTTTGTGAGTCCTATTCAACTGTTACAGTATTAAAATTTTCTGACCATAACCTCACATAATTTTACAGAATTCAGAGACAGCTTCAGATATTATCTGAGATAATTTAGATAATAGATTCAAATTTGTTTTGAAATATCAAAATCCCAGGATTAGGGCAGGAACACACATTGGATGAAAGTTATATAAAACCCCACAAAAAACAAACAAACAGCAAAGCCATTTTCAGTCATTTTGACCCTTAGAAGGCAGAGAAAGCAACAATAGGGGATCAAGGTTATATGCACAGAAATTTTAGGAAAATATCCCTAAATTTTTTTTCTCAAGAGCAGGAAAGTCATGGGATCTAGATCTCTACTGGTCTCCATGTCCTGCAGTGGGATTTGAAACCATGATCTAAGGATCAGCTCCTTACTCCACAACTCTAGAGCAAATGCTCCAACCACTGCACCAATTGGGTGACTCTGTCCATCTGTCTGTAAATAATTTCTCAAATAATCCTCCTCCTACAATGTTTTGTGAAATTTTTTTCTCTCCTCAAACATTTTTTATTTAATTTCAAGAAGCTTTGGTACATAAATCTTAAGTCTCTGCAAAAAACAATATTCTTGGTTCTTGAATTAGTAATTTGTGTTATTATGCTTACTAAATTGAAAACTGTTTACAATTTTCAATATCATTCAAACTTCAAATTTTTTCATATTTATTGTTGGATTTCAATATGACTTGGTCATCAGTATACTGGTATTTTAGTAAGAATCATACTTTTGTTTTTATGCGCCCGGATCGAAAGATCGGTTGTTTATTGTTTTTGTCCTGTCTGTTTGTCTGTTTATTTGGGCCATCCTTAAAAAATGTTTGTTTGGAATTGCCGCCTGGGGGTTTTCAGACCCAGGAGGGAGGGAGGGAATTTATTTATTTTTTTTTTTACAAATTGAAACTAATTAATAGAAATTAAAAATCGCAATGAACAGTGGTGATTGTCGTTAATTTCCCATTTTCTTTAATTTGATTAATATCATTTTTGTCTAAAATATACACAGAACGGTACTCAAGTATCAATCTTTCTTCGATGTTAGATTTGCTTATCTATTAAAAGTCAAATTTCAGCGTCAAACTTTTTTCTTTATTTTAAAAATCTTTTTAAAACAATTTCTTTACAAATCTTTTTAAAACAATTTCATTAGTGTATTTCATAGCATTTCTCTTTGAAATTTAACCTTTCATTAAGACAACCCTTACAAAGAGTGCTAACCACACAAAATTTCTTAAGAATAGTTGGGATGTTTTGTGGAAAAACGGGAGGGGGTTCTTGGTATGTTCTAGAGGGTTCGCAATGATCAGTTTTAACATTAGGTTTCAAAGACTTGTTATACTGACAGACAACATTTTTCCTTTTATATTTGGGAATGAACATTTCTGACCCATGTAATTTTTTAACTGGGAACTGAACGATCATTTTTAATTTCAACATGACGGACTTACCCTATCAAGTTCAAAGGACAATCTATTACAATAGCTCTTTCCAGGTATCGGTGTATCAATCCATTTAATTTTTTTTATTCACCTTTTATTTTTATGAAGATGCATAAAAGTTCTGTCTTCAATGCTTGAATGTTTTCACATCCACTGATCCAACTTGGTCTGACATTTTGGCGGCTTTTATATTGTCAAATCGCCACCTATATTCCCTATATCATAAATACTATGAAGAAAGCGTTTTACTGACCGGTGTTGTTAAATTTATGTGAGGTCAAACCCGACTTTAAAAAGCTATTTCGAAGAACAAACTAACTTGTAAAAAGCGATGTCGGACATAAGACGATAAAAAAAATATTTCCAATATTTTGCCAATAAAATTTTTTGAGCGGGGGGTATTTCAATGAGGCGGGCGGCAATTCCAAACAAACTACTGTAGATCACTAAATTTTTCGCGACACCTTATTTTCGCGAGATAGCCATTGACTCCTTATTAGCGAGACATAATTTTCACGAATTGTTTTTCCTCTACATAATCATAAGGAATAATTTTAAACGCGAGAATGAAAATTTCGCGAGCTTATTGTCTCGCGTAATTACGCGAAAATTAAGTTCTCACGAATAAAACGTGATTTACAGTATAATTTTATTTTAGCCTTGTTTGTCTGTTTGTCTACAAACTTTAACCTTCACCATAACTTTTGAACCATGAATGATTGAGACTTAAAATTTAGTATGCATACTCCACTAATGAAGCTATTTCAAATGACACCAAGGTCAATGACCTTGTGACCTTGACTGTGACCTCTATGCTAAAAATAGTTTTTTTTTCTGCAAACTTTAACCTTCGCCATAACTTTTGAACCATAAAAGATAGAGACTTCATATTTGATATGCATACACCACTGATTAAACTCTTTTGAATGACACTATGATCAATGACCTTGACTGTGACCTATATGCTAAACATAGCCTTTTTTTCAGCAAACTTTAATCTTTGCCATAACTTTTGAATGAAGAAAGATAGAGACTTCATATTTGGCATGTATACTCCACTAATTAAGCCCTTTCACATGACACTAAGGACAATGACCCTGTGACCTTGACTGTGTCCTATGTGCTAGAAATAGTTTTTTTGAACCTTCACCATAACCAGTCTTCACGAAAACTTTTCTGAGACACTAGCCAGAAGGGCTAGTGGATTTGACAGTATTACTAGCCCAAAGAAATTTTTAAAAGCCAACGAAAAAAAAAGGAAATGAAAATGCAGAATTTACTGTTGTATCACTCTATTCCATTTAAATTCCATATGAATTCATTTCCTTTTTTGCTTAATTATGTTTTTCCCCTCATTTGAATCATAAATTAGTTATCATTAATAAAAATTAAATTAATTTGAACAACCAATTTTTTTTTTTTTTAGCTTTTTGGTAAACATGTATTGTACATTAGCCCCTTATCTGGTCATAAGACTTCTCTCCCAAAGAAATGACTTTTTCTCATTTAAAATTTTCAGATATATTGTTAATATAAATTTGGATAACAGTTAACATAGGTAACTCATGTAATCCTTTACTATTCAATTAAATGAGTAATCAGAATTAATTAAATGGGATTTCTGCATGTATTTACCCATAAACGATCGAAAAGAGGAAATTCGGATTAGAGAAAAAAGACGATCGTTTTTATGGAAAAATAAATTATTAAGTAGTGCTACGTGAATTAGAGGAGGGGGGTTTCTGAAGAATAAGACTACAGTGCTTTCATTTTATTTATTGGTTAAGATTTAAATGCACAAACTCTGAAAGTATCTGCTTACTTTTCACTAGCCAGTCGGGCTACTTCTGAAACAATTTTTACTAGCCCAGACCAATTTTTACTAGCCTCGGGCGTCGGGCTAGTGAGTTTTCGTGAAGACTGCATAACTTTTGAACCATGAGAGATAGAGACTTCATATTTGATATGCATACTTCACTAATCAAGTTCTTTCAAATAACACCAAGATCAATGACTTTGTGACCTTGACTGTGACTTATATGCTAAAAATATGCTTTTTCGTACTTTGTTGCCGCCGGGCACATAGTGTTTCAAAAACACATCTTGTTTAGCATTTGATTTAGTAATTTGGTGCTTGTGTGATAACTAAATTTAGAAATATCTTTAAAACTCTTTCGAAATGCAATTTCTGTTGCAGTTGTATTCCCATTTCAAAAAGATGTGGTACACTAAAACTTGCTTATAACAAAGTCACGGTGACCTATGAAATTACTTTGCAATATCTGTGATTTGATATATCCGTATAAGGAATTCGTTAAATTAATATAGCTGGGGATCCAATATAACTTTGCTATATATCCATGAATTCGCAATATCCGTGTATGTAACAAGTTTTACTGTATACAAATAGACTTTAGATAGAATTATAATTTTGGTCATTGATTGATCTGATTGATGTTATCATGGTAACTAGATTTATTTTTTGTTTGAAATGCTTTCAAAACTTAATTCTTCTTTGAGTTTTTCTCTGATTTCAGTAAAGCTTGTCTCCTAAGTAGACTTTATTTGAGCCATTGAATGTTTTTTTATATGGGTAATGTTTGACATCTTGGGTACTAAAAATTAAAAAAAAAATCTGTTGAAGTTTTCAAAACCATACTCTGTTTACAGTTTTATCTGATTCATTAAGAATTATAATTCTGATCACTTGTTTTTGATTCAATTATTAATCAGAGTTGTCAAAGTTAATGAAAATTGAAATTTCTTATAATTCTTTTGAAATGCTAGGCATTTAAAGTTCTCTCCCATAAAAAAAATCAATTTTGTACTTAAAATCAACTTAAAAATAATCATAATTTTTGTCATTATATTTTTATGCCCCACCATGAATATGGGGGCATATAGTGTCTGTCAGACTTTGTCCTGTCCATCTTCTGTCCTTCCATACATCTGTCTTTCCGTTACCCTTTGTGTTTAGCTCAGTTCAAAGTGCAGTTTCAAAGAAACTATCCAAGACATTTTCATCAAACTTCATGTGCTGGTAGATATTGATGAGAGCTATGCAACTGCATCACCATTTTTTGACTGTGACCTTTCCTTTGACCTTTACCTCACTCATTAGCCCAGTTTTAAACATACCATTCAAGATGGTGTTATCAAACTTCACATGTTGATACATACTAATGTGAGCTATTCAACTGTATCACCATTTTGACCTTGACCTTGCCTTTGACCTCACTTTTCTTAAATCATTGTTTAGCTTAGTTTTAAAGATACCATTCAAGATAGTGTTATCAAACTTCATAATCTGATACATACTGAAGAGAGCTATTCAACTGCATCACCATTTTTTTTTTACCTCACCATTGACCTTGACCACATTTTTCTTAAATTAGTGTTCAGCTTAGTTTTAAAGAAACCATCCAAGATATTTTTGTCAAACTTCATATGCTGATACATACTGATGAGAGCTATTCAAACGCATCAACATTTTTTACTTTGACCTTTACTTTGACTGACTTCACTGAGTGTTTAGCTCAGTTTTAAAGAAATCAATCAAGATCAAGATATATTTTAGGCCTAGAAAAAAAATTTGTTTGTTTCCGCTTTCAGGCTGAAAAAATATAGGGTAGGTAGGTAGGCAATTTTTTTTTTTGAGAAATTTTTTTTGCTTTTAATCAAAACATGTATAGAAGTAACATTAATGGCATTAAAGGCAGTCTTCACGAAAACTCACTAGCCCGACGCCCGAGGCTAGTAAAAATTGGTCTGGGCTAGTAAAAATTGTTTCAGAAGTAGCCCGACTGGCTAGTGAAAAGTAAGCAGATACTTTCAGAGTTTGTGCATTTAAATCTTAACCAATAAATAAAATGAAAGCACTGTAGTCTTATTCTTCAGAAACCCCCCTCCTCTAATTCACGTAGCACTACTTAATAATTTATTTTTCCATAAAAACGATCGTCTTTTTTCTCTAATCCGAATTTCCTCTTTTCGATCGTTTATGGGTAAATACATGCAGAAATCCCATTTAATTAATTCTGATTACTCATTTAATTGAATAGTAAAGGATTACATGAGTTACCTATGTTAACTGTTATCCAAATTTATATTAACAATATATCTGAAAATTTTAAATGAGAAAAAGTCATTTCTTTGGGAGAGAAGTCTTATGACCAGATAAGGGGCTAATGTACAATACATGTACATTACCAAAAAGCTAAAAAAAAAAAAAATTGGTTGTTCAAATTAATTTAATTTTTATTAATGATAACTAATTTATGATTCAAATGAGGGGAAAAACAAAATAATTAAGCAGAAGAAATACAAAAGGAAATGAATTCAGTATGGAATTTAAATGGAATAGAGTGATACAACAGTAAATTCTGCATTTTCATTTCCTTTTTTTTCGTTGGCTTTTAAAAATTTCTTTGGGCTAGTAATACTGTCAAATCCACTAGCCCTTCTGGCTAGTGTCTCAGAAAAGTTTTCGTGAAGACTGTAAAGGTAAAAGAAATGTTGTTTTCAAGCATTTCTGTGACCTAAACTTATAATAGAAAGGTGACCCAAACTTCTTTCTGTCATGAAAAGCTTGCAATGTTGGAGACTATAATTCCCTGGGTGAAATCTTGCACTTCATGGGACAAAAGCATTTTTAGGGTCGGCACTATAAATTAGGGTCGGTCGGGAAAGCAGAAACAAACATATTTTTTTTCTAGGCCTTATCAAAGTGACGTCTTATGTTGATACATACTAATGAGAGCTACGCAACTGCATCAGCATTTTTGACCTGACCTTTCCTTTGACCTGTTGACCTCACTTTTCCTAAATTAGTGTCCAACTTCATTTGGTCATACATACTGATGTAAGCAATTCAACTGCATCAACATACTTGACCTTGACCTTTCATTTGACCTTGACCTCACTTTTATCAAATTTTGTTTTAGTCAGTTAAAGAGACCATTCGTAATATTTTGTTTCAACTTCATATGCTGATACATACTAATGAGAGCTTTTCAACTGCATCAACCATTTTTTACCTTGGACTTTCCTTTGACCTTGACCTCATACGCTGATACATACTGATGTAAGCAATTCAACTGCATCACTATTCAAGATATTCTGATCAAATTTCATACATTTATACAAATTTTCATGTTGCTTTACTAAAATACTCTTGGCAGGGCATTCATGTCTGATGGACATATTTCTCGTTAAAACTTTTAATGACAATCTGTTTCACATACATACTTATACCTATGCAATATTTTCTTGTATCCGCTGAAAGTGGGTGATATTATTGTCCCTCCATCTATCTTTCCCTCACTACGTTCGTCTGAATATAAATTAATCATACTCTTTATTCTGTACTTATAAATGATATTGAAAGAATAACCAACTCATATATATGGAATGCTTCTCGTCAGAATGTTTATTACAACACAATTTTATTCCAATTCAATATCTGAATGCAATATTTTGTAATCAATAAATAATATATACATACATATATATATGTGTATCTAATTTACTGGTTTCCATTCCTATTCCTACATTCTGTACAAGCGATAGAGTAACTTTTTAAGCACGCACCTGCTATTTATATGACCATGTCACGTGACATAAAAACCACACAGATCCACCACTCTGTTCACACAGGAAATACTGTATATACTCGCCTATAAATAGGTCCGCCTATAAGTCGGTTGTATTTTTTGACGTTGTTTTCGTGGGATTTGACATTGACCCCCTTATAAGTCGGTACATTCTTTTGCAAAAGTCCGGTGACAGTTTCAAGTAAATCCGTTGATGTTTTAACCTGATTTCAATTAATATTTTTATTCACCTATATTTTATCTTAAATCATTAAACAAATAAGTAATGCTCCAATAAGATACAAATAAAATAATTAAAATATGTAAATACTTGTGTATTATGTAAGAATACATAAATTATCATACATATCCAGACATTAACTTTGGTAATCGCCGGAAATGCATATAAAATACTACACATGTACATTTCAGCATCTAGAAGAATACTAATATCTTTTATGACTTGCCTATAAGTCGGACATAGAGTTAAAGACCAAAATTTATCTCCCTAAAAACCGACTTATAGGCGATATATACGGTACCCATAACGACAATAATAAGTATTTGTGTCTGTAACACTCGTTTCTACGCAATATCTCGAGAAACCTTTCAGCTTTTACAAATTATAAAGATAAATTGACATAACAAATCTCTATGGCCTAAAGAGGAAGCCTATTGATTTTAAGGTCCATCCATTTGTCCATTCAGCTGTATTTCTGTCTGTCTGTAACTTTTTTGTTTCCACACAATATCTCAAGAATCCTTTAACTTTTTGCAATGATTTTTATTTTATGACAACTGCCAATGGCCTAAAGAAGATGCCTATTGATTTCGAGGTCAAAAGAATTAGTAAAGGCTAAATTAGACACCACATGTTGTGTAAAATTTTGACAATAGTGAATGTGAAATAAACTTGTATATATGTAACCTAATTTTTTAAAAAAATTATTGCAAAATCAAGCACCTGATTGGTCTAGGGGTAGGATTCTTGCTTAGCATTTGAGAGGTCCTGGGTTCAGATTTTGGAGGGTCTTGTGTTTTTTTTCTGGCTAAGTGATAATATTTAGCACATGTCATGAAGAAATTATGACATATGGAGTATACAAACTTTCACATATAAACATTATTATTGTGTGAAAAATTATTTAGTACATACAAAGAATCTTCTGTACACATTTTTGATAAAGAAAAAGAATATCTACATTCTTCATTAGTCTTTAAACAGTTCTTTGACTTCTCCCCCTTTGGTGTTAACAGGTCGAGATGTTGTGGTTTCCCAGAGGTAGTGCGCACTCAGACCTGGCAGAAGGAGTGCAAACTAAGAGTTCCTGGATGTAGTGCAGAAGACCCAAGCTATGAAGGTAAGAAGACTTGTCATGTGTACATCTTGCACTCTGTTGACTTTTGTTACTCATTCTGTGTTGGGGGAGTGTTACTCTAGTTTTTACCTATGTGACATCTTTATTAACAGGTAAGGGTTAGAATGGCCTGGTTCTGCTGGAGAAAGAGCAGACTGTCCCTTGCTGACAGGAGTTCTGCGACGGACTGCGGTCATCCCAGACGTGAGGGTACCCGGTAAGATGCAATGTTGCAATGTGTACATTTTGCACTCTCTTATCTTTCATTACTTTGTGCTTGTTATTTGCTTCTTAAAGATATCTTAACTTTGTTCTTTTGCACTTGATTAATATTTATATCTATATGAAGTTACGTAGATGTCTTGGTTTTGCTTTGTAAACAGAAGAGGAGGAGGTTTCTTGCTGACCCGATTGCCAACTGCAGCAATCATAAGAAGAATAGGTAAGTTTGAAACTTCTTGCAAACTTTGATGAGCTTTTTCTATTGTCAGTTTATGTTGAAGTATCATTTTGTGACCTCTTGAATCTCAATTTAGGAAGTACGGCGACCAGCCCAGCCCAGCAGAGCGCAACAGAAGCGGAAGATAGCAGGATACAATTCCACAACCAGGAAGCCTAATAGAGAAGATTTTGAATTTATTCTATTCTGTCAATCCACTCCCCCTCCATTTTCCATCCTCTTAACTCCATTATGCAATTCTTTGATCTAACTGTCCTCACTTAGGTACTAATTTACTTTTTTCCTGGAGAAGCATCAAATAATCCTCTGGTACAAAATTGACCTTTTTGCAAAATTTTAACTTTTTGGTTAATTACTTAAACCTTTATTCTATTCTTTAGATGTAACATGGCAAAAAATATTAATCTTTAGAAAGAATGAATAATATTTAGAGGAAACTTGCAAATTCACAGTGTGACCTTTTTACACTAAAAAGAACATATTTTGATTCAGCAATAAAACATTTTCCTCATTTGTACTACTACTTGGGATATCTACAAGAGTTCTTCCAATGAGTGTAGCTTTCACTTGTATAAATAGTTAGTAGCTTCAAGGAACACAGCTAAACCATTGGAGATAAATGTATTGGAACCAACATAGTACATGTGCTACTAATTGAGAAAAGTAGCTTAAGAGATTACAACTATGCAACTGGAAAAAATGAATTGGGACAGACATAGTACTACTGATTCAAATTAATAGCTTTTCAGACCACTGCTATTTAATTGGAGTGTGTATTGGAACCAACGTAGCACTAGTACTACAGATTCAAATTAGTAGCTTCAAGGATCACAACACTGCTATTAGAGACAAATGTATTTGAACCAACATAGATCTATTGATTCAAATTAGTAGCTTCCCAGGTCACAGGCCATTGGAGACAAGTGTATGGAATTGTGCTCTTTTGTTGTCTATGTATTTCAGTGCAGTCATACTTTAGATCCAGCTTTTTAGACACAACCATTGCTAACTTCTGTCTTATTACAGATGCTAACTGTTAATTCCTTCCTCAGCATTGTTATTATCATGAGGAAGCTTCTTGACCTTTCCCAATTATTGGCCCAACAGGTAGTCTTCAGGTGGTTTCTTGACTTTTCCCATTTATCGGCCCAACACTTCAAGTGTTCTTTACTGATTTACTTATCCAAGTATACTTTAAACCTATGTAAAGTTTGCAACTTGGCACTCGTAGAAAAGGGAGATGCTTATCCAAGAGGATCATACACTTGAGCTTACAATGGAAAAAATTCCTCATTCTATAGCTGGTTACTCTTTGAAAGATTTCAGAAATCTCAACTGATCACTCTCAATAAACCAATAAACTCTTAATGTTCTTTCTGCTGGACACTTTGATTCTGTGGCCTACTTCATCATATTCTTTGAAAAATCATTTTTGGGAATATTATCTCTAATACTGATACACTATTGCTGATCCATTTGGTCAAGAGAGTCTTCATTCTGAAAGAGGGATGATGTATCTCTAGGAAGTGACTGCCTCTTCTTCTGTATTCAGTGATTCCAGAGTCATCTTCATACATGCTTCGTTGAACTGATTCTAATATAATAGAAGGTTTATAGTTCTGAATATTTTCTGTTATAATATGTTTCAAAGTATAATTACAACAACTTGTTGAAAGGTAAACACCAAATAGGACTAGTACTACTGATTCAAATTATTAGCTTCACAGATCACAGCAAGGGGTTTGGAGACAAATGTATTAAATCCAACATAGGACAGTGTACTAGAGATTAGAATTATAAACTTCATGGATCACAGCAATGGGATTGGAGACAAATATACTGGAACCAAAATAATACTACTGATACAAATTAGTAGCTTCAAAGCTCAAAGCTATGCAGATGGAGACGAATGTATTGGAACCAACATACCGATTCAATTTCGAAGCTTCATGATCAGGGATAAAAGTTAAGCCATTGGAGACAAATGTTTGGAATTGCACACGTGTGTTGTCTATGTAATTCAATACACTCACAATGTTGATCCATCTTTTCAGAAACAACGTTGCTATCTTCTCTCTAGTTACAGATGCTGTTTATTCATTCCTCAGAATTTTTATTATCCAGAGGTAACTACTTGATCTTTCCCAATTATTGGCCCAACAGGTACTTTTCGGATGGCTTCTTGACTTTTCCCATTTATTGGCCTAACACTTCAAGTGTTCTTTACTGATTTACTCATTGAAGTGTACTCCAAACCTGTATAAAGTTTGTTACAAGATCTTGAAACTCAGAAAGAAGGGAGTTGCTAATCTAAGAGGATCAAACAGTGAGCTTACAATGGAAAGAATTCCTTGTATTGTAACTGGTTGCTCTTTTATCTCAACTGATCACTCTCAATAAACTGGTAGACACAAGAATCTTTCTGCTGAACACTCTTGTCCTGTGACCTACTAGATCAAATTCTTTGCAAAATCTTTTTGGGAATAGTATCTCTAATACCTGTACAATTTTGCTGATCCATTTGTTCAGAGGGATGAGATATCTTTAACAAATGACTTTGCCTCTTCTTTTGTACTTAGTGATTCCATTGAACTGCTTCTACTATAATAGAAGGTTTGTAGGTCTGGATATTTTCTGTTTTCTTATGTTTCAACTTTCAAAGTATAATTGAAACAGCTTAGTAAGGAAGTAGTACCAAATATATGCATTTTTATCAGGGATATGTTTTGGTCAGAGTTTAGGTTCAATTTTCTCTACCATACAAAATGTAGAAAATGCCTACATAATCAACTTCTAGATCAAACAGCTAATAGACCATAGGCCTTTGGAGACAAATGTATTGGAACCAACATAGTAAAATGATTAAAATTAGTAACTTTACTGATAACAACTAAGCCATTGGAGACAAATGTTGGAATTGTGCAATTTTGTTGGTTATGTATTTCAGTACAGTCACACATTGGATCCATCTTTACAGAAACAACCAATGTTTTCTTTACCCTTAATACAACTGCTGTTTATTCATATAGTCGTCAGGGGGCTGTTTGACTTTTCCTAGTTATTGGCCAAACACTTCAAATGCTCTGTATTGATTTCCTCATCCCAGTCTGCTCTAAACCAGCATAAAGTTTGTTACAAGATCTTTGCAGTCAAAACAAAGGGAGATGCTAATCCGAAAGGATCATACACAGAGCTTACAATGGAAAGAATTACTTGTCATATGCCATATAGCTGGTTGCTCATTGAAAGGATATCCAAAATATCAATTGATCACTCTCAATAAACTGGTAGACCCTTAACCATCCTTCTGTTGACTACTTTTGTCCTTTGACCCTCTACATCAGATTCTTTGAAAAATTTTTTGAGAATAGTCTGTCCTATACAAATACATCTTTGCTAATCCATTTGTTCAAGAGAAAGCCTCCTTTCTGGCAGAGGGATGATATATCTCTCACCAATGACTTTGCCTTTGCTTCTTTACTCAGTGATGTCAGACAGTCATCTATATACTGTACATTCTTCATTGAACTTGTAATATAGAGTATTTGTAGTTTTGGATATTTTCTGTTACCAAATGTTACAAAGTATAATTGCAAAAACTTTGTGAAGAGGTAGCACCAAAGATATGCATCTTCATTTGGAAAAAAAAATCAGGAAAAGTTCTTATTTTGGCTATTCATATTGTAGACCTTCAACAGAAGTTCTAGCCCATAAAAGCAAAGAGTATCAAAAACTGATTCAAAGAAGAAGGTATGGTTATTAATGTAAAAATGTAATTGTCAAAAAGTTTTGAAATTTTTAGTTAAATATATTTGATTCAGGAAAGAATATGGCATGAAGGTTTGTCACGTCATTAACGTGAAGCATTTCTCTATTTTCAACAGAAAAATCAAAACATATTACTAGCCATGTTAATTTTTTGATATTTTTCAAAATTCAATAACAAATCACATATCTCAAGATCTTTGTGGGATGCCTGTGGACAATGTTTTCTGAAAGAAAATTCCATTGAAAATTTGTCTTTTGCAACTTTTTAAGAAAATATGGGAAAATGCACAAGTTTATGAACCATTTAAAAACATAGAAAAATGATTTGTGTGACATTGAATTCAATTATTAAAAAAAGCATAGTTTTCAACTTTTACACCAGTTTCACGGAAAATCAGGGCATGGAAACCATACCTTGGGAATTGGTACAAAACATATTTCTTGAAAGCCACCACATAGAATGTACATAGTACCTTATTCAAATTAGTGAAGAATCACAGCAAGACTTCAAAATAAAACATAGTATTGTAAAATTAGTATTTTCAAGGATAAAGCTATGCAATGAGGAGAAAAGTTTTGAGACCAATATAATACTACTGTTTGAAATTAGTTGCTTTATGGACAACAGATAGGCCACTGGACAGTGCATTCTCCCAACATCCTACTTCTGATTCCAGTTAATAGTTTTATAGAACACAGATCATTGGAGACAAATGTATGGAATTCTTTGAAAACAATATGAAATATCCTGACTCATTTGGTCAAAAGAAAACCTCCATTATGGCAGAGGGATTAGATATTTGTAACAAAAACTTTCCCTCTTCTTCTGTACTTAATTATGCCAAATTATCTTGGCTCTCATAACAAATGGAGATGCTTATCCAAGAGAATCATACACTGAGCTTCAAATGAAACAAATTCCTTGTTTTCTAACTGGTTCTCTTTTATAAATTTCAGAAATCTCAAATGATCACTTTCAATAGACACTTTATGTTTTTTTTTCTGCTGGACACTCTTGTATTATGGACTACTTCATCAGATTCTTTGGAAACTATTTTTGGGAATAGTCTCTCTTGTACTGATACACTATTGCTGATTCATTTGTCAAGACAAAGTCTCCATTCTGGTAGAAGGATAATATATCTATAGCAAATAACTATGCCTTTTCTTCTGCACTGAGTGATGCCAGACAGTCATCTACATACATTCTTCATTGTATTGCTTCTTCTATAGAAGGTTTATTGTTCTGGACATTTTCTGTTGCTCAGATGGTTCAAAGTATAATTTCAACAACTTGGTGAAGTGGTAGCACCAAAGATATGCTGCTTCATCTGGGATAATTTTGGGGTCAAAACTTTATGTTCCCATTTTCCCATCATTGAAAACAGAAAAAGTCTCTATCAACCTCTGGAAAAAAAAACATTGATATAACATAGCCCGGGTTTCTCCCTAAACTGGAATGATTTCCCTAATGAAATTTAAGAGGTGCCCCAACAAACTTATTCTGTTCTTCATGGGGTTTTTGTTTAGAAATAAACCTGTATATTTTGCTGAAAAATTGTATACAAATTTGCCTCATTTTTCAAACATTTTCTGACGGTACCTGTTGTATTTGCAAAGTTTTGCAAGTTAGCATGCCAATCCATGCTGTAATTCTCTTAATCTTTTTTCCAATCAGAGAAGTAATGCAGAAAATTTTGATTTCCATCTTTGTTGAATTCAGTTTCAAGTGTTGCCACACCCAAAGTAGACTCTCTTTTGGATGTTGGGTCTTTTGTGATTTTATGTTCCTTTACACCAAATAGTTCTTGTTCTATCTATTAATTTTATTCCTTCCACAGGAATTCTGGCCCATTAAATCAAAGGGTGTGACTCAAAAACTTGTCAATTCTTTTAATTCTTTGAAAGACACAGCAGGATTTTCACTGGAACAAGCCTAGTATTACTGATTTAAATTGGTAGTTTCATGGATCACATCAAGGCTATTGGAGACAAATGAATTGGAACCAACATCGTGCAACTGGTTAAAATTAGTACTTCGTGGAGCAATGCTTAACATATTGAAACCAACATAGGACTACTGCTACTGATTAAAATTATTAATTAATCTTCATGGATCAAAGTAAAACACATTGAAACAACATAGTACAATTAATTAAAATGATATCGTCATAAATCAACAATAATACTACAGATTCAAATTAGTAGATTCAAAATGCTACTGATTCAAATAAGTATCGTAACAGCTTAAAGCTATGCAATTGGAGAACTGTATTCATGGATGGATCTCTCTAATACTTATACAAATTGCTATTACAAAACAACATTACTCTATTCTGAAAGAGGACCAACATAGTTGACAGATACTCTGATTCTTTTAGTACTCAATAATTCCAACTTCTTGAATCACTACTGCAAGGGGTTTTAAAAAATGTGCTGTTACCATATAATTCACCAGAATAGCTGATTATTTTTTCAAATGGATCAACAGCTAACAAAGCAATGCAGTTGGAAAGACAAATATCTCTTGGAATTGAAGAAACTTATGTACTACTGATTCAAATTTACAGTCTATCCTTAGCTTCAAACAGCTTAAAGCTTTGCAATTGGAGACATTGTATTGGAACCAACATAGTTCATGTACTATTAATTCAAACAGTAACTTCATGGAACACAGCAAGGAGATTGGAGACAAATGTACTGGAACCAACATAATACTACAGATTCAAATTAGTAGCTTCAAACAGATTAGCAAATTTGGAACTAAAATATGAACAAATGTATTTGGAACCAAAAGACTTAGTTCATGATTAAAATAATTAACTTCATTGTACTACTAGATTCAAATTTGAAGCATAGTCATGCTTAAAATTTACTATCACACCAGAAAAATTGTTTGAAACAACTGAATCATGTTAGAAACTTGCACTCTATTTGCATAGTACTACAGATTCAAATTGTCTGAATTGTATTTCAATGCACACACACTTAACTCAGATTTTCTGAAACAACCATGGCTAACTTCACCCTTATTACAGCTGTTGTTTTCCTTTCTTAGAATTGTTTTAATATTGAACAAACTCATCTCAGTGTTCATTAAACTTTCATTAAGTTTGTAACAAGATCTTGGCACTCATTTAAATGGAAGATGCTAATCCAGGAGAATCTGATACACTGAGCTGACAATGGAAAGCCTTCTTTGTGATGTAGCTAGTTGCTCTTTAATAGATATCCAAAATCTCAACTGATCACTCTCAATAAACCAGAATCTTCTTTGTTTGAATAGTCTCTCTAATACTTATACACTATTGCTGATTCATTTGTTCTAGTGAGGTTCTCTTTTCTGAAAGAGGGATGATATATCTCTAACAAATGACTTTGCCACTTCTTCTGTACTCAGTGATTCCAGAGTCATCTTCATACATGCTGCATTGAACTGCTTCTACTATAGAAGGTTTGTAGTTCTGGATATTTTCTGTTACCATATAATTCAAAGACTATAATTGCCACAACTTGGTGAAGAGGTAGCACCAAAGATATGCACCCTCATCTGGGATTATTTTTGGGTCAAATTTTATGTTCTGATTTACCCACCATAGAGAACAGAGGAAGTCTCTATCAACCTCTGGAACACAGACTTGATAGAACATAGCCAAGGCATCTCCCTGAACAGCAATGATCTCTTGACAAAATTGAAGAAGTGCCCTAAATAAACTATCCTGTACTTTTAAGGATATTCTTGTTCAGAAATGAACCCATATATTTTGCTGAAAAATATTTACTAATTTTCCTCATTTTTCAAACATTCCCTGACTGTTCCTATTGCCTTTGCAAAATTTTGCAAGTTAATCATTAGGATGCAAAATCCATGCTTTAATCTTCATCTTTTTCCAAGCAGAGAAGTAATCTTGAAAATGAAATTCCACCTTTAAATGTTGCCACATCTAAAGAAGACTTTCCTTTGACTTGTGGATCATTTGTGGGTTTCTGTTCCTTCACATCAAGTAGTTCTTGTTCTATTCATTCATTTTGATCCTTTCAAAGAAATCTGGCCCATTAAACCAAAGGGTGTGACTCGAAAACTTGTAAATTCTTTTAATTCCTTGAGAAGCACAGCAAGATTGTCATTGGAACAGCATAGTACTGCTGACTTAAATTAGTAACTTCATGAATCACAGCTAGGCTATTGAAAAATGAATTGGAACCAAAATAGTAATTCTGATTCAAATTAGTATCTTCAAGCTAAACATAGGACTTTAGGACATAGGACTACCACTACTAATCAAAATTATAAGTTTCACGGATCACAGCAAGGAGATTGGACACAAATATATTGGAACGAACATTATAAGTACTACAAATTCAAATTAGTAACTTTATGGATCACAGCAAGGTATTGGAGACAGATGAACTGGAACCAATATAGTACTACTGATTCAAATTAGCAGCTTAACAGCTCAAAGCAATGCAATTGAAGACAAATGTATTGGAACAACATTTTACTACCGATTCAGCTTCACAGATTAAAGCAAGGGGATTGGAGATAAATGTACTGGAACCATCATAGTACTACTGATTCAAATTGAAAGCTTCATGCATTACAGCAAGGGGATTTGAGACAAATGTTTGGAATTGCACACTTTTGTTGTCTATGTATTTCAATGCACTCACGCTTTGAGTGATCCAGCTTTTCTGAAACAACCATGGCTAACTTCACCCTTATTACAGCTGCTGTTTTTCATACTTTGGAAATGTTATAGTCTTCAGGGAACTTCTTGTATTCTCCCAATTTTTGGTCACACTCTTTGACTTGTTCTTCAATGATTTCCTCATCCCAGTGCACTCAAAACCTACATTAAGTTTGTATCAAGATCTTGCCACTCTTTTAATGGAAGATGCTAATCCAAGAAGATCATACACTGAGCTTACAATGGAAAGAATTCCTTGTCATGTAGGTTGTTGCTCTTTGATAGATATTCAAAATCTCAACTGATCACCCCCAGTAAACCAGAATCTTGTTTTGGAATAGTCTTTCTAATACTTGTTCACTATTGCTGATCCATTTGTTCAAGAGAAAGTCTCCAGTCTCCATTCTGGCAGAGGGATGATATGTCTCACAAATAACTATGCCTCTTCTTCTCTACTCAGGAATGCCAGAAAGTCATTTACATACATGCTTCTTTGAGCTGCTTCTACCATAGATGGTTTGTAGTTCTAAATGTATTCTTTTACACATATGATTTAAAGTAGAAAGTGTAATTGCAACAACTTGGTGAAGAAATAGCACCAAATATTTGTATCTTCATTTGGAAGAAACTTGGGTTGGACTCTAGGTTCTGATTTCCCATCAATGAAAACATTGAAAGTTTTTTAAGTCCTCTGGAGCAAACACTTGATAGAATATAGCTTCAGTGTCTCAATGAATGGCAAAGATCTCTTGATGAAATTGGAGAAGTAACCCCCCCCCCCCCCCCCCCCCCCAATCAAACTATTATTTAGATTTGGTCCATGAAGGAGGCCATTGCTCAGACAAACACCTTAAAAGTTGTTGGAATAGTACAAATGTGTTCTCAGCTTTCCTATGGTGATAAACTCCATGATGAGGAATATACCATACTTGCCCATCATTTCTACCAAGCCTGTCTTTTTGATCTGGTTCAACAAAACTCTTTTTAAATAGCTTCCTCATAAAATCAAGCTAACTTAAACCTTCTTATCTTGTTCCAACTTCTTTAACCCTTTCAGCCTTTGATAAAGTTTGCAAAAAGTTGTTTGGCATCTTAATGAAAGTTTTTCAGAAAGGAAGAGCTACAGGATAGTGACCTTCATTGTAAACAAATTGATTCTTTTACTTGACTCAAGAACTCTTCATTTTCAACAGAATTTTCTATTCTGTCATCTATTTTTTTGTGCTGAAAGAAACACTACTTCCACAAGAAATGTAAAAAGATATATGAACTGTCCTTCATTTTCACATGAATTGGAATTATTGCCATGACATGGGAAACATTGTTACGTTGTATTCTGGGCCCAGTGTCTGTATGTAGAGGTACAGTAGAACATGGTCTTTTGTCACTGTTTAGATTGCCTATCAATGATATTGTCTCTGTCCTTTCCCTGTCTCATTATAGAGTAAAGTTGGCTGTTTTCTTCCGCAGATAGAACAGGAAAGTCTTGATGGACATGACCATTCCTCAAACAACAAAAGCACAGTTCACAGCTTTGGATAAAGTCATGGCTTTTTGGTAAACTAATTTCAAGGAATGTCCAACAGTCACTGAGAAGATGAGAAGTGTTTCCACAATAAGTACATTTCGCACTTGAGTCTGGTGATCTAAATGTTTCATTCATAATACTGGTACCAGGTGCCCCTACAGTTTTTTTTCTGCACTGGTTTGCAAGGTGAAAAGGTGAAAATATTTCTGTATACAGCATAGTTGCTTTGTCAGGACTCAATTACTGAGGTGTTTCCATAAGGTTGGTCATCGAATCTCTTGGTTTCATTCTTTACAAATGTCACAAGCATCTGTCTGAAAATGCCACAAGCATCTGTCTGAAAATGCCACTCTGTTTTTTGCATCTTTTGCTGTCTTTTTTTTTTTTTGCATCAAACATTTTTGGAGTCCTTAACCTGAGGCCATGTTAGTGAATTTTGTTTCAATAAAGCCATTGCCATACCGTTACTATAACCACTCCTTTCCTTTCCTCAAGTTGTTTCATTGCTGTGGTAAATCCTCAGCTATCTGTTTATACCTGCTGGCACCCAAGGCCCAGAAACAGCCCCTCTACCTGCATCTGTCCTTGGCTGCTGCCCTTGCTGACACCCATCTGTAATCTTTTCCATGTTCTTCTTCTTTGGTTAGCCTACTTTCCTCTTTCCTTCTGGATGCCATGTTAGTGTGGGGGTAAAATTTCTGGTATGATTCATCCTCAGAACATGGCCATTCCAATTAAACTTCTTAAGAGCATTTTCTCACAAGAATAAATTTTCTCTTTCCTGTCTTCTATCCACTCCCCTTGGTCTAACATCACTAACCATCCCAACCCATTAACTCCTTAACTTCCTTCCTGGACGAACTTCTTTTTCCACTAATTTTGTTGTAGTGTTGTTAATGTTTTGAATTTGTACTAATTTTGTGTCAATTGTGTATTTTCAGAGACTCGGACGTGGTACGACGCTAGAGGATCAAGGCCGGCCAACAGATGAAGATTCCATTGTCCAGTTATGAAGACTTGCCAACATTGGCCGAAGGTCAGTAACGAGCTGCTTTTGAAGCTCTTTTGGATCCCTTATTTCTATTTATAACTTGGTGAAAGCAACATGAGTGCTTGTTTGACCTGCATAATTTCTGTGTTTTCAAGAAAATGGTTAGGCAAGCGTCAGTCCCACTGTGACGTACGGCAGCCTTCTGGTGAGCAAGGATGGACTGCAGCCAACCATTGAAGAGAGGGTAAGAATAATATTTAAAGCTGCATTAACTGTCTTGATTTCTATTGTCATTTTGACTCCATGAAGATTGCCAGCTCTCTTGATGTCTTGATTTTCTACTGTAGAGATGCAGCCCTCTAACTGCAGCTCTGAAGAGCAGACTGTCAGCTGAAAAAGCCTAAGTGCTGAGAGTTTGGTGGTCAACTGTGACAAATGCAAGGTTAGTAAGATACATTGTGCAGGCCTGGCGCTCTATTTGTTATCTCGATCTTTGTCTCTTCACTTCATTAGTCTTTGCACACATGTTTGACTCGTGTCCACTTTTGGTGTTAACAGGTCAGGATGTTCTGGTTTTCCAGAGGAAGTGGGCACTCGGACCTGCCAGAAGGAGTGCAAAGAGTTCCTGGATGAAGTGCAGCTGACCCAAGCTGTGAAGGTAAGAAGATATACCATGTGTACATCTGACACTCTGTTGGTCTCTGTTACTCTTCTGTGTTGCGAGAGTGCTACTTTGGTTTTGACCTATGTGACATCTTTGTTAACAAGTTTGGTAGGACTGGCCTGGTTGCACAGAAGAAAGAGCAGACTGTCCCCTGCCGACAGGAGTTCTGCGATGCACTGCGGCCAATCCCAGACGTGAGGGTAAGATGCAATGTGTACATTTTGCACTCTGTGCACATTCATAATGGATTTTGCACTTGTTATTATAAAAGACATCTGAACTTTGCACTGGGAGAATTTTGATAACACTATGAAATTAATGAAATATCTTGTTTTCCCTTTTTAGCAGAAGAGTAGGAGGTTTTCCCCAACCCGACGCCAACTGCAGTCATCGTAAGAAGATGCGGTAAGATTTAAACTCTACTTGTTGCAAACTTTGATGAGCTTTTACTCTTGACAATTAATGTTAATGTATCATTTTGTGACCTCTTGACTCTCAATTCAGGAAGCACAGTGAGCAGTCCCAGCCCAGCAGAGCCCAGCCAAGTAGAGCCCAGCTAGCCCAGCAGAGTGCAACAGAAGTGGAAGATAGAAGGACCCAAATCCGTCACCAGGATGCCTAATAGAGAAGATTTTGAATTTATTCTATTCTGTCTCTTTCCTGTCTTCTATCCACTCCCCTCAATCTAACATAACTAACCATCCCAACCCCTAAACTCCTTTATGTCCTTTCCGAACGAACTTCTTTTTTCACTCATTTTGTTGTAGTGTTGTTATTGTTTTGAATTTGCACTAATTTTGTGTCAGTTGTGTATTTTCAGAGACTGGGACGTGGTACGACGCTGGAGGATCAAGGCCGGCCAACAGATGAAGATTCCATTGTCCAGTTATGAAGACCGGCCCACATTGGCCGAAGGTCAGTAACAAGCTGCTTTTGAAGCTCTTTTGGATCCCTTATTTCTATTTATAACTTGATGAAAGCAACATGAGTGCTTGTTTGACCTGCCTAATTTCTGCGTTTTCAGGAGAATGGTTAGGCAAGCATCAGTCCCACTGTGACGTACGGCAGCCTTCTGGTGAGCAAGGATGGACTGCAGCCAACCATTGAAGAGAGGGTAAGAATCATATTTAAAGCTGCATTAACTGTCTTGATTTCTGTTGTCATTTTGACTCCATGAAGATTGCCAGCTCTCTTGATGCCTTGATTTTATACTGTAGAGATGCAGCCTAATGCAGCCCTCTAACTGCAGCTCTGAAGAGCAGACTGTCAGCTGAAAAAGCCTAAGTGCTGAGAGTTCGGTGGTCAACTGTGACAAACGCAAGGTTAGTAAGATACATTGTGCAGGCCTGGCGCTCTATTTGTTATCACGATCTTTGGCTCTTCACTTCATTAGTCTTTGCACAGATGTTTGACTCGTGTCCACTTTTAGTGTTAACAGGTCAGGATGTTCTGGTTTCCCAGAGGAAGTGGGCACTCGGACCTGCCAGAAGGAGTGCAAAGAGTTCCTGGATGAAGTGCGGCTGACCCAAGCTGTGAAGGTAAGAAGACATACCATGTGTACATCTGACACTCTGTTGGTCTCTGTTACTCTTCTGTGTTGCGAGAGTGCTACTTTGGTTTTGACCTATGTGACATCTTTGTTAACAGGTTTGGTAAGACTGGCCTGATTGCACAGAAGAAAGAGCAGACTGTCCCCTGCCGACAGGAGTTCTGCGACTGTGTCAGTAAGTGTGAACCTTTTATTACTCTATGCACTTGATGAATCACTTGATATGAAGTCTGCGTGATTCTTTCATGTCTTGGTTTTGCTCTGCAGAAATGGCTCAAAGTTTCTTGGTGCATACTGAGAGTGAAGCCCTATGATGTGGTGTACTTTGTTTCCCATTCAAATGCGGTGAGGAAGACTATGGCTGGCCTACAGAAGAAGAGGAACAGAAGAGGAGTAACCTACAGAAGAGGAGGACAGATAAAGAGAAGAGGACAGAAGAAGAGGAGAAGAGGAGTCCATTGCCCAGCTATGTCCAATAAACAACATTTGCAATTTGTAAGTATTAAATTGCTTGAATCGAACTTTTGGATCCCTTTTTTATTTATTTTTTTTTTTTATTCAAGGGAGTTTCTTTCTTTGTGTTATTAATGATTAGGTGTCCCTCGGTCCCACTATGATATACAACTCCATGATGAGGATTCTTGTGAGGAGGGATTGACTTAAGTCAACCATTGAAAAGAGGGTAAGACTCAAGTTTTACTACCTGTCTTGTGTGGATTTCTTTCTCAAAGATGAGGATTGTCATCTCTATTGAAATGTTTTCATGTTTTTTTCTCTTTTAGAGATGCAATGTCATGCAGCCTTCTATCTCCCTTTGAAAAATATATACTGATGGCATAGACTGCAGCCAATCCTTTGAGTTAGGGTAAGAATGAATTACATATAAATGCAAATTTTTTCATCTTGTTAGGTCATTTGATTCACTTATGTAGACTGCAACACTTCCTATTTTGTCTGCCGATGTTCATTGTGCCTTAATATGCAATTTTATGTAGCACTTATGGAAACAAAACCTAAGAATGTTATGCTCCCTGCTTTCTTAGGGACTGAGGGGTAGGGTTAAAACAAGCAAAATTATTTCAATCATTAAAAGTCTTCATCTTTACTTTAGGACTTTGAGCTATGGCATTATTGTAGCATGCATTACCCTGGTATATTCTCCCTCACTTCGTTCCTCCTAATATACCGTAAATCAATGAAGTGCTAAATGAATAAATCTCAAACATATTAAGTAGGAATGCTGCTAGTTCCTGCTTTTATTCATTTTTATACTGCTAACACATAATCATTCCTAACTATTATATATAGCCCAAATTCGTTGCACTCAATTGTATCACTATCAGCCATACTAAAATATCTATATCCTAGCGAGTGAGCTTAGGGTGCCATACCCTTTTTAATCATGTGACTTTCAATGAAACTTTTCAAACAGGCTATATAATACCATACTGAACATGATTTTAATTAAGCCGTCAACCAAATATTTAAAATTCATGGTCCTAGGGTCAGGGGTTCAACTACTATGGTAGGATTCTTTGGGTCATGTAGGGAAAGTACATTATTTCTTTGAAAATCTTTGCTCCTGGGTATAAAGCTGATGAACTAAGCTTAGTATGTGGTTATGATGAACAATGGTGCCTCTTCCAAAATTGTGAATTTCATTATCTCTGGACAGGATTCTTTATTGATACTTTATTGATATTTTTTGGTAAAAATACAAAATTTCTTTAAAAATCATTTGGGGCATCTGGGATTCAAAACAGAGTAAAAAAATTGTAATAAACATGGGTATTTTGACCAGAATTAAAAATTAAATGAATGTACTTTTTAGACTCGAGACATTTTTTCATTAGCAGAGGGAGGAACAACCTTGACTACAATATGAACTGAGGAATGTCAGCTGTCAGCTAATGTGAGAAGAATTCATGAAAGTTTTGGTGAGATATAATTTTTATACCCTGTATAATTTCTATACCATCAAAGAAAGTGAGATGATGGTTTTGAGGCTTTCCATTGTAATTAGTTTAACTAACTAACATTTTTCATTCTTTTTAGAAACATTTTTTCTATAAAGGGAACTGTGCAATACATACAAAACTGTGTCATTGTGTTCTGGATCTAAGGCCCTGCATTATTAATGAAGGATTTCTCACCTTGTATTATGGATTTGTGACCCTGTGTTCATTAAGGATCTGTGACCTTTGTTGGGAATTTGTGACCTTGTGTTGGGAATTTGTGATCATGTGTTATGTGTGAAAGATCTCTGAAAATGGTTTAGAATCTGTGATTTTGTGTGATCTGTGACCCTGTGTTAAGGATCTGTGACCTTATGTTGTGAATTTGTGACCTTGTGTTATGTGTTAAAAATCTGACATTTGTTTATCTTCTGTGACCTTGAGTGTAGAATCTGTGACCCTGTGTTAAGGAACAGTGACCATGTGTAAAGTATCTTGAACATTAGTTTCTAAAGCTTTTCTGAGTTTTGTATATAGCTATTGTCTAAATTTGATATATTCTTTTTGATGTGACATTCAGTAAACAATAAAATATAAATTTTCTTGAGTTGTATGGCTAATTTTAAGCATTCAGCCAGTAAACAATAATGTAAGTTTTACAGTGTAAAAGTAAATAAACAAAAATTATAAACCTGAGAATTTTTTAATTGCATTTTACTTGTCAATGGAGCGTATTAAAGTGAAATGACAGTGATGTCTTATTGAACTTATTAAATCTCATATAAATGATATTTATTATTATTACTTCAATATTTCATAATGAGAATAAATAAAATAGTATTACAAGTAAAAGAGTTTTTTTAATCTTTGGAGTATAGCCATCTGAGAAGATATATAGTGTAATTACCTGGTACTTTGAAACAGTGTACCTTTGAACTAAAAAAAGAAGAAGAAATGTGTCTTCTTCTTCTCAAAAGGGTCGCTCCAGTGGCACAGTGGTTAATTAGACCATCCGCTCCAGAGTTGCAAAGGAAGGAGTTGATCCTTATTGTTCGAATCCCACTGTGGGACGTAGAGAAGGTCCTTTTAAAAAGGAGTTGATTGTTATGGTTTGAATCCCACTGTGGGACGTAGGGACGGTCCTTTAGATGAGACCGTATAAATCAAATGCAGTAGGTGCTGGCATAAAAAAGATCCCTTCCTGCTCAATGACTGTAAGTGCCGAGTATAGGAAAAAATTTGCAGTTCTCTACAGGCAAAAGGTGCCGTCTCTACACAAGTGAAAAATTCTCAAGAGGGATGTTAAACAACATACAATCAATCAATCGAAAGGGGGGGGGGGGGGTGCATGGGAGTGTTTATGTTGCAGCTATTGCAGAAAAAAAAACGATAACCTCCTTATGTGCTTGTGTAAATTTTCTGAAACAACTGCACCATTAATGCTCATGCCAAAAACTAAAAAAACACTTTAATATCTACATGTAAGTTACCATTGTAACAGATAATGAAATCTTCACACCCTGGTAATTGAATGACTACCAGTATACAATATTTCCTTTTAATTCACTACATGTATAAGTACTATGGTATTAACAAATAATTTTTAAACTTCCTCTATGATTAGAATAAGAACAATAAATTATTTTTTATACTTTAATTGCTGTTTATTTACCAGCTTTATTTCATTTGCATTGATATTATCACAGTTAGAATTACAAAAGTAACATAAAATGCAAATTACTATACATGTACTTTTCAACAAATATAAACTACCCAAAACTACACATCTAATGTACATTAATGTAATTTGACACCTTGAATGCATTTTTCCTGTCCTTGAATAATGGAAAAAGGATAGGACAATGTCACAGTAAGAAACTTAAATCATCATCTGGCTGGTACTCAACTGGTTCCTTCCCCCTGAAAATTAAATTGTTTAAAAAAGTTATTGATGGCATAACACTCTCATAAGTACATGTATTAAAGTCATAAATGACACATCATTCAATAAAACATGCTTATAATGAAGTGCCAGAAACGTGTGATTTTGCTTTGTTATAATCCTAAACCATTATATCCATTAGTTTCACAATATATTTAAATCCAACGGGAATTGAAAATCACTTTGTGATAAATGTCAATTCATTATAAGGGTGTTCACTATAAGTGTGTTTTACAATTATGAGGTTTATAGGCTCCAATACTGATAACAGAATTAAGACATGCAACATGGCACAGATGACAGATGGGCATTGAGCAGCCCTTGTTCAGAAAAGCTTGTTCAGAAAAGCTCACTTGACTTTTGTTTCGGGTGAGCTAAAAAATAATAATTTTATCATAAATAACAAAAAGTTCAAAAGTGGATGATCTGTTTTACCTGACAAATAACCTAGCCCCTGTTTTGCCTTTTAGTGTTGCTTTATCTCCTTCTACCAGCAGTATACAACCCTCCCTCAGACCCTATCAAAAGTAAAGCTGAAATGAGCTTAGCTTCAAAATACTGTAAAGATTAACATGTATCATTAAAAAGTGTACAATATAACAAATGAAAAAAAAAATCAGCTTAGCTTCAAAATACATATAAGCAGAAATTTTAGCTAGGATTCAATTTTGGCATTTTTAGGGAGAGTGTTGAGATTGCTCTAGAAATAAATATTGCTAACAATTTATACCGTACTAGAGTATACTGTTATCTTCCTATATGCACCATAAAACTGCTAAAATTACTTCTTGCTAAAATTTAATACAATTAATGTACTGATTTTTAAGGACAATTCAATTAATTTGCTTTTCCCTAAAATTTCCACTTACATGGTATAAATCCATAGTTATTTTTATGCAAGATACAATTTTTTCTCCCAGTTGAAGCAAATCCTTACTTTACTGTAAAGATATTGGTTATCAAAAACATAATAGTTGAGAATCTTGAGTTTAGAAAGTATTTACTGACCAGAACTGGTGGACAGGTTTCATACTCATGGTACTGCTTGATTCTGGCCTCCCTGGTTTCCTGCATAAAAGAAATTTCCAAATGAATGTACCTGTATATTTAACTTTAAAAAAGAGATTTTTATGCCCCGCCATGAATATGGCCAGGGCATATAGTGTTTGTCATGTCCGTCTTCCATCCTTCTGTCCTTCCGTCACACTTTGTGTTTAGCTCTGTTCAAAGCTAAGTTTCAAAGAAACTATCCAAGATATTTTCATCAAACTTCATATGCTGATAGATATTGATGAGAGCTATGCAACTGCATCATCATTTTTTGACCTTGACCTTTCCTTTGACCTTGACCTCACTTTTCTTAAATTAGTGTTTAGCTCAGTTTTAAACATACCATTCAAGATGGTGTTATCAAACTTCACATGTTGATACAAACTTGCATGGATGATGCATCTCAGGATGAACAATACCAGACTTGCTTCGGATGTACATTTTCCAGATGAGTGACCAGGTTAAAGTTTTTGGAGCAGGTCCATTCCTAAGGAACTATAAGGCCTACTTGGACCAAACTTGCAAGGATGATGCATCTAAGGATGGACACTACCAGACTTGCTTCGGATGCTGGATCTGACCTATATTTTCATTCCAAAGTAACTATAAGCCCTGCTTGAACCAAACTTGCATGGATGATGCATCTAGGGACCTCACTTTAATGAAATTAGTGTCAAACTTCATATGCTGATACATACTAATGTAAGCAATTCAGCTGCATCACTATTTAAGATATTCTGATCAAATTTTATACACAAACAAATTTTCATGTTGCTTTACTAATATATCCTCAAGGGGCATTCATGTCCTATGGACATATTTCTAGTATATCATGCATTACCACTTCTGATGTCCCTTATATTATTCTAGAGCAGATAGTATAATGCTCATATTGTGTGTTTATTTGCTTTTTTTATCCAATTTGTTAAGCATTCTTCTATTTTTTAAAGCATCATTAAAAGTTTCTTAGTGCAAATAAGTTTACCAGGTAGATCAACCAGGAATCTGTGTATATCTTTAACCATTTTTGTAATAAAATGACAGCTCCTGATTACAAAAGCCATATAACTAGATGTAATATGTGCCCATTTCATTTTACATATATAGTACATATACAGTGCATACCCCCATGTGTTTACTGCTGGGATCCGGGTCCAGGTAATGAGGGTTTATGTTAAAGGGCACAAGTCCGATGGCACCAAACGAAGGCGGGTACACTATGGGCATGTCATTAGTGGTGTTGATACTACGTGTTGCCACATTAGTCCCAGCACTGGAGCCAATGTAAGGCACATTCTCCTACAAGATAAATTGCATCATTTTAATGGCGTGTTTCCTTGAATGTGACATTAAAGAGGCAAATTTTGGGGAAATAGTTTTTCCTTTAATTTTGAAAGTCATACATGTATCATTCCACATTTCTACGAGAAAATTAGATTTTTTGATAATGTTCAGGTAATGGAATTTCGGAAATACACTTTTATTCCCCAGTGTTTTACTGGTTAGGGGTTTATTGCTTTAGGAATACCCTGATGTTACCTTTGTTACTCTTTCTCTGATCACCTCCACAATCTTTTCATCATACAAAGTCTTTAGCAGCCTGAAGGTATTCCCTCCACCTATGAAAAGAGAAATCCTTTTAACAATCCAAAATCTCCAAGGTTTTCAGAATCAAATATTACACAAAAATCTAATTATTTCTCATTAAAATTTACCTATGAATATGGCTTGGGCAGACTTAACTGCATCTACAGCATTTTTGTGTTCATGAATTCCATCAAGGTCATATCCTTCAAATACAAAAGACAAAAATATAGAAACTGTATCATTTCAGCTAGAACTAAAAAAAAATAAAGCTTTTAAAACATTACATTTTTATTAATCATTTAACTGAAGCTTATAAAGGTACAATATAAAATACAGTGTATCTGTTACCCATCTCATTGAATGCTGTCTTTGCAATTTTGGTGTATCCATCTCTGTCATGTAGTGCATATGGAACAAACAAAACCTTCTGAACAGAACTGTAAAAGGAGAAAATGCAGAATTATCTGTTGAGAATAAACTTGACCAGAAAAGGATTCAAATCTAGGCCCTCTGAATCACTAGTCAGGTGCTCTACCAGCTAAGCTATCTGATCAAACTTTCCTGGTTGACACACTAATCCCTCCTTAAAGATCTTCCCCTCCCTCAGACTCCTCAAAACACCAACCAGGCTCATCCATGTCAGGTCTTTCACTTGTCACTTAGGCATAGAGGCACCAAATTATCTTTCACTGAGAGGAGAAAATGTGACAATTCAGATCCTGGTACCTAGATCCCTGGGTGACTAGTCAGCTGCTCAACCAGGCTCAACCAAATGGCTAACGGCAACTGAATCTGCTGTAACCCACACATGTAACATTGATGGGGAAATTTTGGAAAGCCCCAGCATGATTCAACCCCCCTATCCCCACCTCTCCCAAAACTATAGACAGGTACTCCAACAACTCAGCTATATCTGGCACCAGTGATCAAAATTGCTTGAGCACTATGTTTGGCTAGCTGTCATATCAAACTGTGAAGGGGGAAAACTCTGACATAATCTTAACATTCATTTCCTGGATTTTGAGCTGTACCAAACAGGCATGGCAATGGCAGATAGTAAACCTGAGCATTGTTTTGAAAAAAAAAGTCAAACTACTTTTCTTTATGAGAAAAGAACAACTGCAATTAAATTACGACAACAAGTGAAATATTCTTTTACTTTTTACCTGTTTGATATTATCAATTATAATACTGTACCATCATCTAAAACAAGATGTGTTTGTTGAGTGAGTGATGCCCCTGACTGATGCCCCTATATGGCAGCTTATGGTAAGGGTTGAATTTTCTCAAATGCACGTCAAACTCCAAAGGTCAAGGTCAAAATTATTGGTACCCAAAGAAAGGTAAATGTCATAAAAATATACTGGTGAAATATGAAAGCCTTAGTTCTACTGTTCAAAAGTTATGACCAAGGTTAAAGTTTTTAAAAAGTGGGCCAAACTCTAAGGTCAAAAGGTCCAAACTATTTATACCCACTGAAATTCTTGTCACAATGAATACACATGTAAAGTATGATCGAAAGCCCTAGCACCAACTGTTTAAAATTCATGACCTAAGTTAAAGTGTGATAACTTTTTCTAAAAGTGGGTCAAACTCCAAGGTCAAGGTCAAATTGGTGGTACCCAAGGAAAGGTCTTGTCACAAGGTATACATCTGTGAAATATGAAAGCCATAGGCCCACCCACTCAAATATTAAAGTTTTTTTTCGGACAGACAGACAGGTAGACAGACAGGTCAAAAGCTTTACATTGTGTATATATAGGCCTACCCCCGAATCTTCGATTACGGGGGCATAAAACGATAAGATCGATATGGCATCACATGGTAGACCTACAACGATTAATCTACACGCCCCCCTTTTCATTTACAGAGCTAACTTTAATTTGGTAAAGAAATAAAAATGTTTTAAGTTTTCAACAGACAGATGTTTAACTTACTTGGACAGAAAACTTTTAATCTGGTCCTTACAGTGATCTAGATAACCGCCTCCGTGAAGCGTTGAATTGGAAATCAAAAGCAAACGCCTCATGACTGTAAATTGAAAGTGAAAGTACCGGTAGGTAAAACCAAGAGAGGCCCATGGGCCACATCGCTCCACAGGGGCGTGTCAGGAAATATTTATCTTCTTTTAATATAGTTACCCCTACTATAAAAATTACACAAGTATTTTATAGTAGAGGTTACTATATTAAAAGAAGATAAATATTTCGTGACAAGCCCCTGTGATCGCTCACTTGAGCACATGGGCTAGTTAAAAAACACAAATCAGCTCAGAAAAGTTGACTTTACTTGTTTGGGTGAAAGGGGGGAGGGGGATGGGGTGAAATTTTTTTTATTACCTGAGAATGTCACTATATCAATAAAGCATACATGTATAATTTTTGCAATATTTTGAGAAGAAGAGTTTATATATATATTATATTTCTATATAAAAATTTGATTGCCCTTTATGGCCCCACCTTTCCCCCAAGGGTCATGATATGAACAAAATTAGATTAACTCTAAGTAATAGTTAGATCATATTAAGTAAAATTTTAGTGGTTAAGCCCTTCTTAACCACTAAAATTTTACTTAATATGATCTAACTTACTTAGAACCTATTTTTCATTGGCTAATAAGTCAGCGCGCGGAGTTACCATGGTTATTGCATAGACATAAAATCTTAACAATTAAGTGATCAACTTAATGGAAAATTTAGCAGTTGCTGATTGGAGGAAAAAGTGGATTAGGTTCTAACTGAGGATGTTTCCATATTAATATCACAAATCATAGCTTTGCTGATCTTGAGAAGAAGATTTTTAAATGATTTTCCCTATGCATTCCTATGTAAAACTTTGATCAGCCATTGTGGCCCCGCCCTATCCTCGGAGGTCTTGATTTGAACAAACTTGAATCTACACTACATGTACCACATGATGCTTCCACATGAGTGTCATCTATCCTCATCCAATGGTTTTGGAGAAAAAGATTTTAAAAGATTTTTCCTGTAAAACTTTGTCAGCCCCGGGGGTCATGATTTGAACAAACTTGAATTTACACTACATGAGGGTGCTTCCACATGAAATTCATCTTTCCTGGTCCAATGGTTCAGGAGAAGAAGAGTTTTTTTTTTAAATGTCCACATATATATATTTCTATGTTAAAATTTGATCATTCATTATGGCCCCGCCATATCCCCGGGGGTCATGATTTGAATAAACTTGAATATACACTACCTGGGGATGCTTCCACATGAGTGTCGTCTTTCCTGGCCCAGTGCTTCTGGAGAAGAAGATATAAAAAAAATCCTATATATGTATTTCTATGTAAAACTTTGAGCAGACATTATGGATCAGCCCTACCCCGGGGGTCATGGTCTGAACAAACTTGAATCTACACTACCTGAGGATACTTCCAATTGGGTTTCATCTTTCCTGGGCCTCGTAATAAGCAGATTTACTTTTGTATTCATATGAAGCAGAATTCATTTAGGGCGCTTTACAGCGAAATACGAAATGGCGGTTAAATTTTCAATAGCCTGCTGGATAGCTCAATAGGGTATTTAATTTGGTCTACCAAGTATCACATTAGGTTTGAATCTAGGTCACAAGGTTACTCAGGTGTATCATTGGTTTTTACAGGTAAATGTGAGTTGATTTCAATGTTGTATGAAGCCACATGTATGTGCCAAAGTGTTATACAGTAAATACATGCAATACTTTTCTTTAATTGCACATACTTTTTGCAGAATTAGTGAATGACAGCCCCCCCCCCCCCCCTTTTCCATTCTTACAAAAGGTATTGTTAACAAAGTCAGGATAAAGTTAGCTCCTCACTTTTCCCACTTTATGGATTATACATAAACAGGCACATAAACTGAATAATATCATAAATACTTCGAATGATATAAATAGCACATGTAAAATGTATTAAATTAATTATGATGAACATTTCTACACCCATCAAATTTCTCTATTCATATCTGTTACTCTCTGAATAACTGAAATTTGAATTGATAAAGGGCTTGTTTTACAAAAGAAATTATGGATAAGACTAGGTACTCTTGCTATTTATTCTATTCTTTATATATTCAATTCTTATTTTATTCTTTCATATTTTAAAAAATAACTAAGTAATAGTTATATTTATTAAGTAAAATTTTAGTGGTTAAGAATAGAGGCAAATATTAAAGGCATATCATAATTAGAGAATTCTTCACTGCTATGAGAGTTAAAAACTTTTAGTTATATATATTAATTATTTTTAAACCTATATTAATAATTCTAGCAAAACTATAAAATCAAAAATCATGGATGATGAGATTTTAACGTACAACAAATAGTGTACTCAAATGTATTTGAATGCTGCATTAAGCAATGTTAAGCAGTTTAATCTAAAACATGGGTGCTGGTGCTATTGTTTACTAACATTTGTCTAAAAGAGAAATTTTACCCTGTAATATGAAATTACTGTTATGTTAATTATGAAAATAGATTACAATGGGTTTTTATAATGGAAGTGACAAGACTTGATAGCAATTAGAAGTGTGCAGAATATATTCATTATTGAAGCGCTGGAATACAATTTTACTGAAAAAAATATTTCAATTAAAGAAAAGTATTGCATGTATTACAGCATAAAACTTAAGCACATACATGTGGCTTCATACAACATTGAAATCAACTCACATTTACCTGTAAAAACCAATGATACACCTGAGTAACCTTGTGACCTAGATTCAAACCTAATGTGATACTTGGTAGACCAAATTAAATACCCTATTGAGCTATCCAGCAGGCTATTGAAAATTTAACTGCCATTTCGTATTTCGCTGTAATAGTGTGACAGGTCGGCAGAGGATGTTTCTCCTCCCTGGTATACCAGATTCCACCTTTGATATTTTATACGCTGTTCGTTATCTAAATAATTCCATCAAGCCTAAAATGTCTCAGCCACAGAAATCACAATCTTTGTACGTCCCTTTGTGTGCTCTTGTGCATGTATAAATATTAAATATTGCATCATTTTTATCATCATCATCTGTCTCTCTCTCTTCTGAAACTTTGTGTAGATCTTCGTCCAAAGTTTATATTAAGAACAAAATTATAAATATTGCGTTTATTATTTTTATTCTCAACAACAAAAAAGACACAACAAATGTACATTTTGTTATCTTAAACAACCTTAATTACAAAACACAAGGTCAAATGCCAAGCAAAAATTAATGTCCCCATGTATGAGAGTCTCTCTTACTATAGGAATGATATGCTGCAAAAAATGCGCATTCCATAAAATTGTAGTTTAAAAGCTGCAGTTAAAACTGCCATTATTAAAAAAATCTATAAAAAAAAGTTTGATTTCTTCGATAATTATAAAATGTGGTTATAAATAAGCATTGTGTCTAATGTATGGTAAAATATCTACCTCTAAAATGGCACCAATGAGACGAAGTATTGCAATATCTGTAATACTATAGGTGGTGAAAACCGAACACCAGTCCGATGACTAGATTATGCAATCATGTGAGCATCAATTAAAACTATTCCCTGTTTACAAATACACCATCCTTAAAAATAACGTGTACGTATAATTCGTGTCTAAAGCAAATTAAAGGACTAGTCCATGAACACAACACAAAAAGCAAAACAAGTCCAATCGTTCAATAACCAATAAATCGATGATTTTGATGCAAAAAAATCCTACTCTACATAAAAAAAAAATCTGCGATACGACTTTATTCTGGATTAGGCAGTAAACTCATCAAGGCAGTGCTTTGAACAAAGACGAGGATAAACGTATTAGGGACTCAGGCGAAGAGACAAAAGTTTTAGTATAAATCATTGTAAACACAAAAGCGCAATGAATAAAAATAAATAAATCACAACACGATTTCAATTTGTACAAACCCAATCTGAGCATAGAAAACATGATAAAACCATGTATAATTTCTTCTCTGAAAGAAATGCCGATTGTGTGTCAAGTGGACCCATTTACATTGAATTTGATTTTCACTTGTAAACCATGAAATTTATTAACCCGGTCTGGATGAAATCGCCTGCACCATTCCTTTTTGCAGGACGGCCCCGTTTTCTTCCCTAAGCACTGCGGGCCACACCAGATAATCCACAACATCGCCCTCAATGGTGTAAAAGTTGTATTTTTCCCTATCTACGGGGGTTCCGTGTCTGACTTTGAACTGTAAATACATAGGCGGATCTTGGACTACCATTTCCCAGCTGATGGCCAGACATTTTGTGATGTAGGGGGCGATATCCTTCACTTCCTTCATATGGAAACTCCTGAGGTGTCGGGACTTCTGGAAATCTAAGACACTTAGGAAGTCCTAAAAAATAATAACACGACATAATATAAATTAAAATGACTAATTTAACAATGCTTAAGATGTGCTAAATTAAAGGATCGCGCAATATTTTCATTTTTAAAAAGTGCAATGCATTCTTACATCGTACAAACTGTCTAGAAAATCTCGGGATGGATCTTTCCGGAACTGGACAATCTGTTGACGAAGACTTGGCGGTATGTTCTCTGGCGTTGACTGTTTCTGTATAATAATATTCTTACATAAATTCTAAAATTAGATATCGTAAAATATAGAAAACAACACTAAATCTGCAAACAAAACAAACTGAAGACAGATAAAATGAAAAACAGAATTGCGCGGGCTTGTTACTTACGGATGATGGAGATCGTCTGCTGATGCTGTTACGTCCGTGTGCGACGGAAGGATTGGTCAACAGCGAGTACACCGAATCCAATTGTTGTCTGGCTGTTCTGCGACAATGGAGGTATGCTTCCTGGAAAACAAAATCATAAAAATACTTAGCAACAATCCTAAATACGTCACAAGAAATTCACAGTTAAAAAAGATCATGCGTACTGAGAAAATCAGAATTTCAAGGAAATGTGGAACTTACGGTGCAGAAGTCCATTAGTATTTGTAACGATTTCTTTTCCTCTCTTTTGAATACTGTTGTAAGTTTTTCGTAGGCTTCCCGCCAAAGGCCACCATAGAGTTCCACAGAGAACCGCTCTGAGATTTTGCGAAGACGATCTATGTCGTCTGCGAGAGGGGCTTGGGGATGGAGGGAGGAGGCACCATTCACTTTCACTGGACTGGTACCATTGTGTTTCTTACTTTCTTGTTCATGTAACCTGTAAATATTATTTTTATCAGTATTTATACCTATATTTATAAAAATCCAAACTGCTTAATTTTTTTTGTCCGTTTTTGAAGTCAGATTCGGCATGATGACCAAATTTCTTAAAATAGCAAATCAGTTAAATTTATTTCTAATTTTGAAGCAACCTGTTCAAACCCTCTGCATAGAGTTAATTATTTTTCACAACTCTCCGCAAGAAACTATTTTCAATTCGAAAGTATTTACCTTTTCATAAGTTCCTCGTTGAGTTTTTTGGCTTCCCGGAGTTTCTTCTCCGCTTTGTTACAGGCTTCTTCTTTTTCTTTGATCAATGAAGTCATCGTCTGAATTTTAATTCCCTGGACTTTAATTTCCTCGTTCAGAGTTGAATGTTTCCTTATGGAATTTTCTAACTCTGCTTCTTTTTCACCGTGAGCAACGGACAATTCGTCCATCTTCCGCTTCAAGTTTTCAACTTCTGTCATGAGCAACGATAGCTGTGTTGACATTTGAGCCTTCTCTTTTTCCACTCGGACTAAATTTGTCTTCTTTCCTTCTAGTTCTATTTCTAGTTTCTTTATTTTACTCAATAAGATAGTGTTTTCCTTTTTTGTTTTGTCCAAAGCAAGGGATTCTTCATTATGAAGATCTTCCAGGTTGTCTTTGTCAACTTCCAGACGAATGATTCGTAATTCTAGTTCATCTATATGGTGTCTTAGCGTTGTTACGTCTTTGTTGACCAGTTTCTGGGATTCGTCCAAGCTGTCTATCCGCGGAGTTATATCCTCTTCGTTTGGCGTAACCTTTGTGGACTCAATATTGTCAATTCTAGGGGCAAGATTACAGCACAACTTACTGATTTCCTCAAATGACTCTAAAATTTGCTGTCTCTCTTTGAGAGCAAGTCCTAATCTTTCTTCCACCTCATCTTTAAACTTATCACCTTCTTTTGACACAGATTTCTTCAACTTTTCATATTCAGCATTTGTTTCTTTTTCTTTTGCTTGAAGTTGTTTGTAAGAATCTTCCAAACTTTTGATTTTCTCTTCTAATTGTGATTTTTCTTTTGATATATTTTTTAGTTTCTCATTCTCTGATACGTTTTCTCTGAGTTTGATATTTTCTGTTCTGAGTTGTGCAATCTCGGATTTCAGTTTCTCTATCTGTTCCTCTGCTGCTTTGTCTACGACCTCTCCACCTTTTTCCACCATGGGAGCCTTCATCTCCACGTTGGGTGCCTTCATATCCACGGTGGGTGCCTTCGTCTCCACGGTCGACACTTTCTTTTCAACCTCATCTGTCACGGTGACAATTGTAATTTGAGGCTTCTGTTCAATTTCCTTTTCAGCTTCTTTATCCTTCTCTTGTGGTGAATTAACTTCTGTTTCTTTTATTTCTGTTTTGGTTTCTTCGTTTTCTTTAGTTTTATCCTTCCGATCCTGTAGTTTAATTTCCAGTTCTTTAATCAAAGGACTTTTAGGCTCCTCAGGCGGGGGTACCTCCACCTCTTCTTTCTCTTCTTTATGAACATCTCCATTTAACTGTATACGAAAGAAATCACCAAAACTCAACTATACTTGTGACACTAGAATATTTTCACATGTTTTGATTTAGCATACGTTTCGCTTTTCAAATTATTAAAATACTAGCAATTGTTAAATCGATATTTATGTGTATATTTTCACTCCGTGTTAATAAAGTATGATAATAAACAGTTTTCACTGCCGGTAAAAAAGTGAAAGCACATTTTGTTGTGGCATATTGAATATAACCCCTACAGTGCAACACGTTGTTAATAAAGCACACAAGTTGTTAATTAGGTAATTACCTGAGCTTTATCTGGAACACTTTCTTCCAATGGCGGTTTTCTCTCATCCTCGATGGGAACTGGAACCTGTTCTTTCCTTTTGGCGTTTTTCTGCAATAAAACGGGAAAATATTTTTGAATTAATAACCGGTCCCCTGAGATCGTTGGGTCATGGTCATGAAGTGTGCAATAAGACGGATCTCCTGCGAAGATTATCCAGCTGTTAAATGTTTGCTAAATGTTTTGTTTTAAAGCGTTTAACACGTTTTGAAAAGATTTTACGGTTTGTGAACAGCCAGGTTAATCTGGATTATTCCGTTGTAGCTATCAAATAGCCATATCATCAGTAATTTTCAAACATTAATTAAGGTTTAATAGTGTTTTTTAATGTGAATGTTAAGTCTTCTGTGTAAGTGTCTACGTGTGACCTTTTCCGATATACGTTTGAAAACATCATTAATTCGACATTAACACATTTGACAGATCGATATTCTTAATTTTGTCTACGTTCACACAAAGAAGCTGGGAAAAAACGGAATCGATTTTGACATCCAACCAAAATGACCAATTTTCTCCATTTATGTAAATCGCTGATTCAGTTTACATAATGTTTTGTACCATAATTATTTTGCCTGAATTTGATTATGGTGTAATTTTGGATCAAAGATGTAAATGTCTGAATTGCTGAAATAATCTGATTTTGCATAATACTAGTATTTTTACTAATATAAACCGCATAATAAATGCATATGCATACGATATTGTGGTTTTTCATTTATTTACCAGTAACATTATTATTTCTATTCCCCGAATGTTATGTTGAATAAAATCCATAAATTATTTCCTGCATTGGGAAAAATTAAACTTAACTACACGCAACAGGAAATATGAATGGTGAAAGAAATTTAAGAACGTCCCGCAATTCATATTTCTTTAATAACTCGGCCAGTTTCTTGTTATCTTAAAAATGCTTATACACATGTAACTACAGTGATGTTTTAAACAACATTGTGAAATACTTAATTACCATATCATAAATCGCACACAAACATGCACGTTTTATTTATACAGTTAAACAAAGAAAATCAATGCAAAGCGAGGCAATAAAAGAAGCTATTGACAATCACATCTCTCAGTATAATTCCCAAAAATGATTAAAGTAAGACTAAATTATTGCTTACCGATCTATCTTTGGGTTCCTTATTCCCTCTTTTAACCTTGCTTTTCTTCCCAAAACATGAAAACAGGCTAGACATGGCTGCTTCACGACTCGACTTCCCTAGATCGATTTACAAAGGATGTTCGGGTAATCAGATCTTTCCTTGATCCGGGGGTTAATCTTATCTATCCGTGATAAGACTGTATTTGTTAATCACACGGACACATCCACCCGTTAATCGGTCAAAATCCCCCACATGTTCGCATCAGTATTGCACATAGCCACTGTTTATTAATATAAATAATGAATTATGCAGGGTCGGGGAGGAGTTATTATTTCGGTCGGTATATGCACGATAATGGTGAATTCTACACTAACTTCAAAATTTTGTGTTTTTGGTATAAAAACAGTGTTGCACAGGGGGAAATATAAATTCTCAGTGCTGGTTAGTTCATTGACAGTGTCTGACAGGTTGAGTTATTTACTCTTTATATATACAACGGTTTCTACAGTTGAGTATACTCTATCTCTCTGTACTGACACATGGCCACTCATGTGTAATTAAGAGCTGACTATGTACACATGTCAATTTCGGTGATTACACATAAATGTGCTAATTATTGTGACATGCTGAGTACAGTTATATGGGCCTATAATTGCACCATTTCATTTTTTTATGATATTACTTTTTATTTTATAAAATTACCCGTGATAATAATGAGATAATAATTAGATAGGCGAATCTTTTTTTTACACATGCAGTAAAACACATTACTTCTGTTCAATTGAATAATAGAATATTTTTTTCTTTATATAAAAGATAATGTACTGAGGGTATACAGATAATCATTTGTTAGAGTTTGTATAATCAAAATGGACGACCCCCTTCATCTTTGCAATAAAAAAACATTTAATCTTTTTTTTTTTTTAAATTTAAACAGTTGTGAAAAAATGCCGTTTACATTTATCAAGGAAAAAGATATACTGAATTTGTAATAAATGTGGCGGGAAAACATAACCAGTCCCGTGCTTAATTGTGATTTACCGTAATGTAGTATCACTGCCGTTCTGGTGTAATTTCAGAGAGAGAGAGAGAGAGAGAGAGAGAGAGAAAGAGAGAGATGCTCCCTGGTTCATCAATAAAAAGAGCAGGATGCATATTAAGAAAAAAAATTGATCAGTAATTACTTCAATGGCTTGTATGACAAGGATTTTTAAAAATTGATTTGAGAGAGTGTCTGGGAGCTGTAGCCCTCCCCATAGCAAGAGTTTACTTTTCACTCAGTACAGGCACGTAGTATCGGGGGAGGGGGGGGGGGGGTAGCTGCAACCCTACTTTTCAGACATAAGTTAATTCTTACTAGGGCCTATAAAAATGTTCATGAATGTCCGTTTGCCCCCTTCCCCGCTTTTTGTTGCTGTATTATCAAGTGGTTGCAGTATTGTCAACATGGTCAAGTGTGTGAGTAAAAAAAAAGAAAAACAGCTGCTGAAAGAAGTTGGATCTTACAGCGAAATACGAAATGGCGGTTAAATTTTCAATAGCCTGCTGGATAGCTCAATAGGGTATTTAATTTGGTCTACCAAGTATCACATTAGGTTTGAATCTAGGTCACAAGGTTACTCAGGTGTATCATTGGTTTTTACAGGTAAATGTGAGTTGATTTCAATGTTGTATGAAGCCACATGTATGTGCCAAAGTGTTATACAGTAAATACATGCAATACTTTTCTTTAATTGCACATACTTTTTGCAGAATTAGTGAATGACAGCCCCCCCCCCCTTTTCCATTCTTACAAAAGGTATTGTTAACAAAGTCAGGATAAAGTTAGCTCCTCACTTTTCCCACTTTATGGATTATACATAAACAGGCACATAAACTGAATAATATCATAAATACTTCGAATGATATAAATAGCACATGTAAAATGTATTAAATTAATTATGATGAACATTTCTACACCCATCAAATTTCTCTATTCATATCTGTTACTCTCTGAATAACTGAAATTTGAATTGATAAAGGGCTTGTTTTACAAAAGAAATTATGGATAAGACTAGGTACTCTTGCTATTTATTCTATTCTTTACCATATTCAATTCTTATTGTATTAATTCTTTCATATTTAAAAAAAATAACATAGAGGCAAATATTAAAAGCATCACAATTAGAGAATTCTTCACTGCTATGAGAGTTAAAAACTTTAAATTTATATATATTAATTATTTTTAAACCTATATTAATAAATCTAGCAAAACTATAAAATAAAAAATCATGGATGATGAGATTTTGACGTACAACAAATAGTGTACTCAAATGTATTTGAATGCTGCATTAAGCAATGTTAAGCAGTTTAATCTAAAACATGGGTGCTGGTGCTATTGTTTACTAACATTTGTCTAAAAGAGAAATTTTACCCTGTAATATGAAATTACTGTTATGTTAATTATGAAAATAGATTACAATGGGTTTTTATAATGGAAGTGACAAGACTTGATAGCAATTAGAAGTGTGCAGAATATATTCATTATTGAAGCGCTGGAATACAATTTTACTGAAAAAAATATTTCAATTAAAGAAAAGTATTGCATGTATTACAGCATAAAACTTAAGCACATACATGTGGCTTCATACAACATTGAAATCAACTCACATTTACCTGTAAAAACCAATGATACACCTGAGTAACCTTGTGACCTAGATTCAAACCTAATGTGATACTTGGTAGACCAAATTAAATACCCTATTGAGCTATCCAGCAGGCTATTGAAAATTTAACTGCCATTTCGTATTTCGCTGTAACACTCTCTCCCACCCACGGAATAGGATTTCGAGTCTGAGCATTTTTTTTTTGCTTGCTTGTTTGTCAAGTAAGTTGATCCCCTTCGGCCCCTCTTCCTTTCAAAAACGATGCTTCGACACAGGATTAGACGGCATTAGCATGATCATTTTTATTTGTTCTTTTTTTTTTTGCATTGTGGAAGTCATGTAAATTAAATGTATATTTGATTTGATCTTCAAAATCTAAAAACATAATTTAATTTAAAAAAACATGATGAACGAAGAACTTTGTTAGCTTCAAAATTTACCCGCTTGAAAATCTCCTTACAGGGGGTCGCACCGGCTTAAAAAATTAATAAATTAGACCTAGATAAATGCTATTATTGAATACAAATCAAATGGGTGAAATAAAATTAAAGATTTTAGAACCCTCTGCTACTGTGTAAACGGACAGCATTTTCACGGAATTTCTCAAGTTATCCGACGGATTTTAACATTTAGAAAACTAAAATGGCGTCGATATATTGAATTTGATGTTTTCCAAATTAAAAATATATCTTTTATACCATTCTTTTCAGCTTAATGTCATTCTGCAGATTAAAAATGTAAGTAAAATAACTTTTTTGTCATCTAAATTTGATCATGAATGACAGCAAATATCTAAACTTAGTGTTTAACTTAATATTACAATCGGTGTAAACTTCAACCTGTCAAGTGGGCTGTTGAAAACTTGAAGTGAAGCAAAAGTATGTTTGCACTATTTGAAAAAAGTATAAGATATTCTTGTTTCCCCTTTTCAGGTGAAATAAGCTGTTAAGCAGACCAATGCCTATCAACAATACTATCCTTGGAATCTCCATTATGCAGATATCTTACAGTTACCCATTTAATTGATTCAAGTTAAGAGACTTTATTTCACCAAGATGGACAGTGAAGACGAACATGAACCCTCTGACCATACCATGTCTTCACTGACTGGATTTCTCTTTGGAAACATCGATGAAAAGGGTGATCTGACAGAAGATTTTCTGGATGAGGTATTTAATGTTGTTCTTTGTAATAATTTTACAGATCATGTATTTTTATGCTTCTTATTTTGTTCCCCAAGTGTTCACAACTGGTGTAAATCTTAAGTTCAGAATTCTACATTGATAGTGCATTGGAATACATGAGAGCATTTTAGAATAAAGATATTCATTTATAACTTCTTAATATGAAGATGTAGAGTAGATGCATGTTAAATTACATTTATTCAGGAATCTAAAAGACATTTGGGCTCCCTGAGTTCCCTTGGTGGTATAGGTGTGATGGTCAAAGAGATTACTGAGGTTCAGGGAGAAGATGAGCAAGATGACTATGAGAATGTATCAGGTAGTTTTCAACCCTATTTTCTTATTGTGATATTAACCTTTTACCAAAATTGAATTTGCACACCCAATTATTTGATTAATAGTATTTAAAGTTTATTCAATGAATTTTATTTTGTTAAACAGAGGACTTCACTGCCAAGTCACCATCTGCAATAGATTATTCAGACATCAATGAAACTGTGGATGAAGAGACAGAGAGAGTGAAGGAAGCTATGCAAAGTCTTACATTGCCTATGAAAGGTGGTTTTTCCTCCAAAACATTTATAAAAATATTTTTGAAATAACTTTTGAATAAGAAAGTAACTTCATATTCCTTTTCTCATAGCATAGAACTCCAAAATGCACCTGCAAGATGTATTATTTGATAAAGTTTTCTCCTATTTATGAATGCATTTTCAGGATGTATTTCCTATATTATTTCAGAATGTCAAATACTTTCTTTTATTGAAAGTGTCATCATTTATAAAGGATTGTGATTCAATGAAAATGTTTTACATATTGTTAAACTGAGGCTACATAACAATGTTATAACTATATATATTTTTCTTTGTTTAAAAAAGTCGGTGCAGAAGAGGATGATTATGATGATGATGAGAAAGACGTCAAATTAATGCCACCTCCATCCTGGGTCCCCAAGCCTCCCAAAACAGATGACGGCACTAGTAAACTGTCTCCTTCAAAGAGCAGCCCTGATAAGGCCAAGGCCACCACCCCACTGGCTGCTATGTTACCAGAGGAACTCAGTGATATTGATGTCACTGCACTGTTTCCTGAATTCAGGCATGGGCAGGTGTGTATTATGGGCAAAATTCGATACATCTGGATAACTATCAACATTTACATCATAATTCATTTTAGAACTATTCAGAAAAAAATAAATTGTAGACTTTAGTTTACAATTGAATTGACTATTCATACAATGACTGAGCTTTCAGTCCTGAAATAAATATTATTTTGGTCAATTTATTTGTTTACAGGTATTGAGGTTTTCCAGGCTATTCAAGCCACAATATGTACATCACTTGTATAAAAGAAAGAAGAAGAAGAAACCATCAGATGAAGAAAAGGACAATCAAAAAGAGTTATCCGAGGAGGGTTAGTTATCACATTGTTTTCTCCTCATCATATTATTTGTTTCCCTATTTGTGCTGTATCACGATGTCATCAATAATATTTGAATAATACATATAATGTAGATAAAAAAGCAAAACAGGAGGAGCAACGCTTAACAATGACTCCATTGGAAAGAGTTATAGCTGAGGCAGAGCATAACAAAAGAGCTCATGAGCAAGCTTCTGAAGGTGAGAGTTCAGCAGATGAACCAATCAGCAGTGAGGAAGAGCAGGAAGAGGCAGATGGGGAGGAGCCAATAAAACTCAACTTCGGAAGATTGCCAAAACCAGAGGAATGTTTGCCAGATGATGAGGTAAAAGCTGTTTTCATTTCATTGAAATTTCATACAGTTTGTTAAGTTTAAAAGCAAATGAGGAGGGGTGCAATTTATTGGGATTTTTTTAGGTTTACTTTGCATTTTTTCATATTGATGTGTCAAATTTAAATGTTTATATAACAAAAAAAATGTCTGTGATTCTAGGAGATGCTTCTGAAGCCACTGGAGCACAAGTCAGTGTTAGGGACAACCTCTAAGGGCAAAGAAGAGAGTGGTGGTATTAAGATCGCCCCGTGGCGTTATGGCCCTGCTCAGTACTGGTATGATTTGTTAGGAGTGGATGAATCAGGAGAGGACTTTGACTATGGATTCAAGATGAAACCTGTAAGATGGGGCTTTATATATCACTTTCCTTGTCCACTTTGATTTTAAATTTTGGCACATTATGAGAATGACTGCAATGTTTACTTTACAGCAGATGTGATTTTATAGAAATTTAGCCTAAAAATTATTTATTTTGTTTAAAGATCAAATAAAAATGTTCTGGTTCTGTGGCCATAATACTTAGGTGTGCTCACTTTGATCTCAGTCTCACTTTAACTAGAAGAATATGGAAAAAAAAATCAAATTTGAGCTCATGTAAGATTCATGACCCTCAAAGACAGATCTTTTACATAGCAATAGATATTTAAACTGTACACATGTCTAACCTTAATATTACAGAAAGAGCAGATTGAGGCTGACAAGAAAGAACTTGAGAATCTGAAGATGAATCCTGAGGCATTCCTAATGGTCACCCAACTGAACTGGGAGGATGACATAATTTGGAATGGAGAGGATGTAAAGCAAAAAATTCTCCAATTACAGAAACAAAAGGCTTTATCTGCAGGTTGGATTCCAAGCACTCAATATAGGACAGCTTCCATGTTCACACAACAGGGTAAATTTGATTTTCTTTTATATATGAATTTTTTATAGCTGTCTGTGGATTTTAAATTCTGCAATTTGAGTGGCTAAAGGCTAAAAAAAATATATTTTTTTGTTGTCATTAGCAGTTCAGATCCCATCTGCTGGAATGTCTCCAAAAATGACCCCCAACTTTATGACCCCTGGTTATTCCAAAACCCTTCCTGGAATTTCACCAGTATACAAACCTGGACAAACTCAAACAGGTATCTACAGTACATTGTACTTTCAAAATCATTGATAAATGTACAAGTATACTGCTTATTTATGTATGCAGCTTAATGATACATGTAATTAAATTTTGTACAGGTCTTGATGGCTTAGACCAGAGTAAGGACAAGGAGACATGGTATTCTATATTCCCTATTGAGAATAGGGACCTCCTTTATAAGAGATGGGAGGATGATATCATTTGGGATGCAGAGGTAAAATCTTTATAATAATCTAATTTTAGTTAAATGTCTTGTGTCAGAACAAATTGACAAAATAAATCAACAGTCTTGAAGGCTTGATTAATGTCTTAGTTTACAACATAAAATACAGACTTTAATACCGTTTGGTTTCCTCTTATGAAAAAATATGCGATCTCAATCTGAAAGTGTTGGTTTGGTCTCTTTTTGTTTTGAATTCTTGTATTATAAAAAAAAAAGTAAAACTTGATGGAACAAAAAAGTCACAAGTTAGCAGAAATGTTTTGGATGGCTGTCTGTTTATTTGTATGTTGTAATTTATATATATATCTTTTGTTTGTCTGTTTTGTTACTTTATAAAAAATTACATACCAATTTTCATGATACATTTTTTTTTTCAGAACATGGAGAAGATCCCAACTCCCCCTGTGTTGACTCTGGATCCCAATGATGACAACATTATCCTGGAAATCCCAGAGGATAAAGATCCCAATGAAAAAAACAAAGAGCCTGTCAAAAAGGAGAAGGTAATGTCTTATCTATTGAAAAAAAAAATCATCATTATCATCATATCTCAATTAATTTTTTTTTTAATATTTGAGAATCTTTGTACATCAGCAATTTCTTCAATATTTGTTTTCTCTGCATTATAAAAAAAGTTCACATGTTCTAGTTATAAACCAGATAATTTTTATCTTTTAGTAAAGCACCTATCTGCCTTAATTACTTAATTCCCTGTCTTTATGAAAAGCCTGTCAAAAAATGAAAAAAAATTAGGAAAAGAATACTTCATAAATTAATTTAAAAGTCATTTTTCTTGCAGTTTTCATTTTGGTTAGAAATTTTTAAAAAAGTAAATTTTCATATTGAATTCAGACAAAAAGCCAGAAATACCCTTTCCCCCTCTCCCACCGAGTATTTTAATAAGTCCCAAAACTAGCTTGAGTAAGAGTGACACTATTGTCAAAATCTTGTTTGAAAAATTCTATTTGACCAATGCCCATTTCATTTGTCTGCTACTGATATTTTACAGGCAGAAGTGAAGAAATCCAAGCTCCTTCTTGGGAAGGCAGGAATCATTAAGGATGACGGAGAAGAGGAGGAGGTAACTTACTGTTTAAGTTTACATTTTCATTTCTTCAAGATGCCCATATTCAATTTTGATAACGATAACATCTGTTTTCCAGTTTCTTTGATGTATAATTCTATAGTGATTAAAATTAATAAAATGCAGAAAAGGTGATGCTTTGGAACCTAAGTTATTGCTATGTTTTGATTATTTTCTCAGAAACATTACTTGTTAAAAAAGAAAAGTGTATTTAAATGTATTGTTGCAATAATGTCCATACTTTTCTTGAATCACATAAAGTAATCTAAATCTTTAGGATCAGGCCCCAACAATGCAGACCAAGGACCCATTTAACCTGTCAAATGATGAGTATTATAACCCTAAGTTACTGGACAGTGCCATCAAAGGCGGGATAGGGAAAAGTCTAATTCAGGTACACATCTTGCTTTTATTTTGTTTAGAAAGCACTCCCTCTTTTAATGATAATTAATGTATAAAGTATACATTGCCAGCTTAAAGAATTGTGTACATAAAATTACTATGAAATAAAAATAATTATAACACTCTGGAATGTGTGATTTATAAATAATCCTCCAATCTTAGAAATTGAAGTAATGAAAGAAGATAAAAATCAATTCTAATCAATTTTACAGCATTCCACTCCAGCCTTGGAGTTGAGACAGCCTTTCTTTCCCACACATATGGGTCCTATGAAGTTGAGGAGTTTCCATCGCCCTCAGTTGAAGAAGTACTCCCACGGTCCTATGTCTACACACGGTCCTCACCAGGTCCTCCCACTCCTCAAACAGATCAAGAGGAAGGCTAGGGTAAAGGATGTTGAAAAATTCGTAGAAATTTTCAAAAAAAAAATATTGGTATTATAGATACAATAGAGTTGAGCTGAAAACTTCATAATGTATTATTTTCTTATTTATCCACTCTGTGCCACAGAGGATGCAGGAGGCCATACTGTAGTGTATTGTTGCCTTATTACATGTAAATGCGATCAAATACAGAATGTTTGAAAAAAATACATCGATAATTATTATCAAAGTGGATATTGCTATTACAATATAAAGACAAAATAGAATTGAATTGAAAACATAGTAATGAATGCATGATTTTATGGAATAACTCACAGAATTCAATGTGCATCAAATTTAAATCAGATAATATGGTCATTTATGAATATGAAATTTGTAGTCAACATATAGATGTTTTAAACAGGTATAGTAACATCCCTGACTAATCATATATTGTGCTCGTATATTGTGCCATTACAGATGAGGGAGCAGGAGAGACTGGCCTATGGGGGAGGAGACATCTTCTTTATGAGGACCCCCCAGGATCTGACTGGAATGGACGGGGAACTCATAATGGCCGAATATTCTGAGGAGTATCCTCCACTCCTGATGCAGGTCGGCATGGCCACCAAGATCAAAAACTACTACAAAAGGGTAAGATCACTTTTAGGAATTGTTGGTTTGTGATAATTATTAGTATTAAATCACTTGTCTCCTGAATTAATTTTAGATCGTTCCTTAAAATTTCATGAAAAATATGTCTTCATTACTTTGCATTTCTTTGTATGTAAGAGAAGAGATTTTTGTCTAAAGGCAAAATTTTTTCATAATGTTGTACATGTATAAAGTTTAATTTGCAGAATTTTTCTATTTCAGAAACCAGGAAAAGATTCCCAGCCTCCAGCCTATAAGTATGGAGAGCTGTCATATGCTCATACATCACCATTCCTTGGAACTCTCATACCTGGCCAGTCCATTCAGGCTTTTGAGAATAACATGTTTAGGGCACCTATATATGAGCACAAATCGCCAGAAACAGATTTCCTTATCATCAGAAATAGACAAAAGTAAGTTTTTTTAATTCATGTTAATCTTTTTATTCGTAAGAAAATATTTACATTTCCAATAAATTTACCCTATTATTCTTTACAAAATAAAATGCAGTATAACTTCTCATGAACTACATTAGGTATGTATCACGAATAAGCATGAATATCTCCATTGTTACGTCATAATACCGCTCTTGACGTCAGAAAGTCCAAAAATATAGTGCAAACTGTTTTGTTTTAAAAATGACAGTTGAATGGTGTAAATTTATGGCAAGTCATCAGAAAAATAATGTAAATATAAGAAATGAATTTAATTTTTTGAAGATTCATGAGGTATATGAACTACAACGCTTCACGCTGGCATATTTATCATTTATATTTATATGCCGGTGTGAAGCGTTGTAGTTCATAACCTCATGAATCTTCAAAAATTAAATTCATTTCTTAATTGACATTCAGATATCAGAATGAACTGAAATCTTACATTATATATCTTAAAGACATTTGTAGGCAAAGTTTGTTTTAAAACAGAGAATTATTTGTTAAATTTAAAAAATGAATATAAATGCCAGTAAGTTATTTAGTTTAAAGTTGAATGTTTCTTTTTATTTTTGTTTTCAGTTATTTTATAAGAGAAGTGGAGACTATCTACACCGTTGGTCAGGAATGTCCATTGTTTGAAGTTCCAGGTCCAAATTCTAAGAGAGCAAATAATTTCATCAGAGACTTTCTACAGGTGAGGTTTTGAGTGTTTGTGAATTTATTGCTTTATGTATTATATAACTTATAATACAGTATAAACAAAATAGCTGTGAATTTTTTTGTAGGTCTTCATCTATCGATTGTTTTGGAAAAGTAAAGATAATCCAAGAAGAATAAAAATGGATGACATTAAGAAGGCTTTTCCAAACCATTCAGAAAGTAGTATTAGAAAGAGACTAAAACTATGTGCAGACTTCAAAAGAACAGGTATATGTATGTTAATGTTAGACTGACGGTAATGTCTTTAGTTTTCTGCTGATATGTAATATACAAAGTGACTCTCTCTCAAATAAGGAATGGACTCTAACTGGTGGGTGGTTAAGCCAGACTTCCGTCTCCCCACGGAGGAGGAGATGAGGGCCATGGTGTCCCCCGAGCAGTGCTGTGGGTACTTCAGTATGCTGGGGGCTGAACAGAGGCTCAAGGTCAGGAAATAAGAGCACATTTAAAAATAGATTTTCATTTCATAGAAGTTTTTGTCTTTTGCATTTTAGAATCATAGAGATCATACATGTATTTTAATTCAAAATTTCATAGTTAATTTTCCACATTATCATGGAGGATCCAAAGGAGACACCTAGACATATTCCTAGACAAGTATAGTTCAGAGATACATAATGATGGCAATAAAATCTATTTTTAGGATGCTGGTTATGGGGAGAAGTCATTATTTGCTCCTGAAGATGATAATGAGGAAGATACCCAATCTAAAATAGAAGATGAGGTAAAAAAAAAAAAAAAAAGATGTTTTGCAATTTTCTGTATGCAAATTGTTTTTCAGTACAGTTACTATGAAATGTATTGTTTTTATTTAAAAAAAATTATAAAATATTTAAATATTTATAGGTAAAAACTGCTCCCTGGAACACAACAAGGGCCTACATCAGTGCTGTGAAGGGGAAGTGTTTACTGGACTTAAATGGTGCCGCTGATCCCACAGGCTGTGGGGAGGGGTTCTCTTATGTCAAGGTCCCCAACAAACCCCAGCCAAAGGAGGAGGGCAAGGAACAGACCCCTCAGAAAAAGACAGTCACAGGAACAGATGCAGATCTTAGGAAACTGAGTCTGAAGGATGCTAAACAGCTGTTGAGAAAATTCCAAGTCCCAGACTCAGAGGTAAGCTGGGAAGAAAATTAACTATAGTCAAATGTTGTTATCTCAAACTCATTGTGACACCACCACCCCCCCCCCAAAAAAAAAAAAAAAACAAAAACAAAAAAAAAACTGATATCCAATGTAGATACATAAGAAATAAGGGTAGGGACTTCTAAATCACTTTGCCATATCCATAGTGTTTGAGATATCAAAAATTCAACTGTTCTTTATTGAATAATTTGGTGTGTTCCATTTCTTGTGTGACCTTTGAATTATTTTTTTCATGTGTAACAGATTAAGAAGTTGTCTAGGTGGGAGGTCATTGATGTAGTGAGAACAATGTCAACTGAGCAGGCCAAAGCAGGACAGGAGGGAAAAGGTAAATAATTCAAAGTGTTTTCAAAGCCAGATTTTACAGGAGGTTTAGACTCTTTAAAATTAACTATATTGGAGAGTTGCTGCAGTAATATTTTTGAAATTATTTTTCAAGCTGGTATGAGCAAATTTGCCAGAGGAAACAGATTCTCGGTGGCAGAACATCAGGAGCGGTACAGGGAGGAGTGTCAGAGAATATTTGATCTTCAGAACAGGTGAAGCAATGTTTTTACAAAATTAGATTACGAATAGAAAAGCATGCTTACTGATGCTAAAATTTGGATCAGATTATATTGTGGTTATTTTTCCTTCTGTAGGGTTCTAGCTTCTGAGGAAGTACTGTCCACAGATGAGGGGTCCAGCTCAGACAATGACTCAGACTTTGAGGAGATGGGGAAGAATCTAGAGAGCATGCTGTCTAATAAAAAGACTAGCTCGCAGGTGATTATGTCCTTTAGATTCTTGAAATAAAAATATATCTTTGTTGTATCCTATATTCCACTGAATTGAGTATTTGAAAAATAGTTATAGAGTAAATGCATGATACTCAAGTTAAACCTGACAACTCATGGCCAATATTTGTGTTCTCTCTGAATTTTTGTGTATAATTGTAAGATCTTTCAACTTTGTCCTAAGATGATTGATTCCATTTTTTTTAACTCTATACTGTAAATCACTTTTTATTCGTGAGAACTTTATTTTTGCGTAATTACGCGAGACAGTATGCTCGCGAAAATTTAATTCTCGCGTATAATAGTATTCCTTAGGATAATATAGAGCTATAACCACAATTCGTGAAAATTTTGTCTCGCTTATCAAGAGTAAATGATTATCTCGCGAAAATAAGGTGTCGCGAAAATTTAGTGATCTACAGTAATTCATAAGAAATTTTTTTCCTCTCTTACAGTTATCTCATGAGAAAGAAGAAGCAGAGAGAAGAGAGTTGAGGAAGATGTTGATGGGTGGAGAAGATGGAAAGGACAAGGGAGACAAATTAAGCAAGTCCAAGAAAGATGAAGATTCCGGACCTGCAGTAAGTAAAGAATAATACTACCTTAATACTACTGGACAAGATCATCACTAATGGACATAAAGAAATTTGGATTTAGAAAGAGACAAAAGCTCAGTATTTCCATGTTATAGATTTTTCAGTTGAATTTATGGGTTGCTTTTTTAGGTTGGTAGGAAGCTGAAGATCACTAGGACATTTAAGGATGACAATGGCTCTACCTACACCAGGACAGAGTGGGTGGTCAAACCTGCTGTGATTGACACCTATGTCAGGATCAGAGAGAAGAAAGACACATCATTCATGTAATTATTTTGTAATCCATAATGCTTTTTTCTTTTCAAGTTGGAAAAACACTAGATTTTCATTCGTAAAATGACTAGATATATCATCATTTTAGTTAAAATGTATTTTATTTGTTTTATACCATAAACCATCATGTCAATTGTTCACAAGTGTTTTTTTTTATTATTTACAGAAAATCCTTTGCATTAATTGATGAGCAGCTGAAGGAAGAAATGAGGAGGGAAAAGAGAAGGTGAGTATAGTGCAATTTTGATAGGAAGAAAAAATAAATAGCCAAGAGGATACTGCAGTACCTTTTATGACAAGGTAAAATCTTAAAATTTTGTTGTGAATTAACTAGTTACTATCTAATGATATCAGGTTACAAGAGAGGTTGAGGAGGATAAAAAGAAATGAGGAAAGAGCCCAACAGGCACCACCCCCAACCAAGAAAAAGAAAAAGCAGGAAACACCATTCAATAGCAAGGTGAAGATTTTAGATTTTTCCATTAATAATTAAGACACAGACTCTGATATTGAGCCTTAAATAGGAGAAAACACTGCAAGGTTGTCAAATTGAAATGGTTTGTATTTATTGTAGCTGAAGTGTGGAGCCTGTGGACAGATTGGTCACATGAGGACAAACAAGGAGTGTCCTATGTACAACAAGTCCGGGCCTAGCACCGCCCCGGTCCAGGTGGCCATGACGGAGGAGCAGGAGGAGGAGGAGGAGAAGAGTCTTCTCCAGAACGATGATCTCATCAAGGTCGAGGGCACCAGGATCATGTTCTCCAAGAACCTTGTCGAACAGTAAGTTCACAGTATACTATTCGGTGTGGTACTGTGTACTAGGGATATTTTGCTTATATTTCACATTTGACATTTATGTTATCTTCTTTGATGAGTGAATTTGAACTAACTTAAATTTACTCACCATATCTCAAAAACCTTTATTCATCATTCTTCAAATTAACATAACAGATTTTAGACAAGTCTTAAAAAGGTAATAGTATTCATTTTGGTAAAGATTTATGGCAAAAGAATATAAAATATGGAGAAAATTTTCTGAAATATACAACATTTATTGAATGAAGTTAGCATGTTTCAGGTGTCAACTTTAATTATAGAATATTTTTTTTTGAAAATAATCTTGTCAGATTTATCTTTGCTTCATGACATAAACTAAAATTGAAAATATCTTTTTACAGTGCAGAGCAAGTAAAGAGAAAGTCATTAGTTCTCAAGTTCCCCAAACAAGTCACAAAGGCTGAGAAGAAGAAACGATTTGGAACTGTTATTCACTGTGATTATCTGAAGGTAAAAAATGTGTGAAATCATTCATTTGTATGGAATCGGTGTTTTCAAAATTAGTTGCTTGAATTTCAAATCAACACATTTTGCTCCAATGTCCTTTTTTTGGCAATAAAACTATTACCCGAAATGTTAGCCTGTCTTTCTTAATTATAGAAACCTAAGCAGACTTCAAACAGAAGGAGAACAGATCCCCTTGTGACATTGTCCACCATCTTTGAGCACATACTGAATGAAATGAGGGATTTACCAAATGTAAGTCAATTATTGTTAGTAGTTTCTTACCTTTAAATTCAGAAAAAATTGAGATTGTTTGAGATTTCTATGTACATGTTTAGGATGTGCAAAAAATGAAATTCATTATATGAGGACAAAATAAAGACTTGGAAAAACACTTGTAATAGTAATACAATTTTTTTTTTCAAGTATCAGTATATCAAAATGCTAACTTGAACATCTTATTAAAACTTATTGCCTAAATTTCAGACCCAGCCATTTTTGTTCCCTGTCAGTGCAAAAGAAGTTCCAGATTATCACAGAGTCATTAAAACTCCCATGGATCTTCAGACAATGAGAGAGGTAAGGATTCATTTAAAAGATAACCATTTATAAAAAATGCCATAAATCATTATTGCCTTCATGATAAAACTGGGTATTGTTATTTTTCCAGCATATAAGGTCCAGGAAATATGAATCCAGGGAGAGGTTTCTGATTGATGTGAATCAGATTGTGGAGAACTGTAAACTTTACAATGGTAAACATTACTAATCACTCTTTGATTTGGGCTGGAATTTATTTACTGAATTAAGTAACTGTTTGCCTAAAAATATTGATTAAAGAAAAAAATGGTTTTATTATATTAGTTTTAAATTACATGTAAAGATGGGGATAGGGCAAAAATAAAATAAGGTCGGGATTTCCAAAGCATGAAATAGTTCAAAAACTTTACAATGCCAGATATAGTTGAAGAAAAGTAAACCTCTTGTTAACTTTTGTCTCCAGGTCCAAAGAGTGCCCTTACTCTCACTGCTCAGAAGATGATGGAGCTGGTCTTCAAAAGGTTTGCTGAGGTATGTAAGCTTGTTGCATGTAAAGAGGAAAGGTCAAACCAATATTTTTCTCAACAAGGACTAAATTAAAACTGCTCAATTGTAAATTTTTATTCTTGAGAGTTGGAGAAATATTGATTTGATTTTTATGTGTTGTATTATTACTTTTGGACTAACTGCATTTGTTAAAATGCTGTACATTTTGTGAAAAATTGGAGAAAAAATCAAATTAAATTAATCTGGCAGTAGATTATCTCCCTTAGACCGTCTCCAAACCATTTATCTATTCAAGAGAAAAGTTGAATTCAAATGTTGTAAATTATTTCCCTTGGACTCCCTACAACTATTTGAATTTTGTACTTACAGAAAGAAGATAAGTTGATGAGGCTGGAGAAGGCTATTAACCCACTGTTAGATGATAATGACCAGGTGGCTTTCTCCTTTATACTGGAGAATATCATAGCTCAGATGAAAGCCATTGAAAATGTAAGGAATACACCTCTAGAAAAGATGACCTTTTATAGTTGTACTTATTTTCACTGGTCAAAATAAAAAAAAAACAGGTTTATTTTTTTAATATAGCACACAGGTATAAAATTACATAGCTTTTTATTTAACCATCATGTTCTATGAACATGAGAAACACATTCAGACCCATTTGTTTAAAGTGCAAGACAATAAGTGTTCTCTATCTAATAAATTTGAGATAATGATTGCCAATTAAAAGAAAATGAAGAAATTGTATATTTTAATACCTTATTACTTTAATTATTTTGTTTTTCAGTCTTGGCCTTTCCATCAACCCGTCAATCGCAAGTTTGTAAAGGATTACTATGACGTCATTAAGAAACCTATGGATCTATCCTCTCTGCTGAAGGTAACTAGATTACTTACATATTATTACCGATGTGTCTTTTTGTCTAAGAATTATTAACTTCATTTATCAATCAATATTGAATGAAAAATATCCTTTCTTTAGAGTTTTTCATCCTAAAAATTTGTATCAAAATGAATTCAAAATACATATATATGTGTGTGATTTTACAACCGTGCATATGCAGTACTTTTTTGGAAGAGATTCATCAGGTGGAGTATATTTAAGTTATACATGTATATTTCTAATAAGAACATTTTCATTGCAGAATGTACAAAGCCACAAATACCAGACCAGAGAGCAGTTCTTGGGTGATGTAGACCTTATCTACCAAAACTGTGAGAAATACAATGGGCCAGGCAGCAACTACACAAAGACTGCCCTCAAAATGAGTGAACTGTGTAGAGAGAGGCTACAAGAGGTGAGATACCATACAGTGCTCAGAAATCTGTCTAAATACAGAAGGGACATAGCAATGTGAGAGAATTTTTATGGCTTTGTGATTTGTCCCTTTTCAATCGTTTATTTTTTTCAAAAAGAGAGAGGAGAGAGATTAAGGAAAATTTCTTCATGGCATCTAGCTTTTGTCAAAATATTCCTTCTTAATATTTTGTTAAACTTTATATTTTTGTTAATCATACTTTGTATTAATAGAGATGTGATAATTTTAATTTATAGATAATTTCTGACACTAGAGTTGTAGATTTGATGATGTGGAATGATTTATTTATAACAGAAATATAGGAAGTATTTGTTATTTAGAATGAGGAGAGCCTGAGTCAGATGGAGAATGACATTCGGGCAGCACAGGAAGCAGCCCTGGAGGCTGTGGAAACCGACAGCATCATGACAGGGACGTCAGCTAACCCTGAGGATAGTAGTCTGTTTGGTAGGTGTACTCAGAGAGCTATCAAATATTAAATATATTATAGAAAAAGTTCAAGAGAAAAAAGTTTGGTATAATTAGATATTTTTTCCTCCTATCTATGTTTAGAACTACTTCGAAAAAGATACATGAATTACATGTGTTTAGTTAACATGTGCCTATGTTATCAAAATATCCAAACAAGTATTTCTGCTATTATACTTCTAATTTGACCAGTACATGTGATAGCTGTGATAACATAGAGGTACATTCAGTTATAAGGCATTTTAAATCTGAATGTCGTAAACTTTGTTGAAGGACTAGACAATGAGAGCATTGAGGATGCCAGCATGTCTGCCTCAAGAGAGAACATCACTATAGCCGAGGACACCAATGACGATAGTATGATGGCAATAAACACCAGGAAAGGGGTAATACATTAGCATTCAGAGCAAAATTCTCCAATGTCCGATACCAACAACATATAAATATTACATTAAACTCTTTTTAACATACATGTATTTGTGGTATTGTAGTTGAACCAGTCGGGAAACTCAGGCTACGACTCAGAGTATGTGGACATTGAAGGAGATGATGAAAATGCTGACATACAGGATGGAGTAGATCAGGTACAGATGTACTGACAGTGTAAAATCTGTCACATCAGATAACATGCATTATTATACTTCTGTTAAAATGTTTCCTCTATAAAGTTCAGAAGGTAAAATAGCTATCTTTGATAGTCCACGCATAGCAAAGCTATACCCCGGGGTATAGTTTTTGCTATCCACCCTCGGAAAATTTTCATGCAATTTTTGCCTCCAATTTTGATTTCCAATGATAGATCTATCTACTGATGATGTCATAATGACTTCAGTAGCATTGTGACGTCATCAAGATTTCAGATTATTCTTGCAGTATTATCTTACTCCAATAAATATAAACCTCAGAAATTATATTATACATCTTTGTATAATAAAATGTATCCATGTATTTGTGATTGTAGTTAACTCTTTTATCAAACCCTATGACTCAGAGTATGTGGACATTGAAGGAGATGATGGCAAGCCCTCGGGGAATAGTTCTCTGTACAGCGGGTTTGATGTAAAATCTGTCACATCACACCCAGTGGATAAGTGTATACTATTAACCATGATGTTAAAATAGAGGAATAAATGGTGTTTTATGTTCAAATTAAGTTACTTTGAAATCATTATGATTTGTTGGAGGTGAATGCCCTTTTGATTTGTTGGGGTTAAAGCCCATAAGCAATTTAAAATTTTACTTGTTTGTTGACGTGCAACTTTTTAAAGCAATATGAGCTGCAACTTTGATGTCGGAATTTTTTGTTGCAAAATTGTAAATAAATATTTCAATGACAGAAAAAAAATAACATTAATAAACTTCTGTTGTTCATATTAGGGATCAAAGAGCTATTTATAAGCTTCGATTGAAACAAAATTGCATTACTGTCGCCCTGTACAGTAATGATTTCTTATATAAAACTGTATATTGGATTGTTTATAGTAGTCTTTCTTCTGCTTTATTTTAGTCTAATTGATCATAAAGGTTTAAGTTACATACAAATTAATCATAATAATACATTTTAACAACAAAATAAGATTTTTAAAAATGGAGCTCATATTGCTTTAAGCAATTCTTTAGTACAGAAGATCCTTTGCTAATTCAACAAAGTTCTTGTTGATGGAATATAGAGAGATAATCTATGTAATTGATGAACAATTGTCACCTACAAACAATTATGATTCTAAAGTACTCGAGACACTATTTGAGCATTTTTTTTTATATGTCTTATTGTATAAAACTTCAGGAGCAGTTAGATGCCTCAAATCAGGGTGATGGTTTGGCTCAAGATTTACAGATAACTCCTGAAAACTCGGACAATGAAGAGATGGGTAAATCATTTTCTATATCAGTTAGCAATCTCTCTCTTATCTTAATCAAGTAAGGTCAAATAATTGGTTGATGACTTTCAAATACTGTAAAACGAGAAAATTTAGCGCATACTTATTTTAGCGCAAATGCAATTGGGAATACATTGGCGCAAATAAATTTTAATGCTTGCACTTGTCTTTAAAATATGTAAATGTGATATTTTTTTAAATCCATGCCCGTATTTGACTTTTTGGTTAGTGAAGCACGGAAACACAATTATAGCACTCCCGTATATAAGTAAACAATCGTCAACTTTACCGTAGTGTTGCAATCACATAGACGTGACCCAATGTTAATTTTTTTTTAATAAAAGAAATGGAGTATTCACGCATTTTATTCATATTAAAACAACGCATGCTTCAAAGGAAAGTTACTTGGATAAACGGTAATCATAATCAGCCAGGTATTGTCTGCAAGCTCAATAGCCATGCTTGATTGCATTGTTTACCTCGAGGCGATAGATGATTGACACACCGAGAAGCCAAACTTTGAAGGTGCTGATGATAAGTATCGGGTAACAACTAACAATAGTTTAATTAAATAAATTATGTAATATAAATTATGAACTTTCTCGATTGGTCCTACAATGTACACTGCTAGTGTGTATATAAAATCCAATGACCCTTCGACATTACATAACTGCGCGTTCCGGTTTACATGTACTTATATGGAAGCCTTGAACATACACAACAAAATAATATTAGAATTCCGTTAGCGCACAATTAATTTTAGCGTTCAGGGGCTCTTGCGTCAAAAGCGCTAAAATTGATAGTGTGCCAAATATCCTCGTTTTACAGTATTAACTTTTGCTGTTCAGAGCTTATTTCCTGACAAAGAATGTGAAAAAACTTCAATGTATTGAATTTTTATTCATCATGCATGCATGTCTTGGATGTAATTTGACAACAAAAAATTTATATTCGATTATATACTTGTACTAGATATAATGTGATGGCATGAATTAAACACATCTTTATTTTATACCTACAGGTGATCAGGACAGCAAAGATTTCCAGGGTGAACTCAGTATGTCTCAGTTTGAGAACTCTGAACAGTATTATCAGTATCCAGTCCACTTCCAAGAAGAAGACGAGAACAGTTTTGATCCCTCAGACTTCTTCATGCACAGCTCACTGGCACAGGAGGCAGCAGCCAATCAAATCAAACAGGAGGAGCAGGGGGAGGGGCCTGCACCTGTTGCCATGGAGACTGATATAAACAATGACCTTGCTGTGTCAGATAGTGATGATGAGGGCGAGCCAATGCAAGGGACAGGAAATGATGGATTTGACATTGACGAGTTCTTCTAGTGAGGGGAATATTCTGCCACAAACATGTCTTTCAAAGTGATTTATCTTATTTCAAGAGAACATGGTTTAAATATCATGTATTTTTTATATGAAGAGGAATAGAGTAAATCTTAATTTTTGTTATGTATATGAGATACAGCAGTACATGTAGTATGAATGTGTCAAAATGATTTTGTTTTTTTACTATAGCTTAAGCTGTCATTTACCAGTAGTGCTGTTAACTACAAGTGCTTCTTTTGTGTATTTTGATACATATATCTTGTTTTGCTGGCAAATTCCAACTCATTCTTATTCAGAAAAATCAAAACAATGATCATTATGGTACCAAGTTATCTCTTTCACCGTTATGTGTTCAGACTAATTCAGCTGATGTACATTATCATTGTGAAGTCTTGTAACAATCCTGCACTTCTAAAACTACCATTATATCAAACCAGAATACATGTATATGTCTTGGCACTTATTAGTGTGACCTCTGAGAGGTATACATTGTTCATGTGTATTGAACTATTTTGCATTACTTTTTTTTTACTTAGATATGTTAAAGTTGATTTCCATTTTGATGTGAAATCATTGAAATAAATGTTGTCAAGTGTTTTATAGCAAATTATGTTATTTTTTTAAAGTTTAATAAAATTTTGCAAAAGTAGGTGAAATTGCAAGGTCAAGTCCAAGAGGTCAAATAGGTTGGTACACAAAAAGAATGGTCTTGTCACCAGAAATGCATGTACCGATCAGAAATATGAATGCCATATCCCCAACCAATCAAAAGTTAAGGGCAAGGTTAGTGTGGAAAAACAAACAGATAGATGAACAGAGCAAAAACTATATGCTCCTGAATCTTTATGGGCATAAAAAAACCAACCAATTTTGACCATGGCAGTTCTAAACAACTTCACCTTGGCCCAAGTTTTAAATAATTTTATGTTTATTTCTTTAAACATTTTCTTGGGTTTCAATGTTGATCCTTTGACCTTGACCTTAGAGTTTAATCCACTTAAAAAATTTACCATGGCCATAACTTCTAAATGGTTGGTGCTAGGGTTTTTTTATTAGCTCACCTGAGCCGAAGGCTCAAGTGAGCTTTTCTGATCACATTTTGTCGCGTCCGTCTGTCCGTCTGTCTGTTTGTAAACTTTTCACATTTTCGACTTCTTCTCAAGAACCGCTGGGCATAGAAATATATAGGAAAATTCTTTAAAAATCTTCTTCTCAAGAATGACAAAGCCAATGGGAGCATGCTCAGGTAGTGTAGATTCAAGTTTGTTCAAATCATTCAACCAAGTTTTACTGCCACAAAGTATCCTTGGGTGAAGGGGATTCAAGTTTGTTCAAAAGAAGGGCCACGCCCTCATTCAAGGGGAGATAATTGGGAATTAATGAAAGTTTGGTGGCATATTTTAAAAATCTTCTTCTCAAGAACCACTGTGCCAGGAAAGATGAAACTTATGGGGAAACATCCTTAGGTAGTGAAATATATAGAAAATTCTTTAAAAATTCAAGTTTGTTCAAATCATGACCCCTGGGGGTAGGGCAGGGCCAAAATGGCTGACCAAAGTTTTACATAGAAATATATAGGAAAATTCTTTAAACATTTTTTTTCTCAAGAATGACAAAGCCATAATTCATCATATTTATATGGAAGCATGCTCAAGTAGTGTAGATTCAAATTTGTTCAAATCATGACCCCCAGGGGTAGGGCGGGGCCAAAATGGCCGACCAAAGTTTTTAAAGATATATATAGGAAAATTCTTTAAAAATCATTTTCTAAAAACAGCAAATCCATGATTGGTCATGGGACTACTTTTGGATTTAAACTTTACAATAAAAAGCCATTTTCTACTTTTTCCTACCCTTAGTGCTCAGGTGAGCGATGTGGCCCATGGGCCTCTTGTTTCACAATGTATTTCTTGTGACAAGGTTTTCCCTAGTTTACAACAATTTTGACTCCTTGACCTTTGAGTTTTTCCTACTTTTGGAAAACTTGAACCTTGACCATAACTGTTGAATGGTTGGCATATTTCTTGTGATGAAACCTGCCCTTTTTGAACCAACCAACAATCTTGGCCTTCTATCCTTGACCTTGAAGTTTGATCTACTTTATTTTCATTTAATTTTTCTTTCTGGAGCAATTTACCTGTTCAACACTTACCAGGGTATATTTAAACTGTAGTTGCATAAACCTTTTTTTCCCCTCAAAAGAATATTAAGGACATACACAAGGTACCTTACCTACTGATAATTTTTTAAGATATTCTAAATTTAAAGTTATAATACCATTACATGTTCTTAACAAAAAATCAGCATGTGTTACCAGGGGTTTTGGAAAGATATCAAATTATGAAAATTTTTCCATTATTCGAAGAAAAATGTACAAAAATTATAAAACATGAATTCCAGTTTTTTTTATTTATCAAAATTTGTTTTAGAAGAGGTGTGCATATCCATATAAAGACATTAAAAGTATTGCACATAGGTCCTTCATTTAGTGGAACTCTTCAACTCCAGGGGAAAACCCAATAAAGTTCAAACTACGTTGCGAATGACCTTAAACACAATAAACCATTTCTGTGCATATATATGACTTTACTGAAAAAATATATGATACACAAAATGATAAAACATATGCAAGCTTTAATGTGAAATAACAAAAATTTGGTAAAATCACAGAGGGAAAAAAAAAACAAAAAAGGAAAAATCAAAATATTTTGGGTGAAATCGACATGACGTGTGTTCTGCTATATCCCTGCTACATAACCCAGTAAGAGACAACATTAAATCCAGTAAAGTGAGTCACACCTCCACTTAAGAGTGTGCCCCATATACTGAACAAGGCAAAATTTCCTGTTATACTCTAAACTACATTAAGTACTTCCTACCATCTAAGAAATTTTTGCATAGAATGTATTTTTTTTCTGTCGGAAAGTTGAGAGCTCACAACAAATAGCCAACAAATGAGACAATTTTCTCGAGTATCTGAAGCTCGCATGAGTAAAAAAAGACATAAACGAAATTTACAGAGACAATCATAACAAAGCAATGGTGCTCTACCAAGGGACCTAACTCCAATTCGTAAAGAGACAACACAAGGCAAACTTTACCTTGTATGAGAGAATGTGTTTAATATGAGAGACAGGAAAATGGATAGTTAAGACAATGGATTTCTTCCTACTCATAGAAAAAATAGCAATTCATCAACACTTGTTACTGCATGACTTATCATGCCCATCTAAACATAGTGTATGGCTGCAACATTTACGTTTTTTCGTATAAATGCAACGTTGCAGTTTTAATTGGAACACAATGTTTTCTGATGCTAAAGATAAATCTGTTATCATCATTATAGTTTAGTGTAAGGAGACTAAAATAATTATCTGGATTCTGAATATCTTTAGTATTAATGTAAATGGGAACTATAATATAAGTACATGTATATAAATATACAGCGTAATGCTTATAATTGTTTAATATGTTTCAGGTATGATCCAAATTGACAATCATGCAAACCAAGCATAATCCAACAATACTTTCATAGAATATCAACAGAATAAACCATTTTCTTGTACATGTTTTTACAAATGCAATCGTCAGTCCATACTGAAACAAAATTATGTAAATGCTAATCTACAGTGTACAATAAAAAAGCAATTTTTGTTGTTAGGAATGCAATATTAGGTCATGGCAATGCAAAATAAACAAATTGAATATAATTACATGTACTTCTTTTATGTAAATTAATGGAATGCATTTGAATCATATTAACTTATACATAATACCTAATGAAAGATTGAAATTTATATTGGCCTAAAAAAAATTTTTTATATATAAAAAAAGTACAGCATACTTTAAATATTAAGGCTTAGATCATCTTTAGACATGCACATTTTTTTTTTAAATGTCACCTGTAGAACATACATTTATCAAAAATTGATTTTTTAAAAACGTTATCCTAAGTGACTTGGTCCTTACCAGGAGAAATTCAATTGTTATCAAATATTTACTATCTGCCAATTTCAAAATCTGTATACCGTATCTGCATATCTGACAATAAAAGTAAATAAATCGTGTTCAGAAATAAATTTCATGCACATTTTTTCCCCTTCCTCTTTCAATTCAACAAAACATTTGATCAAACCTTTATACATCTGATCAATCTGACATTAACAATGATTACACCAGATCAATATTGAAATATCACAAAACACTACATGAATGCAATTTGTCAAACTATATAAAAAAGGCATTTAACACAATGTACATGAAAAGAAACCCTCCATAGGCATCAATCACACACATATTACAATAGCATTGAGAAATATTGCATTATCTTATTTAAAAAAGCTCTTAGGATGTAAAAATTACTCTCTGGAAAATTTTCTTTTTGTAAAAATCAACAAATTAATCAAAATGATAACATACATATATATATTGAGCATGAGCAACAAAGATTTATAGAATAAGATATATTAAACATACAACAATTCAAAACTTAATTTTTCTATAAAAAAAAAATTGGAATGCAAAGCTAATGAAAGTTAAAGAAAATAATTTTTTTTTTTTCACCAAACATTCTTAGGTCAAAAAGCTTTGGAATGTGATTATAATAAGCAGCTCTCATATACACAGTTTTTGGTTTACATGCTTAGCTAATTTGAGCAAAAGCAAACTAGCATTTACATCGGTAGAGACCTGCTCTATATTTCCAAATTAACATGGAAACTCTCGTTTGAAGTTCACAGTTTGTGTTAAACCTACAGGAAAAGGGGGGTACCCTTACAATGAGATTATAATGATTTTTCTTTTCTTTGGCTCTAACATCCTCGGATACATGCTTCTAACAAATGCAACCCCACAAACACCTAATTATCACCATCTGTTACAAGATGTCCTAAAGATTTTTTATTTTCTGTTGTTAAAGTCTCCGTTTTTCTGGGTATTTTTCAATCCGTCATTTTCAGTGTCCTGAAATCAATATGGCTACCAACTAATCAGACAAAGAGTCACACACACCAAATTAAAAAAGTCTGACAAAAAAGCACTAAATGATGAAAATATTATCAATAAATACTACATTTTTCAGACCGATGTACAGTGTATGAACTGTTATGAAAATTAAGCACATCAATGCATTCGCAAACTAGCACATTTTTTGTGCACATGCGCACATGTATACACAAGTTCTGATCCAATTGAACACTAGCAAAGATTTTCTACCGATCCAGATCCCTCTTTGAATTTCAGACACTGAACCAAGAAAAAGTTGATCTCCACCAGATTTCAAATAAATCAAAAACACAAGAAAGCTGGGGAGAGGTTAAGTGCCCCCAGTAATTAACGGTTAAAACAACATATCCGGGTTTTCAGTTTCAGTAAAGTTTTGAGAGCTCTCGTCCTCCGCAGGGATCAGGTCACCTTCGCCTGGATTGACCTCCTGATACGGAGCAGGTGTAACAGGTTCCACCTCCCTCATGGACTGTCCAAACTGAAATTCTGCCACCTGGATCTTAGACTTGTAATTACTAAGCTCTCCTGTAAAATGCAAGAATATAAATAATTTTTTTTGGAAAACTCAACTTTTGAAAGGGCAAATTAAAACTTAAATATTATGGAACACATTAAGAAAAGGTTCTTTAATCCTTGGGAGAATATTGGTACATTTGTTCACAGTTATTCTTGCAGCTTAATAAAAAATAATCATAAAAATCTGTGGCCTTAAAATTTTTCCCATTAATCAGATCAAATAATGATTGTCATGATGTGTAGTCTAAATTTTATAATAAATCAAAACTGCAAGGAAAATGACACTGCATTTAGTGAAATCTAAAGGAAGTGAAAAAGTGCAATGACATTTCTTCTGACAATTTTACGTTTCCATAGGGAAAAGCCATGGCTATCAAGAGATGAGTCTAATATTAAAGTTCATTTCCTTGATTTTTTTTTAATCACCCAAGTGTACTAATTACAAAAGAGAATAAGGAAGAGGGAAAAAAATTACATTTCATTAATTAAGCAAATTCAACTCATTTTTCCAACGGTTGGAAGTCAACAGTCTCTAATATTTTGTCCTGATTTCTATTTGTAGTTCCATACCCAGACCTTTAGACCCATTGTCTGGGATATTGGTTTAATTTTAGTCGGCACAAAATGTAATGTTATCAAATACAAAGTAACAAGTCTGTGTTTAATCTGATTACGGCAGGCAGGTGTAATAATTCCTTATCTCCCTGAAGCATGAACATTCCCAAAATGTCTCGCACATCAATACAGTGTGTGACAATACAAAGAATGGATTATGCATGTTTACAGATAACTCCAACCAGATACATGGCACTGGCATGAAAAGAAATTCAACCAAAAAATGACTTTAATTTTTTTATCTGATAAGCATAATACCATGGAAAGAAATAGGAATTCATCTTAATAATTTTAAAAGAGTGCGCAAGATAACTTAATTGCTATGGGGCGATTTAAATTCATATAAAATTCAACTAAAATGGAAATTCAGCATGTTAGTTCATGGATCTGTTATCTCTAAAGAAGATGATGCATAGTTTATGCAGAGGAAATTCAACCAGATTATTTTGTGAACTTTTGCCATTGAAGTGCATGGGACATTGCAAGCTCTTTAAACTCAGGTTATCTTCAAAGATATATTTCTGTTTAAACAGTGGGAAAATAAATCTCTCCATGCATTTTAGGGGGCTTAGTAAAATGGAAATTGTGCAATTTACAAGAAATATACCTTAGCATAGCAACTTAAAAATTTGACTTTCACTTAGGTAAATAAATTAAGTTATTCCAGGTAAAAGAACTAATAATCGTCATTTGAAGTATAAACTTAATACGCCTTTGTTCCTACATGATGATGTCATGTTAAAAAACAAAGTCTGCCTCAATGAAAGGAATTAATTAAAGTATAATGGGTCTTTGTCTTAATTGACACAACAGCTGAAACCTTAATGTATTGCTTAATTTACACCTACATACAAACATACAAGTGACTCATCAATATATGTCTGTTTCAACAAACGAAACCGTGACCTTTTGTTTAAAGTTCAGTTTAAAATGGTGGTGTTTTTAAGTCTGATTACCCTTGAGGTTTTTTTTCTTTTCCAGACACAAAAGTCAGAAAAAAATACCATTCAAATAAGTTTAAAGTATCTTCAAAAGTTTTAAATTAAAACCTGACGTAGTATACAAACTAAACAAAGAAATTTGAAGATCGAAGGACTTATTTAGCTAAAGTTATACCTGGTACTTATATATAATATGTGTTGAAACCCAGGGTGAAAAAATCAAGGTTACGATTATAGCGAACTGTTAGATTTATCGAGGGGTCAATGTTTGTAATTAATACAACACAAACACTATCAATTAATACATAGATTAAAATATAGGGTAGCACAACTAAGAATTCCTTTGTTTGATATGATCAGATGGCAACAAAATAAAATTGTGTGACTGTCCATCCATGGTCAATAAACCCATTATCTCACCCCAAAGTTGTATCATATGTTTTAATATTTCCTGTTTAGGTTGGCACAGATGATTCTAAACCATTTTTATCTTGTAAATAAAATCTTTATCAGCTAATAGACTTTTCCCCTCTTATTCTCTCATCACATAAATCGAACCACCACATTTTCCAGAAATTAATTATCTTATTTCTATGTAATACCACATACAGTGTTAATTTTGCCCTTTTTTTTTTTTTTTGCGCTCTAGTCCTGCAAATAATTTTGAATTTGTCCAGACACACTTAGTTTGAGAGATGATGCTCATTTCTCTGAATTCATCCCAATTTAAAATTCACCCAACTGCAAGAAGGATGAAAAGGGTAAAAATAAATCAGTGGTGAAAATTTCCCTGTATACAACTCTGAACTCACCTGAACCCGTTCCGATGGCAGTGTTGGATTTCATGGTGGATGACTCCCGTGGCGAATCCACGTCGTCGCTGGATTCCGTACTATCCACATCAATACTGAGTGTTGCCTGCTCAATTTCCACTTGCTCCTTAACTACCTCTTCTGTTTCGTGTGGATTTTCCTCCAGATACTGCGCCAAAGCGGAGTTCTCAGACTGATACTCATGGGTGGAGAGTGCCTTATCGTCAAACTGAATACGGAGCTGGAAAAAAACAAGAACACTTTCATTTATACATCATTACAGTAAACATTCAAAATCTGTAACTTACCGCTACATGTCAGTATGCACTGAAATTACGATGAGGTATTTCTTATAACTATAGGTTCCATTGCAAAACAATTTTAATCCATTAAATTCACAAGTTTCTTCAAAGAGAAAATGTTTTATAACCTTCTGTGGCTTTGTTTTACCATTTGAAGAAGACATATAGGCAAAACACACAAAAATTCACCCCACAGACCAATAAAAAATCAATGCACTTTTTCCATCCAAATTATTACAAGGAAATTTTAAAACACCCTTCAATCATGATTAAATGTGTTATTTGTTTTTCCTGTTCTGCAGAGCCCTAATTACTATGACGGTGAAACATTTCTCTCTCTTATTGAAAAATTAAATTTTCAAAAATCATATATAAGCACCAGTGATGACAATGGACAACAAACACTAATTTCCTGAATAATTGCAAATCATTCTAATATAACATGACAATACTCTAGAACTTTTAAGTAAGTGCACCAAAATGGTACATCTTCGACATACTCCAATCTACAAGCTTAAAACCTTTTTACCCTCTCTTGAAGTTTTCTATGACGTATATATAGCCAATCAATGCCAAAAAAGGTCAAATGACATACTTTGGGGTAAAAAAAAAACCTTTCCTCCAACAAGGCATCAACTGACAAGGTTTTAATAATGGTCCTAGAACCTTGCAGTGTGCAAGATATGCCCAACATATAATCTGGAAAACAAATTTGACCATAGTCAGCTAAAATAAGGTCCCCATAACCTCTTTCTGGATTGTACAACATTGTTCCACCAAGATGCATCAGCTGACAATGTTTGATAATTGTAGGTCTTATACTGTAAAAATGATGAAGCATACATGACTAAACTTCTAAATACACGGTTATTTCTCTATATCACAGTTGAACATTTTGCCCTGTTTTAATTTCCCCATTCTATTGTGCTAAAGAGATACCTTTCTTTTCTTTGAATTATTTTACTTTTGTTCAGGGCTAAATCAGTTGTATGTGTACATTATGTTCCCCAATAGTCATCATGACCTGTTTTATTTGGGTTGCAACATATCTTCCCCCCAAGATGAATCAACTGACATGGTACGAGGGACCTTGAAAGACCAACACATAACCTGACAATTCCAAAATGATGTTAATATGACTATATACTTTTGGATTGAAAAACACCTTTATCCCATGTTCATCAACTGACAAGATTTGATGGTGTTATGTTTCACAGTGTGAAAAATATGACCTGGACATATAAAAGCTATCACTAAACAGACAGGCACATGGGAAAGCCATCGAAAGGCAGTCATATACCGGTAAAATAATCAGAGACTTTGAGATAGGTACAGAAAGAACATTTCATTCATTCACCATGGATAAAAGCATAAAGCAAGGTCAATACTGATTTGCAGTACATAAAAGTTGATGTGTAGGAATATGATACTTCCAAGCTATCTTAAGGCTGGGCATACCAAGAATTGGTAATTTCACAATACATCTCTCTTGGTTAATAGACCGAACAAATAATCTATTTCCTCAAAGTGTATTGTAAACACTACTTTAGTAATTTGGTAAAAGAGACTTCAAGGCTCCTTAGATATGTTTCTTTCCCCAAGAGTTTATGTCTTTGTCCAAAAATTTGTAGAAAAATATTATGGAAAAAAACTTTATTAGCTCGATTTGATTGAAATACAATTAGTTTTGACAAATGGTGTTTCTATACTATAACAGTCAAAAGCAGGAAAAGAAAAAACCAGCTTAATTGTGAATAACATCACAAAATAAAGAGGGGAATTGCTTAATTACCCCCCCCCCCCAACCCCAAGCTTAAAAAAAAAGAAGGAAAAAAGTACTGAACTACTAATATAAAATTTGCACCTGTCTTAATTTTTATGTCATTTCATATCAGGAAGTGATTTTCTCTATAAAAAGGCATAAGTGTCCTCTTTTTTGACAACATGTGCAAATCTGTGCAACTGATAAGATAAGGAGCATTCAGATTGGTTTTATTTTCAAAACCTGTGTACTTTCCAAATAAATGATTTCAAATTTTTACCGAGTAAAAAGTTATTTAAACCAAGTCACTTGTAATATTAAGGGGAAAAAAAGTACCAGGTATACATGATTTTTTTTACCTTCTGTTATGATTTGTGTCTTATATCAAAGTAAATGTAGTGCAAAACCCACAGTGATACAAACAAAAGAACTGTTCAGAAAACCAGCACAAGGTTGTCATGTTCGTCTCATGGTGCCATCTATCTTCTGTTTCCTGTCACTGTGGTTATGCTGCACTGATAGATATATTCATAATCTGTCAGAATTACGCTCGTTACTAATTACTCAAAGCCTCCTTTTTCTTCTTACACTTCCAGAACAAAAATAGAATGGAAGGTGATTGGCTTTTCTTAATATCGATTAATATGAACTGTCATCACTTTTTTTTACTGCACGTGATCATCTCAATCTTTTTCTTCCTTCTTTATTTTTTTTTAAATCGATTTTTTAAAAAAAGATTTATTGGTACTTAATACTGATAAGAAAAAAAATCCTAGCCAAGTTCGGGGAAAAAACCTCTTCTGATTTGAAATGTACACAAATTCACATCTCGATCCCCACTTGATTTATAATACATGTACATAAATTACCATGGCTATATTGTAACACATAAATCGGTTCTTTATAATCCTCTTTCAGAATAGTCTATGTATGATGTTAATAACAATGCACTATATAAACAGAGATTGTTTTTCTACCCTCCCTGATCAACTGAAAAGGAAAATTACAACTGATCGTTTAACCGACATATTGTTTAATTACAAAACGGAAAAGGCTGTCTCAAGCAAAACCTTAATTTAAACAAATCTGGCATGAAGTTCGGATACACAAATCAATCTTTTTAAGGGCATTTTCCCCGAAATCCGTAATGGATATAAATGAACTGTTTACATGTTATGTCACTTGCCCTCTTAAAAGAACACTATAGTTAAGGAAATTTTTTAAAGAAAGAAATATTCCAGTGAAGGAATAAAAGAAAACCACACACAATTAGTAATTTTCTCCTCAAGGTAGCTGTGTGAATAAACAAATTGGGATCTTACTGTCTGAGGGTCATGTTAAAGATCCAAATTATCACTGTCCAGGGCTGACAACAAAATTGCCTACAAATCTCATCTAGCAAGTAGCAACTCATGATTTCTCTTTACAAAATTGTTGAACTCTACCAATGGCCTACAGGTCTCATTCATAGTTTACATGTCCAGAGTTGGTCCTAAGAATTAAAATAGCAGGGGGCAGTAAAAGGGTGGAAGGGGGTTTGGGGTTCCTACCATAACAAAGGGTTGAGGGAGAATATCATAATACCTAGAAGATTACGGCATTATAGGCGGCGAAATTTTCCAACCCCCAAGTCTTACGGACAACTCGGCATGGGTTTTTTTTCCAATATATTGCCAAAAACAAACTTGGCAAATATCATGATAATTATATAGACAAATAGATGTACCCTACATAGAAAACAACTTAAATCAGATCTTCCAAAAAGAAACTTTCGTAACCTAAAATCATAAATGTAGAGAAAATGTGAAACAAAGCTGACACATTCCAATATATTCAAACAAACCTCCAAATTTACCTTTCTTGTGTTTTTACAAATCTTCTTTCCATTGTCTTTGGATTCAAAATACTTAATTTTAGATAATACACGGCTTTTTTGTAAAAAGTTCCCATCGATAAGATACACTTTTCTCTTGCTTCCATTCTTCTGACCCCCTGACAGAATTCTCTTCGAGTCCCAAATCAGAGTACACCCTCGCCTGTAGTGTTCATCATACTCGATATTAATTGAAGACATTATGGAAAATGAATTCATTGATTGGTCAATTGTCTCGGTCATTAAAATCAGCCTCTTCTTCAAAATCTCTCCTTAGTTCATGTTGAAAATTTTCATCACTGTTTCAAACATAATATGTTTTGGTCACTGTCATAAATTGCCTGAACACGCAATATATGTTTACTTCCAAAATTTATTGCACAATAAATATCTATATTTATTATGACTCCGTAATGTAAATTAATTAAATCCAGGTACAAAAAAGCGTCATTAATTGTCAGTCCACACACAGAGACAGTGAAAGAACGGAGCGATTGTCATCTGCCGTTGGCATTATCACACGTAGAAATGGAGTTCACCGTCCCACAAAGCAAATTGTAAATGTTCTGTCATTATCTTGAAGGTGTCCCCGGTTCTCACTGCAAGCACTCGACGCAAATGTGGGAAGGCCGCAAAACAACAAAAAAGCCAAAGAAAAAGTAAACTTCCTGAGTCAATTTTCTGGATCTGTTCACCTAGGTATTTGGGGACTGATAGCCGATTAAGTTTAGTTTGCATATTATGTCAGTGCCTATCATCAGAATAGCTTTGTTTATGTAGAGTTACATGGCAGATTTGGTCTAAATTGCTGCCTTTACTTCATCCCCTAGTAATAGACTAGGATCCAGTGACACCTATTGAAACGACTCCGGGGTAGCAACCAGACGATGCCAAAGTTATTTTTCACACAAAGTCTAGAGGTGTGTTAAACAAAATAACAGTGACTTAATATTGGGTTTAATCTGCAAAACAGTCCTTATTTGTTCAAAGAAAGCTAAGGGAAATGATACATCAAAAAGACCACATAGGTAAACTTCAAACAAAGTAAATTTTAATCTTATGCAGCAGTTTTCTTAATTAAATTCTTTAAAGTCTACAAAATTGTAGGTATACTATTACATAATTAAGTACAGTTTTTTTGCAAATTGACTTTGGGTTTTGAGTTCCACAATATTGCAGCAGCTGCATCATGCCCTATAGATTGGCAATTCAAAGCCTAGAGCTCGGAGCAAAACCCAAATAATTCATGATGAAACGGGACATAAAACTCAACATGGAAATTGAGATAAAATATTAATTACAGGAGTTAGAGTATCTAAGTAAACAAAACAGTAAGTATTTAAGGGTTAAGTTTTTATCCACAATCTTTATTTGGTCTGCCTCATACGTCCTACCGCAGCCCTGCCTCCTTTGATGTTTATTTACCCTATCAGTTGGAAAACTAACAATTTTTTATTCAACTTCTTTCATAGTTTATCTCACCTCTCTTTAGCATGTTTACCAAATCATTAAGGTGTCTGGCTGAAAAATTTAAATAACAGATTTTTATCTATTCTTGTTAAAAATTTTTTGTCCCTCAACCATTTTATCAGGCAAAAAAAAACAAAGTCATTTCTAACACTCAAAAATGACCAGGTCATTTCTTTTAAAAACCAGATCAACCTTAAAATGTCATACCTTCAAAAATTTAGCAACTTTTACTTTGAAGAGTAAATTTGCTTAAAAAGGTACTAAATAACAAAACTTGTGAATGAAGTGATTGATAGTTCCCATATCTTTGTACTGTCTTGGACAAAGCAGAAAATACACAAAGCCACCAAACATGGATCATTTTGTACAAAGGACAGCTTGAAAGTTTCTGAATTTTACCCTTGATATCTCACATTTTAAGATATATCTCATTTTTTCCCTTGATCTCATTAAGATTGAGTAAATGAGATTTGGCTGTTTTGTCTATCAATATACACATCTCCCTATATTTTCTGAAATAGGATATAAAGTTAACCTTGAACCTCTCTTTCCTCCCTGAAAATATCCTGAACAGCCCTTAATAGTGGTAAACAATCTATCATGTACTGAAAAACACAATGGCTATTTAATTTGACAATTCTTTGAATTTAGTCTGTGTTTACATATGTCATTACACCCAGTTCCTTTTTGAACATGTTTAAAAATAAAAACATAAAATGACTTATCAGGTGACATACGTCATGATCAAAAAGCCCAGGTGTATATTTTTATCTGCGAAAGTTTAACAGGTGAATTTATAAAATCACCCAGCTACCGAAGTTTAATTTTCTCTTTGAATTCAAGTTTAAATGGGATGCAGATCTTTTCATTCTCTTTTAATGGTTATCATGAAGACGTAATGAAAAGGGGAGCTCTTTAAATGAGTTTCGATGTTTACAAATTTCAATGAAGTTCACAACACCTACAACAGTAAAATACATTTTTTGGCAAAATAATTGGTCATTTGGTACAAGTCTACTTCCTCTATTTATTTTCTACATTTATCTGTTAATAAATTCAGAACATCTTTCCTGTCTAGACGAACTGAATGTCCCCCTATTTTAAACATGACAAACAACATATGTGATATCAAATTATCTTTGTTATATGACATGATTCTTTCATTAAATAATTGATACTTTAAATGTTTGGTATAAACAAACTCTTTTTTTTCATACACCATTTTTTGTTTCTTTTTGCTAATTTGACCATTTTAGCCACTGACCAATGAACCATCTTCATTTGGGCTGTCAGTAGTATAGCCAGTGGCAATACGTCTTCATTTGGAAGGTGGCAAACCGTTAAGTGTAAGTGGCATATCTTAATCTACAAATATTGTCACACGAAAATAACCCATGACAATGCTCTCTTTCCCTCACCCTTTACATTACTGTTTATACCTTTACTCCATATATCCTTTTAAAGGTTTTTTTTTGTATTTACTGTGAAGAATTTAACAGATTATGAAACTTTAATGTTTCAGGGACTTTTAAAAGATTTAAGAACTATCCGTTAAATAATTTTATAATTTTGTAAAGCATTATGGGATCAAATTTAATTTACCTCAATCTGTCCATTTTCTGACAATACACTGTTCTCTTTTCTTGACAAAAAGGAGTAGTGTGTATACAAAAAGATGAGTCACTGAATTGATTCCAGCATAAAGGACAGGACACACAATTCTAATCTTATTCTAATTTTGACAACTAGAATTCATTTGTTATGCAATGCCCTCCATGTTTTTCTGACTTCGTGCAAAAGTTGATGCCTTCATAGTTCTTAGTGAGCAGAAAATGGAGAGAGATGCAAATGAGAAGGGAAGGTGGTATTTTCAGAGAAAAACAACTTTTAAATCTTTCAGATTTACAACTGATCATTTAGGTAGATGTTTGGCCGCTATTGGCGAGTGGATAATCCTTCAATGGCCACATTCACTGACACTGTAGGTAAAAAACCGAAAACTCAGATAACCATGTACAGGTGAAACTCCTAGCTGTTTAGTTAGCCTTGGCGATAAAAGTATTACCCAGGGTGCATTTCTCCCATTTGTGTCAACATTCGTAGGTGTAGACACCTTACACAACTTCATCAAAACAATTATTTTTACATTACAAGGACATGGTACATCTATTTATGATGCCCATTTCCTAAGATGACAGAAAAAAAATATCTGACAATACAAATTTTCCATTCACATGAAAAAAAGTTAGTGGGACTGGCACACGCATGTGTAATAAATTGAAGATTATGTTCTTGAGTAGATTAAAAGAATTTATATCCCGGTCTCAGCCAAGCCTCATACCCGTCATTATGAAGAAGGGTGACCTTATAACCCCAGGTCCACTATAGCAAATAGTGCAAATATTAAAGGAATCTTAGCTATGGACAAACAATACGCCTCTGACTGAACCACTGAGGAGAGTTTCTAATGTACATGATGTACTCCTATAATGTTATCTTGACTTTATATTGACCCAAACATTTTTGAATCTCAATAAAATTTTTATCCCTGCAATTTGGTATCATGAGGCAGATTTTCTAATGTACTTGTACTGGTATACATGTATGGGTATAACTATATACATGTAATTTTATCTTCACTTTACACAAGACAAACCATATTGAAATTCATTAAAAATTTTTCCCTGTGGTTTGAAATCTCTAGACCAAGCCAGGTCTTAAAGACTGCATTTGCACATATGAGAGAGGCAGTTGACTGTTCAATACAAAAACAATGGTTTGATGCTTTTCCCCCAATGCTTCCAAGTCAATACAGCAGTAAACAATGTTAAGCACTAAGTAATAATGTCGGCTCTAGTGATAGTTAGAATATGTCACATCCTTATGATACAAGTGTAAACCCAAGTAACACAATGGTGTCCCAATGCACTGTCCTCGGTCTAACCAATGATTGAATTTTGCCAAGCTCTTATTACTCGTTTATAACACTCACAAGGACATAATATAGGACATAAAACATGGTGTTACATGCCTTCTAATACATTATTACATGTACGTTATCTATAAAACCTTTTAGGTGCAAATATAAAACCCTTGTATTAGCAATAGTCCGCTTAGAGTAATAAATAATTGGTTGACATGGACAAGAGAGACAATGAATTATCTACACTCTAAGAGACTAAGACCAAGGCCTGCTACATGCAAATCAGGATAACATAGAAAGACTGCTCACATATACATGTTTCTATTAATTAACCAACAATATTAATTAAAGTATTGCTAGTTCAGATTCCCTTTTAATAAAATACAACACAATATAATAGTAAATCTTTACTCTTTTTTCCACTTCTTGAATTCACATGTCATAAAACATGTTCAAAGCTAAAACCTTGCCATTCATTATCTTAATTGAGTCATCAACATAATTAATTGCCACCAAGTAAATGTAAAGAGATCACTCACTTGCAAGCTTGCAGAACCTTTTCTCTGGTGAATTCTGAATTTTCTACAATATCATGACTAATACTGAACTATATATGTACAATATTGATTGTGGAAACTGGGTTGACTTTCCACTTGAGAAATGATGCATTAATCCTCACAGACAGAAAGCAAAAGGCAATCACTGAGTGATTACATTAAAAGCAGTCTCCCTAAGAAGTGAATCTTCATTTCTAGAAATGAAATCTGAATATCAAAACAAAATGGTTGCATGTGTAGTGCAATGGTTGTGTGTTTGCTCTTGGTTGCAGACATGACACAGTGGTAGAGTGTTTGCTCTGAGAGTTGAAGAGTAAGGAGTTGATATATCTACTTCTTTGGTTTAAATTCCACTGCTTCAGATGAGACTGTATAAATCAAGGTCCTGTGTTGCAGCAGATGCTGAACAAAGAGATGTCCCTGTCTGCTAAAAGGTCATAAGAGTTGAGTAATACAGATCAAAATTTGCTACCCTCCACCAGCAAGTGGTGGCATCTTAGTATGAGTAAAAAATATCTCAAACAGACAATCAAACAATAAGACTAGATACTTATATACATAAATTAAAATTATGTCAATTGAGCTTATTTGGATCAGTAGGGCCATTGTCAATTTCAAAGGTCAACAGATGTACTAACTTAGTCCTCTGTAAGTACCTAGCTTTAAAGACCTGCCCAACCAATTACCAGGTCTTACAACATGTTACAGACATAATATGTTGCCATGTCATTGTGCTCTTAAAAGCCTTTCAGACTTCAAGGGCGTTCACTAATTTTCCTTCATCTGCACCTTACCACTTCCATTAACTATATGTTAAATGAACTTGTAACTTTTATTTTGCAATGATTCACAACTTAATGGTGCTAAATAAATCATAAAATATGGATTAAAGTCTCAAGATAAATCTTTTTAGACTTTTAAAAAAGAAAAGAATTAACAAAACTACGAATCACTGACTTTTATAATTGCACGCAAATCGAACTTGTTCAAAGAAGCTTGTTTGTGCAAGTGATCTTGCTCATTAAACTTTGCATTTCAAAGCTTTCAACTTTGTAAGACAAATTACTAATATGAATATAGGGTAGTATCAACTTAGATCGCCAAACCTTTGAAATGCTAGTTTATCAACAACATAATAAAATACTATTGACTTCTGTGTCTTAATTTTCAAATAAAAATTATCTTCCAATGACATACACCATTTCAAATTTATATGAGTCCAAGTATGACATACACCATTTCAAGTTTATGTGAGATCATGTATATAATATGTATTCATAAATGTTTGGGAATTTAGAAACCATTAAGGCCCACTATGCAAGTGATCATATTATAACCAGAGGTCCTAAAAGAACATGAGCAAACATTTTAATTTTTGTTGTTGTCATGTCATGACTATGCAAAAAGGAATTTCAATAAGTAGGATTAATAATATATCAAGGTATTCCCAGTCCCCACACGAACAAGTAAACTTTTAAAATTGTGTTTGGTGTAGTATCACCATTTTGTATGTGTGTATGCAATGTTGTGTGTTTCCTTTAGGTAGTCCCATGTTATCTATCAGATAACCCAAAGCTGATAAAAAAATGAATTCATTGCCAAACTTGTGCATGCAGGGTCAAAATTTAAACAAGCAAATGGTGTATATTAAATGGCTAAATACGGACTTTTCTGTGTATATACAAGGTGCATCAACACGGTGGGAGATGCATTCTTGTCAGAGGTCAACTGATTCGTGTTCATTTGTTCACCTTTAAAAAAAAAAACATGATGTACTACATGTATGTTTAATATAAAAGTATATAATTATCAGATGTGAAATATGTTTCGAGACTTGACCATCCTCAAGAAAAAATTATTATTTTCATGTTCTAACTCATGTGCGTCAGAACAAATATGGTTTATTTATGAACCACCCAATCTAATTATCGCCAATAGTAAGTACATTGTACGACATGTAAAGATAAAGTACTTGTTGTGAAAACAATTTTCTATCCTGTCTACACTCTAATATTGCAAGTTTTGAGGTATTTGAAGTTACAACATTTCTATCCTGCCTCTAGTCTAATATTGCGAGTTTTGTGCTAAATGTACAGTAATTGTTTCTATCCTGCCTACACTATCTAATATTGCGAGATTTGAGTTTTCCCTCAGGATGTCACCATGGAGAAGCCTCTTATCAAAAAACGAAAACAAGGAAGTTAGTGTCCCCTAATACATTAATCTTATCTCGTGTGGTTGATACTGGTCCCTCTCTTTTTAAAATATATGTTGAGACAAGCTCAAGGGGTTTTCAAGTATTTAGAGATTTAGACGACATATGAAGTGTGAATTCTTCACATTCTTCCCTATAAGATTTATGTATTAGACATAATAAACTTTATAATATCCAATACTTAATAAAATATAAATCACATCCAACACTTCATCCAACACAATTGGATATTACTCACTCAGACCAGCAAACTCATAATAACTTGTGATAAAAGCCATCAACATCAACTGAAAACCTACTTCACATTCTCTCTTTACTTCAACTAAATTTCTTTGGAAAATATTAAAATGTATGCAGCAACAAAATCTTACTGAATGCCCACTCCTGCTCTTCTTCAGTGGCTGAGTCTCAAGGCTGACGCCTGCCCCTAAAAACACAATGTTACAGGGCCCGATCTTGGTTGGGATGTAGCCCTCCTGGTATGGGTGGTTCTGTTCCTCAGTCATGAGGTCCCCGAGGTCCAGGGGAGGGACTCCGTTCACTTTGGGTTGGACTTTGGGCACAATGCTGCTCGAGTCAAACAGGGCAGCGGGCTTGTCTCGATTCTTTCGAATGAGATCTTCAATGTTTCTGACTGGCACATTAGTGTTTGAGTTTTGGGATTCACTGGGACTAACTGAGTTTGGTGTATTTGGCACAGAGGGGCTGTTTGAGACTTTGACAAAAGCTTTATTTCTTAACTGACTTGGTTTTACCAGATTTTGTGGACCATCGTCATCGTCACTGGACTCAGCTTTATCATTTCCTTCCACGTTGCTGGAAGCATTTTTCGAATTCTTTTTTAGTCTATTTGCTATCACTGAGGGTAAACCCCTTGTAGGGGTATTGTCATTACTTGAAGACACTTCAATGGGAGTAAAATTGCTAACTTTTTCCGTTCCTTCTTTAATCTCCTCTTTTTCCACCTTACTTGATTTGGTGGAGGTTTTCTGTTGAGTTGTCCAGGGAGCAGGCGAGGATTCTGGGAGTTCTGTAATCTGTTTTGGTTGAGTACGTGGAGTTGTGGGAGTTGAGGTTTGGAGACTGGACACAGTATTTGTAGACTCCTGCTTCTCGGGCACTACACTTGAAATGCTTACAGAGGGAGGATCAACCACAGTGATTTTGACTGCATCGTTGACCACTGAGGCAGGACTTTTTTCCACAGGCATGGATGGAGCAGGACTTTTCACAGTTGTTGCAGACAGAGAATTTGCTGGTGGTTTAGGGGCTCGCTTTTTCTTCGACATGTTGTTGGGAACTCTGGGACTTGGAGAAATCTGGGAGGACTCAAATATTTGTTTCCTTCCAGGAAATATTTCCTCAGAAAGAGTTGTTTTTGGAGAAGGTGATCTAGTTTTATCATTAACTGTATTAACCAAATTCTCCTTGGATTCTTGTCTTGGACTTTTGGGAATAATAGAGGAATCAAATATTTCTTTTCTTCCTGGGAAATACTCATTATTCTTCGCAGCTTTGTTTGTTGGGCTTTTACTTTTTTCATTCTGCAAATTTTTATCATTAACCATGTTAACAGGTTTTAATTTCACAACTATTTTTTCTTCAGTTTTTACACTTTGATCAGGGCTGGCCTCAGATGAGGTCACTTTGGTTGTTTCCACCTTACTCTTCTGTAAGTTACTTCTTACAATGGGTTGAACTTCAGATTTAATGTTGAAGTCTGAATCAAAAATTGATTTCTTTTCAGGATAGGTCTTTTTTCTGGTAACTGGTGAATCCAGAATTCTTGGTGTTTCTTGGGCTCGCTCCTTTAATGTGCTGGGTTTTACTAGCATCTCATTCTTCTCTGCTTCCACAAACTTTGGTTGCTCTTTCTTTACCTCTGACGATGATTCTTTCTTCACCTCTGGGGATGATTCTTTCTTCACCTCTGGTGATGGTGATTTGCTGATGGGAGAAGAGAGGGGAGAACCCTCTACTGCCTCCTTGCGATTCACCTTCAATTTACTGGGTTTACTTGGTCTTGGAGCTGCTATTTTTGGAGCGTCTGGAAGAAGTTTCCTTGAGACTGATGAATTGTTCTTTTCAAACATGGACCGAAAAGATGAAACTGTATTTGGCTTTGGTAGTTCATCAGGAACTTTCTTGTCTTTCAGAGCCTTGATGCTATTCATTTTTGTTGGGGTTTCTTCGTCTTTTGCTGGTTCTGGGACTGGCGTGGGTTTGGGGTGTTCAATTATAATTATGTCATTCCGTCCTATTTTGTTAATGTCCGGTGCCTCATGTTCTAAATGTACAGGTTTGTGTTGCTTTTGTTCAATCACAGAATCACTTGTTTTCCTTTCAGGCCTTGCTTTTGGAGGTTTGGGTGGTTTTGGCAAATCAGGTTTATTCCTAACATAGTTCGAATCTTGTTTAAGTGTTTTGGGTTTGTTAGAACTGAAGGGTCGTGTCCTTTCCTGAAATGAAATCTTTTCAGAAGTTTCCAACAAATTCTCGACACTAGCAAACCTTCTTGCTGGAAATCGATTGACACTAGCCTCCCTTTGGTTGAGTGATGTAAATTTTTGCCGAAGTTTATTCACAAATCCTGAATTAACACCATATTCAGCACCACTTTCTAAATCACTTTCATCTTGTAATGAATTTTTTCGCTTCTGTTGATCATCGTAGATTTTTCCGTGTGGATGGGACAATCCACAGTTTAGAAAAAAGGGATTACTATGCACATGCCGTAAGTGACTTGTGATTACATTTCCTGGGGGACCATCATCCGGAGATGAGTTTTGTAATGTATCTTTACCCATTTTATTTATATCCTGATTATCGTCACAATTATTTCCGTTCAACTTATCAGTAGAGCTTCTTATAGCGAGGTCCTTCCTGGTGCCCAGTTTGTCGTTACCTGACGCGCCGTCCTTGTCGTCCGAAAGAGACCGTTTGAATGAAAGAATGTCCCTTCTCCTCGTGGGTGGAATGTCAGAATTGATCTGTTGTCGGCTGTCAGTTGAATCATTCAAATCGTCAGGATCCAAATAAAAATTTCGAGTTACTGTGTTTGGCATCCATCGACTTACAGAAGCCATCTCACAAACTTGTGTCACGGGAACAAAAACCAAGGAAATTCATGGGTTCTGTTGTTGTAGAATCGCTCTTTTCCGGATACACCTCTGCACTCCGCAAATATTAGGCCGGGGTGACGTCACAGTAGAGCAAGTGCGAGCTGAAGGCAGAGGTTTTCTGTACAAAAAAGAAAGAAAGACAAATCGATTTTGCATTGAGCTTAAATTTAGTATTTGAACTTTAAAGACAGAATTAAAAAAAAACGTGTTAGTCTACATACTTGCGACATTTGAGTAATTAATATTCAGTTACAAAAACGAAAACTCCCAAGATGATTTTGATTGACTCATAAATATATTTATTCTCTCTCTTTATTTTTTATTTAAAAAGTGATAGTCATTTATATAATGAAAGTTTAATTATATGTCATATGTTGTATACAAATAATTTTTTCATTTATTTATAAAAATTTTACCTGTAAAGAATTTTATCCAATGAAAACAGACTTAGATCTTCAGCGGAAGTTCAGCACTGGGCGGAAGTAAGTAGCGTTTGGTTTCCAACAGCAACGCCAAGGGGAAGACGACACCAATGTTTAATCACCAGGGCCTGCATTAATTAAATAACAAGTGAATACACAATTACTTCGCGTGGAAGGGCAGCTTATATGACAGTTACTTATATTTAAAGTGTAATCATGTTGGGAAATAAGGCTGCCACCACTATTGGTCCCGAATCGTGGAGAAATTCAACACTGAAAGGAATTAAACTATCACAAACCATAGTTCAGAAAAGTGATAAAAGTTGTGATGTTGGTAGATCACTGGACCCTCTTCCACATCTTAGAGACACTGTTGCACAACTAAGTAACGATGAGATTCACAGGTATACAAGAGAAGTAAGAGTTATTGTTGCTAAACTGCGTGAAAGTTTACTGGACACAAATGAAGAAATAAAGGCCCTGACTAGGGGTAAAGAGGCTTTGGAAAAGGCACTGGAACACACAAGAAAAGATATTGCATTGAATAAAGACAGCCAAGAAGTCAGAGTATCTAGACCAGCCAGAGAAAGGGTAAGGTTGCACAAGTTTTGATGAAATTTATATATTTGATAAAGGAAAACCTTTATGTTTTGCTGTGGCATATAGCACAATACAGTGAAACACCAGCTTTGTACTTTTTTAATTGTTAAACATGAAGTTTTCAAGGAAAAAGTAAGTTTTTCATGGTTTTATAAAATGAAATATTAGTTGCTGTGATACTGCATGTATGCATTACATCAACAGGTATGCATTAAACATGAAGATGTATGTAAAAAGTATGTATAATACTAGCTGCAGATCTGTAGCTCTCCAAAAAATATATTGATAGACCGGAGAGCTACAGTGCCACCCATTGAAAAAACTTTATATTTATTGCGCACAAAAAAGTGCGCTCGGTTCTTGGTTAATTCTTCCAAATTCTTACCTCAATTGCAAAAAAAGGAAGATTTCAAAAAATTCTTTTTTCCTCTATCAAGTTCTCTCGTAGTTGACATCTGAACGAAGGATATTGAGTCGAATTATCTTTGAAACCAAAATGGCAGTATAAATAAGCGAAATGTTCTATGATTACAATATAAGGGTCAGGAGGACTACATGTATTAACAACAATTTTGAGGAATGTTTGGTTGTGGAAACAGCGAAAGAATATGTTAGGAACATACGGTTGATAATATTTTGAGACCACAGTTTAAAAAACACGGAGAAATAAATCGAGAAGCGAGTGCACTTTTTTGTGCGCAATGAATATAAGATCTAAAATATTATGCCTACTTGCAGCTAGTATAATACATAAACATATGTAATGTACAGTCAGACCTCATTATCTCTGACTTGATGGTGGATGAGGAAAGCTGCAAGACATCCAAGGATGTGAAATATTGATGTTAAAATACTATAAAATACTGTAAGTACTTTTTTGTCTTGCACCTAGCCACTAGATAATCCGCGGGTACAAAATTACGCGGATTTTCTAGATTGTCACTATATATGCACATTTATATTAAGTATGTTTGACAAATTTCCGTGGAAAAAAGCGCGTACATAGCATAAATTAATGACTTTTACTTATAGAAGAAACACACACAGGCATCTGTGCATGTGATACTCTATGATGTACTATTTATGCCATTTTGACTTATAACAATTATGTTAGTATTGAACACAATTTTTATAGAGGACCTGCCTGAGAGAACAATTATGCAATGCACAAGTATCATGTAGTCTTGCACCCAGCCAAAAAAAATTGTGTGCATACACATTGAAGATGAAATTGACTACTTCAAATCTCTTTGACACACACAGTATTTGAATGTTGATGTTCATCTGTACATATATTTTTCATTTAAATTCCTTTTTAAAATTCAATAAGTGGCTGAAACATATGCATTGCTTTTTATTATGTAACAGAACAGTTTTTGTGTTCTACTTTTTGTAATATTATCTATAAGCATTTCATAAAATTTGTTCACATGATTATCCACATATGTATCTAATAATTGTTTGTTCTATAATAAGGAAAATCTTCATAAATTTCCACTGATAATAAAATATTGGATTAAGACAAGAATATAGCTGGGATCCATGATTCTATTGACATAATTGATTTGTGATGAAGAATCCAAATTGTACATTGTTCATCTAAGTTTTGTGAATTGTGATACTGTGTTATTCAGCTGTTTCATCATTGATTCAATTTTCTCTAAGTATGTCCTATTCAGACCTGTCTTTTTATCCATATTTATAAACAGATTAAACTAACAGCAATATTGATAAAACCTCACATTGAAGTCTAGTTAAATTTTTGGTCAGTTTTATCTTCCTTAAATTGAATGATGATTTTTTTGGTCCTTTTCTTTAAAGTTTAATGAAATAAAGATTATGCTAGCCTATAATATGGCCCACATTAAAATTGAAAAGCTTTAAATATTAAACTGAGATTTTATTTTTTAATTTCAATCTTTTAAATCAGTTGCATATATACATTGTTAAAAAAAAAAAGCAATCTGATTAAAATTAAATGAATTTCAATCAAATCGTGCAAGATATGCACATTAATGTTTGTGTAAATATCGGAAATCTTAAATCTGATTAAATGCTTTTGTTACAGCTATTAACACCACTGAACAGCAAAATCAGTTGTCAATCAGACCGGACTGTTCAATCCTGAGAAAATGGATTTTAAATCCGATGTCTTGACTATAAAAACACTAATACACAACTTGGGAAAAAAATATTTGTTGACAGTCATAGGACAGAGTTAATATCTAATGCCAGAGGGTTATAGATATTGCTCAACTGAGTTTGAAATTTAAATTTATTGAAGTTTTCATTTCAAGATTTTTTTTTTCATTTGAATAGTTCAGTGGTCTATGAATGGGTTAGTAAACATCTTTTTACACTCTCTTTTTATAGAAAAAAGTGTACAGAGCTACAAACACTCAAAAAGTCTTTTATTGAATCAATATGCAATTTCAAAAACTCAAATTAAAAAAAGTTTTTATAAGGCCAAAATAAAAAATAGTAAACATCTAAAAGTTTTTATTACATTCTCATTTTTTGGATAACTATTTTTCTAAAATAGAAAAAATTGAATTAATACATCACAAGTGTACAGGTTACCTTTACTTTATAAATCTTCAAACAAACTTGCTTTGAAACTGTTAACAAAGTTATTACAGTTATTACATGCTATATGCATTCATTAAATTTTGCTATTTTTTCTCAAAAAAAAACTCACATTTTTTTTAAAAAAAGTATATTTTATTTTATAATCTCAAAACCCTCTTCCTCAGTGGCACGGAAGAACATTAATTGTCGGCTAATAAAGGCATACTCCCTTGAGATTGCATAACCATCGGTGCTTAAAACTTTTTCATATTTACTTTTTCCTTTTCAAATGTAGCAACAGACTAATGTACTTGTGCAGGGCATTGATTAGGCCATAAAAAGGCTGAGACAAAACTATGTGTTTGTTTTCCTTTATTGATCCACAGTAATGTTTCATTAAACATTCATTTGGCATATTGTGGAGTACCATAAATAAATATTTCATGGCATTCCAGTATTATATTATGTTTTAGCTTAATATATAAACTACAAGCCTAGAAAATCAATAGAATACATTTAATTAAAAGCTCTGTAACTAAAGCAACAATTAACATAAACATTTAAACTTTTCTTTTTTACATTTTGAAAACTGAAGTAAGGCAATCAATTCATTTTAATGCACTTAATTTTTAATAAATATAGACCAGTTATTTTTGTTTCATGCATTTGCTATTGGACCCCCCAGTGCACTTTAAAAGCCCCATTCATAGTAGAATACTATGGCTGACATTTATACTCTGAGTGTAGGTTTACAGTTTTGACACAGATCTATTTTGTTCTAAAACAATGAAAACATAATCAAATTACTAGAAATAAATATGTATATTAATATACACTGGGGCCTTCTAGATAAGATCAAAAACTATAAATATACTAGGACACAGTTTAACTCATATTTTCATCATTTAATCAAAAATGGTTTACTTATTATATCATTACATAAAATTTTAAATCATTAAATCTAGAATGGGAGATGTCACAAGATGTTTGCAAAAAAATGCAACAAAGCAAAACATTCTACAAATGGCTTAACAATGTAACTGGATTAAATAACAAATATGATTTTAAATAAAGTGCCACACACAGCATGATACGCCCGTCAAAAAATTACAATTATAATGTTCTTAAACAGTTAAAATGGAAAAGGTTTAAGATTTCAATGATTTTTACACACCTTAAAAAATTTGTTTATCCATCTCATGTGGTGTAGGCATTAATTATAACAAATATTGCATCAAAAATTGTAACCTTACCAAATGCCTATTGTTAAACAATATGAAATCACAACTTAACAATTAATTTTGGAAATAAAAGGCTGGCCATCAAATATAAACTGACCAACAGTTCTTCTGGAAGGGACAATTAAGAGCATGCTCTGAAGTAATGAAAGAGACATGCAGCTAGCCTTCCTAATTGAACACATTAATTAATCTTTAGCTGGATGCTTGTCTACTCATTACTCCCAAAAGATTATTGGATCTGCACTATCTACCATAAAACATTTTTAAAACGTATAAAACATCAATGATTTTTTTTTTTAGATTTAATGTCAGACAGTTAATTGAAAACCCCAAAATGACAATATTATGTAATAGTTTAAGTGATAAATTTAATTAATGTGTTTATAACACTTTCTATAAGATATTTTTAATCCAAAAGGCTTACAGGAACAGGGATATAGGTGCTGATGATTTGTTCACACTAAACTCATTAATTTCTCTCTCTAATTTGACATGCAATTTTCTGAACTGTGACCAGTGCTTGATAAAGCTCATGGGAGGCATACATTACATTTGTTATAGATTGCTGTCAAGTATATATGCTAAAAAAATAAGCAACATTTTTCTAATAAGGTTAGTGCAATAGTTTTACATTTTTTTGAATGTGTAAATGAATGAAAAAAAGACATTTCTTTTTAAAAATTCCACTTAAATTAAAGGTCACAGTGACCTTGAAATAGGTCGCGACACACCTTCTACCGTAAATGAAAATCATTATTAGTGATACATATTTGGCTATAACTTTTTAATTATGTCGTCATTGCGCGACACATCACCCAAGATGTATCATTACAAAGTTTTCTAGGCCTTAATATTTTTTAACTAATGTGACAAGGGGAAAAAATGAAAGAAAAAAATCAACACTCTTAAGACGGGTGTATAAAAAAAACTTTCAATTCCTCACTTTATAGAAAACCTGTACATGTATTTCTAGTGTAATTTTATATAACACATTCAATATTCTCTTTTCATTCACAAATGATAGCAAATTACATGTATTTTAATATTTCATTTGTCTTAATTTTGCTAACGCCAAACTACATACATCAATCCAGACATGGCATGTTGCAAAAGAAATATCGTCCTTGTTTCCAGGTATTAGATGCAGCCAGACGTCGCCTATTTAATGTTCTGAATGAGAGATCCCGTGTGATGGACCTATTGAACCACTCCCTCTCCTCCGCCGGCAGTCAGAGCGCCCCCACAGGATTAGGGAGGAGTCGTACCTCCATGGATGGTCGACTCTCTAGGTTAAATGACCTGTCAGGTAAACTTGGATTCATGTCCCTAGGTAAATAAATTTATAAAGAAAACATAGATGTTGGATGCAGTGGTATCATCGGGCATTTCTTTGGTAGATTTTTTTCTGAAGAAAAAAAATCATAGTTTTAATTTTTCTTGGGTTAAATTTTAATTTTTTTTTTTCAATATAAATATTCAATGCTGAATTCTTTTTACACTTCATGATCAATACACTGTATTGAAAATTTTCGTCTTATTTATAATTAATTTTTTACAATATTTTTGAGTTTTGATGAAATGGCAGGGGGGACGTCAAGGAAATGCCTATTCTTATTGTGGAGCAATGGACTGCCTTGGTTCTGTGAAAAAGTGCACATTTTCATCAGTTTATGAAACAAAATTCATATTTCAATTTGCATCCCAAATGTATAACTTGTCTCCTGACAATAACATTTGATTTTCACCCTGTATATTAACAACTATATGTTGGATTCATTAAAGTGAGACAAAAATGACTGCTTTTTCCTTTACATTGTTTTTACTCCTAAATCTGGAACTTACATTTGATTTCTTGAAGAGTGGTGTGATGCATGGTTTTTTTTCCTTTCTTTTTTGTAATATAATAACATTCACTAAAAAGACTTCCAACCCACTAACTAAAATATTTTCTCTCTTGACAGCTTCATGATAATGTTAATACATGTATACCAATATTCACTTTTAATTTGTAATAAATATAAAATTTCACATAAAAATTAATTCAAATCTTATTAATTCTAATTTTTAAATACCACTCAAAACTGATATAAGACCAGTAATTTACTAGTTAGAATATTTACACAATTCTAACATAGATCTAGCAGTACTAAAATGAAATCTCTATGAATATGCCCTATGTACCTTACCAAATTAACCAAGAAATAATCACTCTTTAATTCACAAGTTAATAAAGATGTTCGACAGCCATATATTACAATGATCCTTTCTTTAATATTTCAGGTCAGCCAGACCCCCTTGGGCCATACACCCCTGAGGCTGACCAAGCCCTTGTGGATGCCCAGGAGGCCCGGGCCCGCTCTGCTTACCTCAGACGTGAGTTGAAGGATGCCATAGATAGAACCGAGAAACTACAGAAAGCTGCCCACAAGTCTGTTAATGATGGACTCACACAGAAAGTGGCAGAAACCATCACACTTAAGGTCAGCACTAGTGACAAAAGAGATAATAAACAAATGTTTTCAGTGATTTTGAAATTTTTTAAGAAGTTAAAAAAATAGATTTATTTTTTCAATTTGAATAACAACAGAAATAAATGAAAGATTCTCAATTCTTATTTTGCTACTTTTTTTGTTTTAGCAACACCTTGGGGTTGGTCTGGGAGAGAATCGTCATGGTATACACCGTGCCCAGAGATGGTATGATGCCACTGACAAGGCTCGCGGATACACAATGGTAAGAAAAATCTGTTAACTCATAACTAAATTATAATCAAGGATGGAAAAGGGGAAAAACTCTATATTAATTTATTAAGATAGTTAATATAATTTTTATAAATATAAAAGAAAGCTTACCAGGTATATGCTTGCTTAAAAATATTGCAAGGACATACAATTTTAGGTAATTAAAAATTGGATTAGCAATGTTGATTGCAAATAAAATAGATATGTGAAAATTTACTTGCAGCAATAAATTGACATGCATTATCAATAAAGAAATTATACCTTGTTTATTCTAGGGTCCAGTTGCGTATTCTGATATTGCAACGCGTGAGCGTTTGGATCGTCCAATGGTCAAGGTGTTCCAGAGACATCCAGGAACTCAGTTACCAGAGGCTCAGGAAATTATCAGGGTAAGGGACATAACTCCAGCAAAGAAATCCGAAAAACAAAAATATTAACCTCTTCAATGACAATCTTTTTAAAACTGATTTCTCTAAAAATTTACAAATATAATAGAATGTTACTAATGTTGATTTCAGAGTGGAGATGGCCTGCTGCAATCTCTGTCTGCCACAAGTCGCAACATCGGTCTCCTGAAACTGTCACAACTCCGTCTCCGAAACGACATCAAAGGAAAAGCCATGGCTTCCTCTGTGGATGGCAGTATCATTCGACTCCGTCGCAGGAAGTCCGATCATCGATGGACACTGGGAGAGGCATTCTAACGATTGGATTCTTAACCCGATTACAAAATTTTAAATGGACTCTCTTGTGTCTTAATGTTTTCAGCAATTTTGTTGATGCAAATTACAGTAATGTTTCAGTATTTAAACTGAAATTTAAGTTTCTATGTCTGATCATGTGCACTATAAATTGAATTTTTTATAAAAATTTTGATATTGTCTACATAGCTTTTTGTGAACTTGGAAGGCCAGCACTTGATGATGAAGCCAGTGCATTTTGTAGTTTTAATGATGGTTTTCATTCTGGGTATATGTATGTACAAACATAGTGATCATGTTTGCTTGAAGCAATAATAATGTAGAAATCAGTATTATAAAAATGCAACAAATTATTTATTATAAAAGCTTTTTCTTGCATGTACTCAAGATAGATTTTTGGTAGAGTTTACACTTTAATAGCTAGTTGTCTTCTCATGTTTTGAATTTCTAGGAGAAGATTTAATCAGCATGTACATTGATTGATTCTTGCTTAAGTCAGCGATTTGGAAGTATTGGAACAGAATCTTTTAAAACTGCTACTCATCAGAGTATTTGAAAACAGTATTATTATATATTTTTATGCAAATTTTGCTCAATATTGGTGCGTTAGTACCAGAGCTGTAATAACTTCTGATGGTTTGTCTACAAACCAATCTACTGAACTTTGTTGCTTTTTTTAGCATCAGAAATTCACTGTGATACATGTATTTGTTTTTTTGTTTATATATTTTATATAATTGTTAAACATAATTTATTGCATTGCATTTCTTTTTCTGTGTCATATTATATTCTTATATGATTTAAGTATTAAATTCTTTTTTTGAGTGAAATTACTCATTTGATGGCTATACTAGTATACAATTAATTAACAATAAATTCTTTTATAGAATTATTAACTTGTACAAACTTCAGAAAAAGCATGACTTGCCATGTGTGTTTTCTAACACCATTCTTTGCCATGTCGTTTCATATATTCTATATATATGTTCATTGTTTTTTAAATCAAAATATGGAAAAGGTTTAAAATCTAGCGGAGGTTGAACACATCATAATTTTCACTGCACAGTATTGTTAATGTTTACATGAGTGCTATTAAAAATGATAAAATTTCATACTTTGTCATTTTTCCTTCCGTTATGGAGAGAGAACCATGAATCAAATACCATGAAAGTTTCTGTAACCATTCCTGATTATCACTGATAGTGATTACTGCGATATACTCCAACGAATTAATTTACTTTCTTCACCTCAATCTACATATCTGAAGCAATGTCTTCTCAAAATCAACATGTACTTATACAAAGCAATGATCCCGATGGTAACAATTTCCCATGGTGGAAAAATTATTATTCAATACTTCAACTTATTATCAATTCAACTTTCAAGTGAAGTGTATGGATGGTAATAACTTAAGTCATGTCTGTTGACAACAGGTAGAGAAACAAAAGATCAATATGAATATTACTTCCCAAACCCTTTACCTCACTGGAACATACAAAACTGCAAAACTACTTCAGAATTATTTCATAATTTATTCCTTTGACTTCAATATATTACTTTAAATGAGTGAGGGTGAATTACATACAACAGGTTATCACATCATTTGTTACAATTTTTTATATTTTAAGTTCTGAACTGACTACACCATATATATTAATACAATTTGTTTCTCTTAGAAGCAATTAGTAACCATTAAAGCCCTAAACTTGTGTCGGTACAAATTTACAGGTTGTGGAGGGGAAAAGATTATAATGGAGTCAAAAACAAAAAAGGTGAACCAGTCAATAATGTTAAATCAAACTGCTTGGAAATTGAATTTTTACAAAATTATACCAACACAGAATGTTCCTCTTGATAATGGACATAATAAATACACTAATAAATCAATCACTTTTATGGAAGGTATTTGTTTCAACTGATGGTAAATATGGTCACCAGAAAGAGATATTAATGAAAAGGGAATAGCACTTACAATAAATGCACAATCATAAAATACAGCACTTGTTTTTTGGAAAATTGGAAAAGAAATTTAAACACCAAATACCAAATAAACGATCAAGAATTGATCTGAAGTTCAGATGATATACATTTCAAATGTGTATCCTTTTTTTAATTAGACCAGAATAAATCAATCAGAGATATGTAATGTGAATTACTTTAAAAATTCTTCTCAATATCACAAAAAGCATAAAAAATAAAGACACATATACAAACTACGCTAGAAAGACAATGTGGATACACATGCTACATAAAATTTACATGGCTATTGTATTTACATGAAATGTACACCTGTGTCCATCAAAGCAGTATGAGCAGATTTTTTTCTATAAGAATTTGGATTTGAGTAATTTTATATGTTAAATAATATATGGGCCTGCCCATGTGATGTGCATGTTCATCCAATGAACTATTTGCATTTTATTTGTAAATTAATTCAAGAAAAAAATGTTGACCAATAAGCCAAAAATTTACATTTATAATGACTTAGTGACCTTTTCCTTACCAAGTGAAAAATTAAGTGTGGTATATGTCAATTTTAGAGAATGTGCTTATGTTAATGTTAAATCTAAAGCAAAATCAGGATGTTTGATGAGAGCATTGTATTGGACTAATCCACCAGTACAGGTTTCACTTGATCAATTGTTTTGCATATATTCAAATATCCACAAAACTGTTACGGAATTATAGAAACAGTATATTTAAATGCTGTTTGTTAGTTTTACTTGAAAATCCAAGGTCCTAGATGACAAACGATATTATCAACACTTTGCAATGGAGAATATTTTATATATTTAAGAAACCAACTGTAAAAATGAACAAAAATATGTCAGACTTTGTCTTAAATTTTCCCTGCTTCATTTCTTTGTGAGCCAAGTTATAATAAGAGGATAATAAGACTTTCTATTGAAAGATTTCTTAACCCTTTCTGAAAATTTATTAACATTTTCTTTTACAAAATCAAGAACTTCATTCCAATTGGTTTACCATCAACATTTGATATTTTTCCTTTTCATTTGGTCAACTTCCAACTTTATGATACAGTTACCAATCAAGAATTTTCTCCAACTTCGTAACGTAAAAATGAACTGATGATCCCCCTCCCAAAACAAGATCAGATATACATTCTAATCATGCCTAACCAGTATCAGTATCTATCAAGACATAACTTAGCAAACTCTCCATTGTAATCATTTACCGTAACTGAACCTAATGTATCTGCATTAATTTGTCTTTCTCAATACACCTGTGCCTTTTCATTTGTATCCAATGAAGAAAAAATCGAATAAAGATATTCTTCTCTATCACAAAAGCTTCATAACTGCTAATTGCTGCAGCAAAAAATATCCATCTGACAGTGTGCATGAAGTGCATCCTCGATTCAGATCCTACTTTTACCACCCTCAACTAAAAAATGTTATAACTAAGTTTTGATGTGCAACAGCAGAGGAAATACATACACATATACACAAAATATTTGATATAAGTTAACAAAACAATAACATTAACAGAACAATCACATCATCGCTATCAACTGACTTCAATCTAATGACTCCACAACAGAGATTTTGACATGTTTTCTCAACTCTGTTACAGGAAATTCCCCGCCCCTTTCACACATTGTCACACGGTATTCAATCATTCCAGGTCCCAAAATAAAACACAATTTAAATATGACCTCATGTTCATTTTAAAATGAATAGTAGTCAATGCATGTATTCTATGATCAAAATCATTCCATCAGTAAAGAAAAGATAAGGGAGAAAAAAATATTGCACCATGTACATACATATCATTGAAAAAGGTACCATATTTTAATAATAATAATTTACAATCATGCGATCACATGTTTTTGTTTAAATAGAATTATAAATACACAAATGTAGGTTGTTACAGAACTCCTAATTCCATAACAATCATCCTTTAAAGAAAATTCTATCGATAATAATCTCACTACTCCACCAGATGATCTTCCACACCTTGGTGCCCGGAGAAGAGAATAATTTTGATCAAAAGAACCCATGCTGCACACATCCTTGGAATGAATACACAGTTATCTGCCCGTCTACGACAGAGGCAGGGTCATCAACAGGCACAACCCTTATCAATGGGGGCTTGGTCTGTGTTTATGGGATTTCTGGGCGTAGCTGGCTTGTGTTGCACACCTGACTCAGCTGCATTCAAGTCCAAACTGCAAAAAAAAAAGAATTAATATATGAACTTTAGGTTCTATAGCACACATCCTCACAGATTTTTTTTTAACCCCCCAAAAGTTCACTTCACATTTTTTATTTAATACAATACAAATTTTTTTTATTCCAGTATATTGACCCTAAGAGAATTTTTCCTCCATTTTTTTTTCAAAGCTAGTCTTTAATACCTGTATACTGCTGTCTGAATAATAATCATTTTGAGGGAGTAATACAATTTATCTCAATAAATGTAGACAATTTATGTCATGCAAAACTACTAGTTTACAGTTAATGTTACTAGTTTACAACCAAATCTATCAAAGAATACCATTGTACAATAGTATTAGCTGTTAACATCTATTTCTATCTTATACTCAGCAAAAGTGATGAGTCTACAACTTCAACCAAAGTATCTCTGCACCTGACCAGCAAACAAAGGTATTTGAAAACTCCTTATAAAACTCACCTTCCATCCTGTATATTCTGGTATATCTTTTTTGCTGTATCTAAAAATGCATCTTCTACATTGTCACCCCTGCAGAAGAATAATTTTTTCACATGGAAATGAATGTTGAATTTTACAAATTGATGTTTAAAGAATGACTTTTTTCTGAGGCCTTTTTTCAAAAGTTGCTCACACTTATTTGCTGAAAAAAAATATTATGACTACAACTTCTAATGTGAATTAATTATACTTACGTTTTGGCACTACATTCTAAGAACATGAGACCTGAAAAAAATTAGATTGTGTTCAAGGATATGACTAAATCATGAGACATTTAAGAAATGTGGCAATACAAAAATTAAAACATTTTTGTTGTCCATGTCTTTTATATTCTTAAAATTCACTGTAAATCACTTGCATTTCATTTAAATTTAATGGCTAATAGATATTGTGATTTTAATATTTAGATATAAATACTGAAAACTTCAAACTGAAAACATTCTATATATTTGAAAAAACATAAAGAAAACTCGCATTATTTTTATGAGACATTGAATTACAAAATGTATTGACATACCATTTTCATCAGCAAACTGCTTGGCCTCTTCATATGTAACATCTCTTTGAGCTTCTAAATCAGACTTATTACCAATTAAAAATATCACCTACAAAGGAAATACTTCCATTATAAATAAATGAATTTAGAAAATAATTTTTTTTGGTCCCAAAATGTAATGCTGTTATCTACTCCAGTTTTGGCAGTTAAACTATATGAATTACAAACTCACTGTGTTGGGATTTGTTAAGTTCCTTGCATCAGTTAGCCAACTACTTAAATGGTTGTATGTGCTTCGCCTGTTTTCAAAAAAAAATTATTCTTGTGAAAGTGGATCAGAAACCAACATGCTACACCCGCATTAAAATAAACATAAATTTTGCTAGCAATACTTTGCTAATTCAGAACTCATGATGTTTTTGAGGGGGTAAAATATAACCCCCTTGACAATTCCCCCTTTATTTCTACCTTGTGATATCATAGACCATTAATGCCCCCGCTGCTCCTCGGTAGTAACTCCTCGTCACCGCTCGGAATCTCTCCTGTCCAGCTGTATCCCATATCTGTAACTTAATTTTCTGTCCAGATACTTCTATAATTCTGTAAAAACAAGTTTTATTGTTGTTTTTTTTAATGAATGTTACATTTGATACCCTTGTACTTAATCTTAGAATGCAGTCCTTTCAATAATTTTATAAATTGAAGATTACCTTGTTCCGAATTCAACTCCTATTGTGTGTGGGCAGTCTGCCATAACTGTAATTACAAACATAATTAATTAGGTATACAAAGAAATTCTAAATTTTAAAAATTCCAATTTCAAAAGTAAAAAAAGCTTTATATACCCCACCCCTCCAATAAAAAAATTCCTTACATCTGATCTAAAATCATCATCCTTTTACTTTATTATTGATCAAACAATTATATATCTGTCAAATTTCTCACATTGTTTTTGTTCTCAACTAGAATACATATTAAATCTCAAAATATAATTATCAAACATAAAAATTCATGCTTTAAAGAATTTAAAAGACAAGATTAAATAGTTTTTGTTTTAAACTTAAGACCACTGACTTATTTCACATACTGATGCTTTGACTCAATTGTTTTGTTAAATTTGGGAAATAACTTTTTGGTGAGAATAACAAATACTTCAGCATCACCATCACCGCATCTAACTTTACTAGTGTTCAATCTAAAGCAAACTAGCATGGTGCGGCGCCATGCCCCTTTTTCACAATAATTACCAAATTAAAATAATTGAGTCCCTATCTTTTGAAAATATTTATATTTTTATTGATCAATTTCGTCTTTAAATAATTCTTTGCCATCAGTCTCATAATTTTTCAGTTTTATGATTTAGCCATATATGGAATACAGTTTAATAAAGAACACAAGAAACAAAATATACATAGACAGGTGGGAAAGGAGGGGTCCTGCTTTAAAACATATTTCCAAGGTAAAAATGTTAACTTATAAATTTGCAAGCAATCTGTCAGGGATTTGTTCTTCATCTAGTCTCTGTTACCTAAACTCATCCTTAGAGCTGTTTATACCATAATCAGACAATTTTATAAATGGAAACATAATATTTTCTCCATGAACTCTAATACATGATGTTCTGATGTATTCTTAATTTCTTGTCTGTTTTAATACAAATTGTAAATTGTCCACCAATCAAATGAAGGAAAAAAAGTGAAAATCAAATGCTCCCTGCATTTGCTGTCAATAGAGAAAATGTTACATGTCAATTTAATTAATTGTCTGATTAAGGCAAGTAATATACTATAAAGGTTGAAGTTTACATTTTACGAAACTAGTAGAAAAACATCTCCCTAACAAAGTACTTGCAAAAATTTAATAGGTAACAGTAACGCTGTTGTTACCATGGAAATATCTTGAAACAGGGAAAGAACTGTTTCTTTACAAAATTTGATTCTTATTACTCAATCAGTCTCGTCCACCAGAGAATACCTGGGCCTCAACATGGGTACAAAATGTAATAGCATACATGTTACCCTATTGTGATGAAAAATAGGGAGATTCAGATATCAAAAGCAGTAGCATTGCACGCGTGTTGGGATTTATGAAGATATATTTCATGAAATATACATATATAGCCTTAAATGAAAACTGCAATAATAAATTTTAACTGCAAAGAAGTAGACAGAAACACGTAAGTTTGACATAAATTATACAAATTCAAATATTTTTCATGCTCATCATTTTGCTTTGATTGGGTCCTAGGTTAGCCTTTTGAAGAGTGGTCTTTGCTGATATAGCCTAGAAGCAATAATTCTGGATGTTCATTCAGTTGTCAAACACAACAAATGATGACATGGTTTAATCTGGATCTAAAACTAGTTCCTATCTTTCGTTAAATAAATAAGATTTCCTGACAATCCAAAACGAAAGTAGAGATGTGCCTAATGGCTTGATCAATGAAGTGATTTCTATTGACTTTATTGATAAAATTTCGCATCCAAAATGGCTTCCTTTATATTTAAGGTAAATGTACACTAAGTTGACATATTTTATTAAGCTACAAGCTATTTTTTTAAATTTAAGAAATGGAATCAGCTGCAAAGTTTTGCCACTTGTCAGAAAAAAAAATCCATTTATACATTTATAGACATTGTCAAATGTTTTCATCCAATTCTAAAATGTTGTATCTCCTTTTTCATCCAATTCTAAAATGTTGCATCTCCTTTTTCATGGCAGTATTGTTGACATAATTTATCATAACCAATGTAATCACTAGTAATCTTGTGCTGTTGTCGTTGTCAAATACGTGCTTGAAATCTATGAACACATCGGTACAAAAAAAGCATTTGTATGCTTCCAGGTCAAATCACGCGATATTTAACGAGATTTTATGACAAGTGGCTTCAATAATTGATACCCAAGCAAACCAAAAATACTTTAGATGAAACTTTTGTGGAAAAGCGGTAGATTTACTAATAAAATCGGTAGTCGGGAGATGGAGTGAAAAAGTGGTAGACTCCCGCCTAAATCGGTAGAGTTAACATGTATGGTAACAGAGACATTTCTGTTAACCCAGGGCCTTGCCAGTCCAGTGCTCTCCCAATTGAGCTAGAGGGTTAACTCACTGGCCCAAGCTCGAAGGAAGCAGTGTACCCTACTACATTTTACTTTCATTACATGGCCAAATTGTAGAAATTGTAGGTGCCATTTTAACTTGCACCCGGGGGAGGAAAGGGAAAAAGAGATGTACAAAATCGATGTTTCATCAGAGCCACCACTGTCTGACTTACATTTTTTCTCTGTAAATTGGTGTAGAAGGCAAGATTTTCCAACACCCATATCTCCGATGATGATGTATTTAAATATATATGAGTAATTGTAGGGGCCAGCCGCCATGGTTATACTCCTTGACTCCTGTATCAGAAGGAGGAAGAAAATTAATACAAATCAAAACTATGAACACAACAACTAGGATACTGCAATAAATTGTTTTCTTTTGCATACCTATTTAAAACAGAATATCATCTGAAGTTATAATTTGTATTTTCAAGTGGAATTTTTTTCGTTGTCACGAGTTATCTAATCCGATGTTTTCGTGTAAACATCTTAGCATTTCATACAAATCTATATAATTATACCTGTAACGATAGTTAGCATTTTCCATGAATGTACATAAAATTCGCGGTGCATTTTGCATTAGTAAACAATAGCTAATTTGTAAACAAAATAAATGTGTCATGAAGGGGGTGGTCAAGTTCAGCTTGAGGATAGGATTACTGTACGCTTAACATTCATAATCTGAGAGATCGAATTCAAACAATAACCTAAAATTTCAATGAAAAAGCATTGATTATTCTGAGATAATTATCTCATTTCTTTATACCTCCTCTAGTATTCGAAATATTGATGTAAAGACACAGTGTTGTGAATCAGCAATAGCAAGATGGCGGAATATGTGTTTGTAGCGCCACCTATGAAGAACATTAAAATTTTGTTTTTTGATCCCGATGTAAATCAAGCTAAGCCTGCTCAATGAAATGTTTTTTGTTTGAATCATCAATTGTTCAGATATCTTTGTATTGTTCTAGAATGTGATGCTATATGTATAATACATAAATCATACGATCATGTGTACAGTAAAAAAAATATGTAATAAAATAGTTTCTAGACACATGGCATTTTATAATGAAGGATCGACTAAGTTTGGGTTTTTCAGTATTTCCTGGACATTGGTTATTAAAGCAATATTTTATCTGATATGATTTTTCCTTGAAAAAAAATTCATCAAGGTCTTTTCAAAAGTTTAACTTTAATCGTTATATTTTTGAAAGCTGGATAAAAAGAAATGAGGTTTATTTTATTTTTGCTTGTCAAGAAATTGATTTTTTCTTTTATTGGGTAGGGGGGGGGGGGGGTCACTCCCACCCTTCATGCGAAAAAAACATTGATACACACCTGCTGCGTTTGATAAATACTTGAACCTTAAGTATATCTGCTCCTCAGCTAGGAAGGATTATTCTAATTTTACTTATGCAGCAATATTCATTTCATGCATTTTAATATAATTTAGAATTTTTTTAAGTCTTAGAAGGGGCTCTTCAGAAAGTTGACATTTAATTGTAATCCACACTTGAAAAAAGTAAAATCGATTTCAGAGAAATCGAATTTCCTTAAATCTGTAATTCAATACTAACCCTTATCAATTAACATGATATGAAGGAAACCCTGATGTATGATGTCTAACAATGATACACTATGTACTATATCGCAGTTTCTCTTTTCCGCGATTTGTTTTACTGCTCTTTCGCGATTAATTTTTCTTTTTTTGCTTTCTAACTCCTTTCTTTTGTATGTACCTCTTCCGTTAGCCATGTAAAACTTGTTTCTCTATGCTTACCACATGTTGCGAACAAAATCAAAATCGCGGTAAAACAGGTCAAACATTGGAAAATTATCAAATCTCGGAACATACATTCAGGAATCGCCAAAATTGGTGAACAGGTATATTTTAGGGTAAAAGCTACTAGTACTCGTATATAGGTATCCAGGCATTCGACGGAGAAAAGGACTCTTTTTGTTAAAAAGTAACTTAGTTTTTCTATTTACTTGGTCAATGTACGTAATATGATTTAACCATAATGATGAACTTTGAAGAATACTATGGGTAAATTCATGTTACTCTGTGAAATCAGAGACTTTTTGTGAGCATTACTTAAAAAGATGATTAAAAATTAAGCAGAACCTGAGGGTCGAGCTACCTTAAGTTCAGAACAGAACAGAACAAAGAGTTCTCTCCCTTTGATCTATAAACAGCTTATACAATTACAAGTATGTGGGATGGGATATTACAAAATCTATTTTCATTACTTATTTTTCCAATTAAATTTAGCAATTTTCATAAATCGAGCCAACTTATGAAAATATCCTCGTATAATTTTTTTAAATGGAAAATTCAAAATGGATGACACTTATTTCTCGATAGAATCACACCACAATGTATTAAAAAAAAATTGTAGACACAGCTTTTTATTAAGCCTTGCAATGTAATTACAAAACAAAAATATCTCAGAATTTAAAAATAAAATAAATTGTGTGCATACTATTTATTTGACCGATCGTAGAAATTATAAAAAAGAATCCAGATTACATTTATATTACCCGACCAATATAATAACGGACAAGTGTGATTGCCAATTTTCTACCTACGGTCACCTAATAATGAAGAAAACCAGCGAAGAAAAAGGCGGTAATATCTTTGTAATTGCAAGAACCTAAGGCACGGGTTTTTCATTAAGTAATTTATTTAGGTACCGTGTACAAAGGTCGCCAAAATGAAATAAAGCCGTCTCAGTGTTTAAACCCAATAGTTAATGAAATCAGGGATCTAATATCAACGAGAAAACCTACAATTACGTGAGTGAATAAATGTAGTGACATGTATTGCCTAGGTCGCGAGATTATTAAATCCGACCATGAATAGAAATGTAATAAAATTGACAATAGGAAATGAAACACTCCGTTAATCAAATTATAGTTAATAAAATACCACGAGACCAAATTGAGATTCTTTCTGTGTGTTGTACCCGTATCGCCGCCGAAATAATTGTGTCTGGATTCTTCATATAAGAATATTAAAGAAAAAAATTTCATCTGAAACATATTTAATCTGGAAAGCGATAGCTTTGCGTTGCTAGCCCGTATCTTCCCTCACAATCAACTGCAATGATCCTAGGAAACATTTTCAATATCTTAATCCCTTAAATCCAAAATTGACATCAAATAACAATTAATAATTGATTTTTTTTTTTGCATAGACACTTTGATTAATGGCCTCCACTTTCCCTTGATTGAAAAATCTAATTTTCTTGTCAAGATTCGAAAACACGATAATGTAATTCATTTAAGATAGAATATTCACAGAAATGTCTTATATCATGCGTTATCTTGCCTCTACTGACGGGGAGTCAATTTTGTAATTATGTTATTCTCATAATTATGACGAACGTTGAAGATGAGGAAGAAAAAAGTTTATCAAGCACAGCATCAATCACATGATTAAGGCAACCTCGTACTTTTTGGCGAACCATGAGAATTTCGACCAGATTAGAAATTGACTTCTTTTTCTTTGATTATTTTCCCATTTATTTTCTTAGAATACGTTTCGTTCCTTCCAAAAGATTGATCATTTTCAGATAAACAGACAAAATTTGATAAGGAAAAGCCCGACGTGATATTTGGATTACGTGCCATACACGGCTTCTTCACAGTGTACCCACCGACCGAATCTGCTTTTAAAATACAATTATATTTCAAAACTTTCATAAGAATTGTAATATTTCACCCAACGGTGGGAAGAAATGAAGTACCAGTATATAACGTTACAGTTTGATCCTGCTATGATGGAACCGGTTACAACGGAATCCTTACATGCTATACTGAAAACGTTGTCAGGGGAATTTCTGATTTTTCATATAATAAATGATTTTCTGTAGCAATCGATCTTACTAGAAATGACACGACAAGGGTTTTGTTCTTATTCACTTCATAATTATATATCTGAGGCTGTCTAATGGTCCAATTGTTCTAATTAATTACCCAAAGAATATTTTCTCAGAGTGCAGTATTTGCAACTCATCTGTGCGCAGCTAGTTCACCTGCAAACCAGATTATTCCGAGTCCTACTTCTAACAAACAAGTTCTACCGGACTAACTTTTCAATCTGATTGAACATCTATGGATATCAGTGTTAATTGGTAAATTGGACAATGGAGTAACCAAGTTATTTGGAAAGAAGTTTGCTATGGATGGTCTTCGATGGAGAATTAAAAAAGAAAGAATACCCCTTTAGTGGTTTCTCATGTGGGAGCCACGAATTTATAAAACATGTTACTTTAAAAAGACATTTTGAGGTTTATTTAATGGTTGACCTTATTTAATATAGGGAGGGTTTGGGTGTCAAAGTAAGTATATGCATGTATCATGAATTGTCAGTTGGTCATGACGGTTTTCGCCGAACTTGGAACAGGAATTTGGCGTTATGTGACGAAATTAGACAGCCAGAGGAAGACCCTACATCTATAACCATAATCATGTATAAAAGTTATCCCTTTTTGCAAAGAAGATAACTATATAGGTTCTTCTCGAAAAGAGCACATCGATCCCGATGCAAATTACGTCACTTCCGTTTCGCACAGAATTAACTCACTCACAAACAAACACACGATTGCATTACTATATCTCCTCCAACTCCGTTGATAGAGAATAATAAAACTGGTATCAGGTTAAGGCCAACAAATTGCATGTTGGCTATCCATTTTAGACTGCACAAATGTTGACTTTTTTCCCTCTGACATCCCTTAAGACTTAAGCCATAAGGCGGCAGAGACAATGACATTTACAATGTTTAACCTTGTGTGCTCATAGATGTTGTATACCGAATTCATTCGTTCTAGAGAAGAAACTGAAATAGTTCAAACGTCAACAGACGATCTAAGCACTGTAAAAAGCAGACGAGTACTAGTAACTATAGAGTTTTACACCTCTACATTCATATTGTACAGTTGATAGATTTTTTGATCTGTTATGTGAGATTTCTCAAATATATTTGGTGACAAAGAACTAAGGTTTCTTACTAGCCTTATCACAGTTCAACTGTACAGTTTAACTGATACGGAGCTTACAATGAGGAAGAAATATAAATAATCCTTTTGGGTGAAAATGTTTTGGTTCTGCTTAGAGTCTACATGCTTAAGATATTTTGACAAAACAATTTGAAAGGTTTCTCAAAATATATGAATGTTCACTTTTGCCCATAAAAGACCATTATATTAATTTTTGACAAGCAAATTCAAAGAAATCTTTTGCAAGATATCATTTTAAGGGTCAAGGTCAAAAGTTTTTGGTATCCCATGAAAGGTCTTGCCATAAAGAATACATATATTTAAAATATGAAAGTCCTAGTTTCTACCGTTCAAAAGTTGTGACCAAGGTTAAAGTTTTTAAAAAGTAGTTAAAACTCCAAGGTCAAAAATAGTTCTTGGCATGCAAGAGGTCTTCTCACAAGGATTACATACGTGAAGTACGAAAGCCCTAGCCCTTACCGTTTAAAAGTTATGGTCAAGGTTAAAGTTTTTTCAGAAGTACGTAAATCTCCAAGGTCAAAAGAGTTGTTGGTATCCAATGAAAAAAACATGTGTGAAATATTAACTCAAGGTTATAATTTTTTATAAAACAAGGTCAAGGTCAAAAGGTCAAAGTTCTTGGTATCCAATGAAAGGTCTTCTTACAAGAATAAAATATGTGAAGTATAAAAGCCGTAGCAATAAAATATAAAGCCGTAGCCCTTACCGTTCAAAAATTATGGTCAAGAATATAGTTTTTTCATAAGTACGTAAATTTCCAAGGTTTTTTGTTGGTATTCATTGAAAGGTCTTGTCACAAAGAATAAATGTGTGAAATATGAAAGTCCTAGTACCTACCATTCAAAAGTTATGGTCAAAGTAAAAGTTTGGAATTTTTTAGTAAAAGTAGTTGAAACTCCAAGGTCAAGGTCAAAAGGTCAAATTTGGTGGTACCCAAAGAAAGGTCTTATCACAAGGTACACATATGAAATATATTATAGCTCATTCAAAAGTTATGGGCAAGGTTAAAGTTTTTTCATGATTTTTCTCGCTTTCGCGAAAGCGGGGGACAAAAATATCTTGATGCAAGACACGTATTGTAAAGGAAAAAAATCGGATATTTCATGATTTATTATGTCCAAACAACAAAAGGGCTAAATAACACAACATAACGTAAATGTATTTGCATTTGTTGTGTCGCCTGCAGAGCAGACTGGCACTTAAGGATCACTTTACACGGCGTCTGTCCGTCTGTCTGTCCGTCCGCCCGTCTATTCGTCTGTCACACCTTATATCTTGAGAACTGTAAAAGGTATGGATTTGATATTTTGCACATAGATAACCTGGGATTATGGTTTTTGTTTTTTTACCATGGTTACCGACCTAGTTATCTTTTAACTTGAACTTTGACCTAATTTTTGAAAAGTTGAAAGTGCCGACAGATAACTTTTTTTGACATTTTTAAGACGTAAGTTCATGTTATTTTGCATGTACACTAATTGTCATAAACCACTTTGAAAAATAACGCGTTACAGTCGGCTTGACCTTGACCATTGACCTACTTTGCAAAATATATTGCAGAAGGTAACATTTAACCTATTATGTCTTTTGAATTTAGAGAGAGACAAGGATTTAATAATTAGCATTTATACTCGTTTATGAGCTCATGACAATGTACTTTGACACATATGAAAAACAGTAACCACAAAAACTGAAATTTAAGTATTATGAAAAATGAAAAATCATCGGGGTCGGTATTCCAAATATGGGTAGCTGCAGAACTAGCTCTCCGAAAAAAATATTTTGATAGACCGGAGAGCTACAGTGCCACCAATTGAAAAAACTGTATATCACTAACCGTGTGTTCCTAACACATTTTTTCACTGTTTCCACAACAAAACATTCCATACAATTGCTATTAACAGCCCTCCTGGCCCTGAAATAGAAATCATCGAATTTGGTTTATTTATACTGCCATTATGGTTTGCAAGATAATTCGGCCTTGTAGAGGTCAAATACGAAAGTACTTGATAGAGGAGTACTGAAATTTTTTGAAATCTAAATTTTTTGCAATTGAGGTAAGAATTTGGAAGAATTAAATATACAGTTTTTTCAATGGGTGGCACTGTAGCTCTCCGGTCTGTCAAAATATTTTTTCGGAGAACTACAGTTCTGCAGCTACAATATGGGTAGACTGACAATATTGAGGTATAGACAGACTGAATTTCGAAGGATTGTTTGAAATCACCATTGATAAATTGATTAATTGATGAATAATCATTTATAATCATTTATAAATTATATTTATAAATCACTTTAAATTATATCTATAAATCACTATTGACAAATTGATTATTTGATGATAATAATAATCATTTATAACAATTTAAAATTTATTAATTTCTATTTTACCTTTGAGGGTATGGGGGATTTGTTTGTTTGTTTTTTTTTATTTGATTGCCAGACTTACTTTAATCATGGATTTTTTTTATGAACTAAATGTTTGTAGCATATGAATAGCTATTGATCACATGTAGTTACATCTTTACGGAGGAGCTGGAACCACATGCGTTAGTTAGAACATCTCTGGTGTCTCTAAAAAGAGGAGACGATGATCGAAGGTATTGGCATGTAAATTATAAATTTTGTATTTACTGTCAGTTGGTAAATTCAAAACTAACAACAGCATATTACACTTGTAAGTTACTAGAAACAAAGAAGAAAGCCAACATTTCAAATGTCTACTCTTCAACGCAAGAAGTATTTTGCATATCAAATAATTATTATATGTCGTGCGGTTTCAAACTGTAAACAGAAAGAATCGCTTGTTTTAAATTATATAATCCCCCCCTAAAAAAAACACACACACACACACACCATCTCACCCACACAAAATTCTAACTTTGTTTTATAGAGAGCCCTTTGATACAAAACTCCTACACAGGATTGTAATTAAATTTTTTAAATAATAAAAACAAAAACAAAACAAGAGAGCCATGGGCCACATTGCTCACCTGAGTAGCTTTGATGATGCCGTTCTTTACAAGATTTCCCCCTTGTAATATATATTGTGGCCCCGTCCTACCCCCAGGGATCACGATTTCAAGAATTTAGATTTACACTACCCCCAGGATGCATCCACATAAGTTTCAACTTTCCTGGCCCAGTGGTTCTTGAGAAAATTTTAAAAGATTTTTCCTATATATTTTAATGTAAAACTTTGATTCCTTATTTTGGCCCCGCCCTACCAGCGAGGGGTCATGATTTTTGCAATTTAGAATCTACACTACTCGAGGATGTTTTCACACAATGTCAGCTTTTCTGGTCCAGTGGTTCTTGAGAAGAAGATTTTTTAATGACCCCACCCTATTGTTGTCTTTTCTCGATTATCTCCCCTTGTAGCAAATCTTGGCCCTTTATTTTTTAAATGTAAACTCCCCTTTACCCAAGAATGTCTTTTACCAAGTTTGATTAAAATTGGCCCTGTGGTTCTTGAGAAGAAGGGGAAAATTTGAAAAGTTTACAGACGGACGGTCGACGGACAATGGGGGATCAGAAAAGCTCGCTTGAGCTTTTAGCTCAGGTGAGCCAAAAAGTGAGTGAATTATTGTCAACTTCATTCAATGAAGTGGCTAAGACAAGCAAGTGACACCTGCGCGCAGTCTTTCTTAGGCAGCTTGTTCATCTGCAATCCAGGTTTTACCCGGCATAGCGAGTTTCATACTGTCTTCTTCATCCCTATGTGACAAATTTCAGAATAATGAAAAAAAAAAACATTTATGGCTATGTGTTAATTAATACGTGAATAGGGACTGAAAAAGTCGACAAACACGTTCTATCCGACTAAAATCTAAAAAAAAAAAACTGTCAACAAATGTTCTGAATAACATTTACGGGTATGATATCTGATAATAGGACAGTCAGGTTTTATGAAAAGAGGTGTGCTGAGGGATAGAATTTAAAAGGTATCTTTTTCCTAATGCAGAACATATTTTTCTAAATTTTACTTTATTCATGATTTCTGATGAGGAAGGCTTAATTTTTACACGAATAGGGATACTGTATGCTTTTAAAGAAATTAATTTGTTTTTTATGACCCCGTAAACGAAGTTTCGGAGGTATATAGTTGTCCGTCCGTCTCTCTGTCTGTTTGTCTCTCTGTCTGTCTGTTTGTCCGCAAACACTTTAACCTTGCCCATAACTCTTAATGGAGTGGCGCTATGACTTTCATATTTCACATATGTATTCCTTGTGACAAGACCTTTCTTTGGGTACCATCAAATTTAACGTTTTGACCTTGACCTTGGAGTTTGACCCACTTTTACACAAAAATTTCAAACTTTTAGTTTGGCAATATCTTTTGAAAAGTAGATACCAGGACTTTTTATACTTCATTATACATGTATGTACATTATTTTTTGTGGCAGGCCTTCCAACCTTGGAGATTTCCGTACTTATGAAAAAACTTTAACCCTGGCCATAACTTTTGAACGGTAAGGGCTAAGGTTTTCATTTTTCACATTTGTAATCCTTCTGAGAGTACGCTTCAATGGATACCAAGAACTTTGACCCTTTGTCCTTGTAATTTGACCTACTTTTCAAATGCAAGCTAGAACATAATTTTAGAAGGGTTAGAACTAGGGCTTTCATACTTCATATAATCAATTCTTGTGACAAGTCCTTTCATTTGATATAAAAAAAAACCTTGACCCTTTGACCTTGACCTTGGTTTTGACCCATTTTTACACAAAAAATTCAAACTTTTACTTTGGCCGTGATTTCTAAACGGTAGATATTAGGAATTTCTTATTTCAAAAAATATCAATTTTTTGTGGCAAGACCTTTCATTTGAAACCAACAATTTAGATCTTTTGACCTTGACCTTTGTCATTTCAGTACTTACGAAAGAACTTTAACCTTGGCCATAACTTTTGAACGGTAAGGGCTAGGGCTTTCATACTTCACATATGTAATCTTTGTGAGAAGACCTTTCATTGGATATATGTATCAACAACTTTGATCCTTTGACCTTGACCTTGGAATTTGACCTACGTTTGAAACTTTAACCTTGGGTATAACTTTTTTAACAGTAAGGGCTAGAGCTTTCATGCTTCACATATGTAATCCTTGTGATAAGACCTTTGATTGGATATCAACAACTTTGACCCGTTGACCCTGGATTTTGACCTACATTTTACAAACTTTAACCCTGTCCATAACTTTTGAATAGTAAGGGTCAGCACTTTCATCCTTCCCATATATAATCTTTGAGACAAGGTCTTTCTTTAGAAACCAACAACCTTGACCCCGGAGTTTTTCCTACCTCAAAAACGTTGGTCATAACCTTTGAACAGGTGGTGCTAGGGTTTTATATTTCACACTCGTATTTCTTGTGAAAAGGCCTTACATTAGGTACCAACATATTTGATTTGCATTTGAGAAAGCTTATAACCTTCGCTATGTTGCCATATGGGGGCATCAGTGTTTCACAAACACATCTTGTTTAAATATATAGTGAGCATGATGGCACCCCCATTTAAGACGACAATATTTTGGTCAAATTTCTTTCGTACTTTCGTATGAAATCTATTTTGAAGACATAGAATTTCTACACAATGTAAACTTTGGAGATAAAGATATGATTAACAAGATGTGTTTGTGAAACACTATGCGCCCGGCGGCAACAAATTAAAAAAAACATATTTTTAGCATAAACGTCACAGTGAAGGTCACAAGGTCATTGATCTTGGTGTCATTTGAAAGATCTTGATTAGTGAAGTATGCATACCAAATATAAAGTCTATCTTTAATGGTTCAAAAGTTATGGTGAAGGTTCAAAAACGCCATTTTTAGCATATAAGACACAGTCAAGGTCACAAGGTCATTGTCCTTGGTGTCATGTGAAAGGGCTTCATTAGTGGAGTATGCATGCCAATTATTAAGTCTCTATCCTTCTTCGTTCAAAAGGTATGGCGAAGGTTAAAGTTTGCCGTCAAAAAAAGCTATATTTAGCGTATAGGTCACAGTCAAGGTCACAAGGTCATTGACCATGGTGTCTTTTTAAAAAGCTTAATAAGTGTTGTATGTATACTAAATATGAAGTCTCTATCTTTTATGGTTCAAAAGTTATGACAAAGGTTACAGTTTGCAAAAACCCCCCCTATTTTTAGCATATAGGTCACACAGTCAAGGTCACAAGGTCATTGACCTTTGTGTCATTTGAAAGAGCTTCATTAGTGGAGTAGGTATACCAAATATGAAGTCTTTATCATTCATGGTTCAAAAGTTATGGCGAAGGTTTAAAGTTTGCAGACAAACAGACAAACAGACAGACAGACAGATAGACAGGACAAAAACAATATACGCCTCGGATCTCTCGATTCGGGCGCATAAAAAGAAAATCAAAGAAAATGTAAAAATTGTTTACTTGGAAACAAGATGCATTGCTGCTGATGAACAAAACGACTTAATTACTTGAGTATTGAGTTCATACTAGTATTAAACTCTACTCACAAAAAAATAAATTAGTTACATTCGAGAATTCAATATTCAATACGTAAAATTCATAATTTTAATAAAAATAAAGCCAATTTACGAGTCCTACATCCAAACGGAAGTAATTAAACAGTGCATAGTAATATTATACATGGTTTTAAAAAATTAGCTGAAACTGTGTCCCTGCCCCTTTAAGAAAAGTTTAATCTTCGCTATGTTGCCATACGGGGGCATCAGAGTTTCACAAACACATGTTGTTTCCCAAATACTTAAGTACCGTTTTTAATTATCGATATACATGTACTCGGACCGTCCGACGAGTAGTCCAGAAACCGATTACTCGTTGACAACCCGAGTAACATTTTTTTGTGCCCCGCTTTCGCGAAAGCAAGAGGACATCAAATCTCACTTGGCTGTCAGTAGTCTATCCGTCTGTCACAAAAACTTTTACCTTGACCATAACCGTTCTATGAGAAGAGATAGGAACTTTCATATTTCAAATGTTTATTACCTGTGACAACCTTCCCAAATAAACTATGATTTTTGACCGTCATGTGTAATGTAATTTCCAAAAAATCAAAACAAAACACCCCCCCCGAAAAAAACTAGAGGTACTGTGAGCAATAAGCTCACAAAATGATAACCCCCCCCCCGCCTCCGATATGATTAAAATGGCAGTGTCCATGTTTTGCTGTGTGAAACCCGAAATATGTGTCGGGTCAAAAAGTGAAATAGGAGGTGCACAATGGCAATATGTAATAAAGATTCTATGAAAGTTTCATCAAATTTCATTCAGTGGTATGAGAGGAGTTGCGGATAAAAGAGGGGTACCCCAAAGCGTAACAGACGGACGGACATACCGATTACTATATAGCCTCCCACTTTTCAAGCGGGGGGGGGGGGGTATAAAAAGCCAACCATATTCAAAGAATTGTGTTCCTTGCGTTCGGTGTCTTTATGGGTGAGATGTCATTTTTAATGGCACATTGTGTCAAATATGTAGGCCCCATCATATGTCATTCAGAAGTTGATTTTTTTAAAATAAGGTCAATCGTGATGGTCAAGGTTAATGGGTTAGAAATCATAGCATGCATGGAAATATCTTGTCAAAATTAATATACTTGTCAAATGTGAAAGCCCTATCTCTTTTCAAGCAAAAGTTGGAAAAATTAACATTTTCGAAAAGTAGGTCAAACATCAAGGTCAAGGTCACAAGGTAAAAAAGTCATAGTGCATATAGAAAGGTCTTGTCACGGACAATCCATCGATTTAATATGAAAGCCCTGTCTCTTCTCATTCAAAAGTTATGACCAGGCAAACTTCAAGGTCACGATGTAAAAAATCATATTGTATATAGAAAGGTCTAGTCACAGATAAAAACATTTTTGATATGAAAGCCGTATCTCTTCTCATTCAAAAGTTATGGCCAATTTTAAGTAAAGTTTAATTTTTTAAAAAGTACTCAGTATGTCAAACTTAAAGGTCGAGGTCACGGGTTACATGTGTAATATGAAAGCCCTCAGGGTATCTCTTCTCATTCAAAAGTTATGACCAATTCAAGTAATTTTTTAAAGTAGGTCAAACTTTAAGGTCAAGGTCACGAGATCAAAAATCATAGTGTATTTAGAAAGGTCTTGTCACAGGTAATATACATGTATGATATGAAAGCCTTATCTCTTCTCATTCAAAAGAAATGACCAAGGTTAGTTTTTGTGACGGACGGATAGACTGACAGAAGAGTGAGATTTAATGTCCCCATGCTCATAATTTTTGAATTAGACACGGATTTCTTATTACACATGTCTATGACCTGTGACAAGACCTTTCTAAATTTACAATGATTTTTGACTCTATGACCTTGACGTTTGAACCATTTTTCAAACTCTTTCCTGAGAGGATATACTTGTATAGGGATTTCATATTTGAAATGGGCATTACCTTTGACAAGATGTTTTCGAGCATGCTTTGGTTTTTGACCCCTTGGACTTTTGTTTGACCTAGTTTTTAAAAAAAAAAATTTCGATGACGTATAATAGGGTGTTCATATTTGACACAAAATGCCATTGAAGACAACGAAAGCAGGGGACCACAATTATTTGTTCCTGCAGTAGCTGCAACGTTAATACCCATGCAAGCAACAAAAAGACGTATTTTATCTAAAAAATATTATGTACTAAAAATATTTTAATTTTGCATATGTAAATGTAAGTCTATTGAAATGTGCAGTTTGTCAAAGGTTAGTGTGATCTCATACAAAAAAATATGTTGTGAAGTTGATGCGAGGGGAGAATTCAATATTTGAAGTTGAAACAGTTCTTTTAGCGGTTTTGGACAAGTCATGGCAATGTACGGAAAAGGGTATGGTAAATGAGAGATTGATCAAATTGTTTTATCCAAAAATCACTCATCATGTCTTGAAGTTAACACGATAATCACATGGAAAAAATCAACAGACGTGATAGAAAAATCGATGCGCATGGCTAAGAAGCATTATGGGCCATCGAGTTATCTATCATTAGAACGGATTAACAGAAGAAGCACTCTAAAGGATTTAGTGCAAGTTAAAAAGAAGAAATATAGTGACTAAAGTAGCAGTGATAAACGAAATGTGACCGCTTGATTGAGCTTTGACCATCGCGGAGATGCTTTAAACACGAGTCTCATTTCATGTCTGGATTATCCGATGAAAGTAGTCCCTTGACGCGCATAAATACTGGAATGATAACCGGTCAGAGTCTTCCGATCTAGTTTGAAAATGATAAATTGGGTTTATATTAATTCCCTTGGATCGACAAATTTACTGTCTTGTAATTGATTTGAATTGATGTTAGTGTTTTTCCTCCAAGGCATCATTTGATGAAAATTTATGAAGATAAATATATAGTGATAAAAGAAATTTCCTTGGTAAATGCATTGGTATTTGTAAAACGTTTCAACTACATTGAACAACCCCGAAAAGAAAGTAATCGGTCTTAATTCAAACACAGCGAAGAAGCTGAGTGCATGCTTTCATTCTGTCATGCTGAAAATCAAAATAAAGCGAAAACACAAGGGGATTTTTCGCGTAAAATCAAAGATAGATCACATATATGATATGAATCTTTCTTTTTTTTTTCAAAATAACTGTCTTCCTCATTTAATGATCCTCTTTACATTGATGGTTTTTATTTCTACTGTTAGAAAATAACCTAAGTGTACATATCGAAATAACGTAGTCCATTTTTAATTTGTATAAGTGGTTTGTGTCCTCTTTACCCAGGAAAATTCGTTAAAAAAAAGACAACTATTTACTGTAAAAGAAAAGTTGCTTATTTATTTCGGAAACTATCCAAATCAAGTTTACAATTACTCTTTGTAGATCTAATGCATTGCTGAGAACACTAGTAGCGATATTGGAATAGACAGAATTATGCAATACAGTTCAGATTGCAATTTATTCTAATTTTATCAAATGATAGACCAGACCAGTCTAACAATACAAAGGTATACTGTTTGTGAGATTTCTCGATGCAGATGTTTCGTCATTAATGTGTATTGTGGGTATTTTCTCCATGGTTTTTGCAAACCAAAAAATGCTGTATATCTATAACTTTTTAAAAAATGGAGCGAAGATCCACTCATATTTATCGAAACTTTTGTCCTCTTTGATGTGTGTGTGTGTGCTATTTCACAGACCAATATTTTTCATAAAGAATATATCAAATATTGGATAGAATACCCAAAAAAAAGTTTGGATATATATAATCGAGATTTCATTTTTCACTTCATGTTTGTCGCACTATAGGCATTTTACACGCCTAGTTCATTCATCTTCTTTAGAAAGAATCGTTAAATAAAACCTGCTTTTGCATTTATTTAAAAAAACCTCCAAAGTTATCATTTGATCGTTTTATAAAATACATTTATTGAGTTTGGGGGCAACATGCGTTTTGTCGGACCCAAGAACCAAACCACAGTTTGGTTTGAGGGTCGACAAAACAAATACTAGTGTTGCCCGAGAACACAGTCAATAAATGTTTTGTTATACCTTTGATTTATTATTATTTTTTTTTTACAAACATGTTTATGTATCTTATACTGTCTTCTATGATGTAACAGGTCTGTCACTATTGAACACTAACGAAGGCTCCGCCCATTGTTGTGACGTAAGCGGTCGAACATCTCATCGAAAAGGCTCAACATCTCACACAGCGGTCAAACATCGATTTTTTTATGCCCGCTTAGTAAAACATTAGAAATTGACTTTTTCCGTATATATTTATATAGGAACAATTTCTAAAGGTATAACAAGGGTCTTTATCACATTCGAACTACGCTTTATATATATATAGTCCTCTTAATTAAAATAAAAAAAATTATTTGAAGACGCTTATTAAATCAAGTGCCTACTGGATTCTTCAACTGAGGAATACAAGTTAATTTTCCATGATTATGGATGTTGTCCACAGCACAGGCTCATTAAACCGCCCTGTGTGTCGGATATTAATAATTCTGATACAAACTGTCGGTTTATAGTTAACAAAGGAAGAGATGCTGTGAACATTAGTCACATTCTTAATCATGAAAATGTTCACCTGTATTGCACCATATTTCAAGTTGAAGTCTACATCCTGTATCCCTACATACATTTCCAAACTGTTGCTTCCCAACTTTTCAGTGATAAAAATCCTCACAGTGCCTAAATAAAGACCATCTACAACGAAGGTCCTTTTTAGCTAGTATTCATGAGCCACAACATTTCAAAGATGGCGACAGAACTTCATTCCTGTTATGAATTCTGTCGATGATTATGATAGGTGTTGGGTCTTTATATTTCATTGTAGTATCATATGATCATAAAAATAAATAAAATGTTAAAGCTTAAAAGTCACTGTGATTTTACGCGCAAGTACCCTGTTGACAATAAAAGAATGCTGGAGTTCCTTATTGACAATATTTATGTAATGTATGAAATCTTTAGTGACCAGCTCTTCCACCAAACTGTTGGAAATCCGATGGGAACTTATTGTGCTCCATTATCAACCTGTTATAATTTTCTTCTATGAAGCAGAATTTATTCAAAGACCTACATAAAAAGAAGAAGACATATGCTGTGGTGTTCAGATACGTTAAATTAACAAACGTTATTTGTATTCATAATTTCATATGTATATCAACTCGCTCTAGATATATTCCAAAAAAATCTAAATTAAAGACACCACAAAATCTGACACATATGTTTCGTAATAATTGAAGAAATAGAAGATTAGAGCCAACTAACAACTAAATTGTAGGTCAAATCAGAAGACTTCAGGTTTTTCATCTTCGACTTTCCAAACGATTTGTCATTAAATGTATTTAATATCTAATCTATCAGTCTGTCGTATTTTGATTAAATTTGAGTACGGAAATTCCGTCTACCTAATTAATACAATGGGTCTAGGGTGGGAGGTCGTCATCTTCACAATTTTCGATAAGAATTAATAAAATAAAATTATATGAAAATATATTCTCTCTACTTATTACAAATTTACAAGAAATTTTAATAATCAGTCATTAATATTATATAAGGAATGTAATTTCTGTCTACACAATATTATCTAAACCTTAATTGAGAACATACAGGCAATTGACCGCGAGTTGTGCATGTTCACTGATAAACAAAACATGTTTCAAATGTACTTTATTCTTTTATAACACAAACAAGGCAATGACATTCATTATCACCTTATCGGGATGTTCTTGATTACATTCTGAATATTGTGTGTAGCAAAACGGGAAGATACTCAATAGTCAAAAACTCTGGAAAATGCTAAAAGTGGTAGAAAAAAGGCGTCACAGAAATAAGCGGGAAACAAGCAAATTCAAAGAATTGTGTTCCCCCACTTCCGGTTTCTTTGCAGGCGAGATGTCATTTTCATGGGATATTGTGTAAAATATGAAGATCCTTTCATATGTCAATAAGTAGATTTCACCGAAGTTTATTGAAAAAAAAAGTCAATTGTGAAGGTCAAGATGTCAGAAATCATAGCAATGTCGGAAATATCTTGTCACAGGAAATGCACAATGTCAAATATGAAAGCACTATCTCTTCTCAATCAAAAGTTAAAGCGAAAAATTAACATTATTGAAAATTAGGTCAAATTTTAAGGACAGGGTCACAAGATCGAAAATCATAGTATATTTAGAAAGGTCATGTCACAAGCAATACACAGGTTTAATATGAAAACTCTTTGTCTTCTCATTCAAAAGTCATGAGCAAGGTTTAAGTTTTGGAAAAGTAGCTCAAACTTCAAGGTCTAGAGGTAAAAAATCATAGTGTATTTGGAAAGGTCTTGTCACAGATAATGCACATATTTAAGGTTTCGTCATAGGTCAACATATCTAACAATTCATTTTTACAACAGCTTCAAAACTATGTGAGATATAGAGTTAAAACTTTTATAGTTTATAAATATATCATTGATTCACAGAAAGAAACTATCACTTGATAACAAATAAAATATTATTTGAATAAAAATCTTTTTAAAAATGCATACAATTTTTTGAAAATACACCAAATTAATCCCGTGCTTTTAGTGAAAGCCATTATTGCAGAAACAATAAATGTTTATCAATGAAGTGCAAGTTGGACTTCGATAGCCTCTTGAAAGTTGTTTACCTTGTCCAAATGTTAAGATTTGAAACTGAAAGTACATTGCATGCAAATGGCGGATTTTATAGGGATCTTGTATTTATACATGTCATGCTTTTAATAACCATTCAGGTCCAACTTGCCCTTCAATGATAAACATATAATTATATTATTCCTGCAATGATAGTTGTCATAAATTTACTTTAGATATACACATTTTTTTAATACATTTTTTCTAAGAAAATTTTTTTTTTTAAATATTTGTTTTCAAGTAATACTTTCTACCTGTTAATCAATGATTTATTTATAAAATGTTAAAGTTTTTTTTAAACTTTATATCTCGCATAGTTTTGAAGCTATTGTAAAAATAACTTTTTGGACAATATGACCTTTGTCGAAACCTTCTCATTTAAAAGTTAAGGCCAATTCTATGTAATGTTTACTTTTTTCAAAAAGTATGTCAAACTTCAAGGTCAGGGTCACAGGGTCAAAAATCATAGTATATTTGGAAAGGTCTTGACACAGGTAATATACATGTAGGATATATGTGTGACGGACGGACAGACTGACAGACGGGCATACGAATGAGATTAAATGTCCCCTCGCTTTCGCAAAAGCGGGGGACAATGAATAAGTACCATAAGATTAAGTGAATTATTGTAGTGTGATACAGAAAAGGGCTTTCCATGCAGTTTATGGTTTAAAGTCATAAAAAGAAATTTATGAAAATAGTAGAACAAGATGGTCCATTGGCCACAACGCTAACCTGAATGACTATGACCCTTCTCTCTTTTGTTCCAGTCTATTCCTAAGTAAAACTTTGTCTCTTATAGCCCTATCCTCGGGAGTCGGCATTAAAAACCACATTACCTGAATATTATTCCAAAAAGATGTCTTATCAAGGGTCTCCTGTTCTTGAGAATATTTTTTATGTAAACTTTGATTGCTCTCGGTGGCTTAACCCTATATCAGGGGGTCATGCAATTACCAAATAGAATACAAACTGATTGTGAATATTTCTGTATAAATATGATTTCGTATGCTTAATTCTTCTTCGAAAAATATTCCCAGATTTTTTTTCTGATTTCCTATGTAAAACTTTAAGTTACTCATCCTTTGTGGTTAAATCCTACCCCTTGGGGGCCATGATTTAAAATGAAAAACTTGAAATCGTACTACCTTTATAGGTGCTTCGGTATAAATCTGATTGTTAATGACTTTGATGTTCTTGAAAAAAAAGTTTTAAAGTTTTTTTTTTCATATATGTACCATGTAAAACTTTGATTTGTCTTTGTGGTCCCTCCCTTGACCATTTGTGCTTGAAAGGAAGATTTTTAATTGACCCCAGACCCTATTTAAGTCCTTCGTGCAGATGAGCAAATTCTTTATTCATCTAAGTTTACATATTGCTTGACATTGAAGGAAAGGGATTCTCATAAACTATAATAATTAAAATCAAAGAGAATGGCTTGTCTAAATCAAGAGACAGAAATGATAACCAAAGAGAATGGGTTGTGTAATCGAGATCTTGCATTTAAAATCTAGAGAACGGATAGGTATTTTCTGGGAACGGATTACGCAATTCCAGATCTCGAATTTCAAATGGAGATAACGAATTTCTAATCGGAAAAGAATTCAGTAATTCGAGATATTGAATTATAAATTGAGAAAAATTGATAGTATGTTGGAACGGATTAATTGTGTAATTCGGGATCTCAAATTATTTTTTTTTTACTTTTCAAAGAAATCGAATAGTCCTTTCATTGGATAGGTAGTCTAAACAAAGCAAATCGGTGGCCTACCATTGTTTTATACAACTCGAACCCCTCTGAAACTCATTTAAATAAGAAGTTGGAAATTAATTATTTTAAATTTATTAGATCATCATTTCCAAAATACATGTAGCTTGTTTTGTGGTATAATTGTACTGTAAGCTGTAAGCACTGCAAATTTCATTTCATGTCTCTTGTAAAGCAAAAAATATGATCAAGTTTGTGCATTGGTTTGAAATTAAATGAATCCTATCGATTTTTTTAAAAATCTCCATGTACTTATCTAATTTTTTTTAATACTTTCTAGAGAATTTTTAGAGGACTTTTTACGCCGTATTATACATTTATCGCAGAAAAAATCAAGTCTTTGAGTGTTTATATCTAACGTAGGCACACAGACTGAACTTAAAACACCTGCTCCAAGATTCAACGGAAAAGACGTGCGATTCTTCTGCTTTGGACCCAACAGACGAACCGCTATGAAGCTTGCCTTCATCCTGTGTGATTGTCGTCAACAGTAGCGTTCACCCTGAACAAATCGTATTCGATTTGGCGTGATAAGCGGCCGTAAGTTCGTTTATCAAACATATCTCACCTCCAAATGACGGGGATGAAATGCGATGACAATCACGGAGGTTTCTTATCTGATTAAAAGGGAGAAAGATAAATTTTAATTAAATACTAGCCAAAACTGTTTAGCAGATTTGTTTTAATATTTTAGAGCTAAATTGTGAGATTGTTTACTGGGTGTTGAAACCATTATTCAATAACTAACACGTATCCAGACTTAATGCTTAGACATGACAAAGAGTGTCGGATATCGCTTCAGAAATTCAATGATACAGTCTGTTCTTCAAGTACTATGATAAATTCTTTGTTTAATATTTGTCCAGCTGAGAGAGAGAGAGAGAGAGAGAGAGATATATAAAAAAACATACAATTTAATTCAAGAGAAAGAAAAAACATTGTAGGGTATATTAGCCAATTTATCGATTTTTTACATTAAAAGTTTTTTTAATGACCAAATATGCATTTTTTCTAGCCATGAAAGAGATACCAACATAACAAAATATCTCGTGTTGACAAACTGTCGGAATATATACAATATTTATACACAGATGCTTACCGTCTTACTATATTGACAGTACTTAAGCTAAGTATTTTGAAGCTTTGTAAATAATAGCACTTGACATTTTAGAAATAAATATGATGCAAGAAATGAATTATTAGAATTTTTCTACAATTAAAGTCACCCCGCACAACAGTTTTCATAGTAAAATATTACGCTGAATTCACAATATTGCATTTAAGAATTATTACATAATAACCAAATAAAATAACTTGTAAATTTCAGACACCCACACACATAATGAAATATATTGATGCAGTATTTACTCTAACTTAATTAGTAAAATTTGCAATTGACTGTGACTACAAAGTAATAAGTGATTTTTAGACTTTGAGGTTAAATACTTCGTGTTACATAGGTCTTTCCTCATTTCCTCTTTGATTTCGTGTAAACGGTGTTAACAACACATTTGGTTTTTGTTAAGTAATTCGATATGATTAGAAGCCCCTCCAGATCGGCAGTGATTAAAGATTCCGACATAGAATTTAATTTCCAGAGCTCAAATAACAATTTTCCGGATGGCGTTTCAATCATGGAATATAAACTTTACCCAATTTATTTATTCAATAACTGTTCTCAATGGATGATTTAATTTTCTGAAATTGGATCTGTGCCCCGTGCATCCAATCTGTGATATTCATTTAATATTTCCAGTATAAAAGATGAAACCTCATTTTTCTCATTACATTTAGTTGGTATCTGCGATGATCCCCCTGATAAGAGCTAAATTTCACTTTCTAATTTTGTTTGATTTAATGCAATTTTGTAATTTGATTGAAGTTTAAGGAACACTTATCTCAATTTTCGTCATTTGATGCCAGTTATTGTATTTAAGTCCGGTCTTTGATCTATTTGATAGCAGCGGATGTATATATGTAAATAATGTCTACATCGCCCAACTCTAACAGCTGCCGGGGGAACCTTAGCCGTTAATGTTGTCACTGGTCTTTTCATGAACTGTCATCTTATTTGCAATAGAAGAGATAACAATAATATGAATATTCATGACATGTAAACGATTATTATAAACATGCAAACAAGATACATTCTCATGTGAGTTAGATATGTTAAACATATTAAGGGGGTTAAAAGTTCTAGCATTTCGTATTTTTTTTACACATTAGTGGATCTTTATTGTCAAACCCTTAACTCTGATACTTATACTCTTGCTATGAACTGTATAGGAATGATTCCATTGATAAACGAGAGAAAACTTCGCATGCTTTGGAGTTGTAATCAAAACGATTGAAACAACATCGATGTCCTGTACCAAACATTTTCAGTTTGGATAGGCACTGTCAAATATAAATTCACTGAGAAGCAAAGAAAAAAGATAATTGCAAAGGGAAACAATCATAAATTATAGCTTTATTTTCTATATCTGTATCAGAAAGAATATCGCCCCTCCATCGCCATACCCCCGGTTCCTAATGACATGCACTTCCGTGAAAGAATTTCTTTTTTTTTGAGTCCCAGATGGCTATATGACTATATATTCGACATACCTTTCTTTACCAGAAGTAAACCATTTACGTGTATAGTGGTTTTATTGAGTGTAGATCTGTAGCTGGATAATCTTGGGAAAAAATCCGAAAATCTGAAGGAAAAATGGAATGGGGGAACAGTCTACAGTATTAAACAATTTAAATATATTTTATTTCGGAGAGCTACGCATAAATAAGGCGACCGACAAAGGCACACGGAAGAAACTTCTATTAAAGGGGATGGGGAGCACTATACATGCAAAAAAAATTGTTTGAATTACAGGTAAATGAATAATGTATAAGCCCTTATAAAAAACTATACAAGGAGTCGTAAACCTAATTGGATGGAACACATTATGTAACATAAAAGTATGAAATGAAAAAGAAGAAATTATAATTTCGTTTGATGAAATATAAAGAACTCATCTCCTTAGCTGGATAGAACATATTATCTGAAATGATAGAAAATACATAATTTTGCTCAAATACACTTTTTATTTATTCATTTAATATGTTTCAAAGAATTTGCATGCGATACAACATAACAAGCTTTTATTGGACATTGAATAAGATGAGTCATCTGCATCATTAAGACACTTACATGGGAGAGGCTAGCCAAAAGTGGATCCTTTAAAAGAGCAATAGAAAAGATATAATTGTATAAAGGGATAAATATTTTATTTCCTTTTTTTATATACGTAGACTGATGATAGTCAGGCATCTGTGCATTGCAAAAACGTTTTTTTCATTAGTCTATGTCAAGTGGTTTAAACATATATTGATGTACTTATTTGTATGTCTTACATTAGAAAATAAATTAATACCGGTATACATGTAGTGATACAATATAGTTTAGAAATATATGCGTCAACTTCTTGATGAAGTAGAAAAAAGCTGAATAAAAACAAACCATACATATAAAAAAAAAACAATTTACTTTTTGATTTCTCCAATAGAAAACAAGTGTTCTGGAGTGGGGGAAATAGATATCTATTCATGTAACACACCAGTTAGTGTATCTTTTCATAGACATATATTTAAAGAATCACTGTCTAGTTAGTAAAGTATGCCAGGGCATCAATGATAGTGGAAAACATGAGATAATTTGCATTACGGGCGAAGCGTTTCCCACTATTGTTGATGTCCCCGGCATACTGTAATAACTAGACAGTGATTCCTTATATTTCCATTTCATTGTGAAATAAAATTGAATATTTAGATTTTAATAAAATGTAGACTAGTAGATTTAAATTACGGGAGGGCTCCCATGCCTATTTCAATAGTCCTCGCCCATGGCACTGACGTCAAACACAACGACAGCCGCACGAGATTAACATGCATATTTGGCCTCCTTGGTGTCATATACAAAGACAGATGCGCATGAGATTTACTTAAGGAATCACTGTCTACTTAGTATATTATCCCAGGGCATCAACGATAGTGGGAAACATGGAATAATTTACATAACGGGCGAAGCTCCTGACCTATAGACCTGCCTAATTTACATTCCGGTAGAATTATCATGAAATCAACTCCGCTAACTTTCAAAGAGTTATCACAGACAAAAAATTAGAAATGGAAATATAACTCAGTGACAAGATCCAAAAACTGAATCCGAATCAAGCTTCTATATATAGATTATATTATCAATGTTCACACTTTTAAAAAGTTTTATACCTATTTTTTTCGCAGGGGTGAAAAGTTAAACACTATACTACGTGTATTTAACAACAATAATTAATCTTGTGTAATAAATGACAGATTCAAATCTAATTGACATAACAATCTTAAACTTTAACCTTTGTACTAAAATAAAGAAAATTAATAATGTGAAAACGAAACGAACAACATTATTTTAAAAGAAAATCCCCCAACTGATTATTCAATGATTATCTCAAGATGCATTGTACAGGAATTTAATACTTAAAAGAATACTAGTATCTATTCTGAAACGAAAAACTAAAACAGAAACCGACACTCGGTGTCTCAGTCCAACTTCCTTATTGCCGGGACGTGTTCTCTTCAGGGATGTATCTAGAACAGATATACATGAACAAGGAAAATCTAAGGGAAAAAATCACATTTTGTACATAATTATAAGAACAATTTTTATTATTTTTTTTTTAATAAATGGCATCCGAAAAAAAAAATCCGAACCAGAATGTTTTGACAAGCAATAAAAAAGAAAGAAACGTAAACAACAACACCTAATAAAACCTGAAATCCCCATTTCCAGTCTTTGCGACGCTCGCAAAGCGAGCTCAATAGACTAACGTGTAAGAACAGAGGGAATTCGGAATGAAATCTGTATATACGTCAGAGAAATTTTCCTGTGCAACATTCCCAGAATTTCTTCGCTACCAGGGTTCCATGCGAATTTGTTTTAAAACATACAAAAGACCACGAAAAGACCAAGAATAATTGTTCTTTACCAAGATACGTTTACTTTTCTTTATTTGCACAAAGCTTAAAAGTAACAAAAAATATTTTCATCTACTCTACGTGTTATTGCACATTGACAAGACCTGTAGTCTTGTTTAACGAGAAGCTCGGCTGTCACTGTAAATATCACTTAACTTAGTGGAACTCTTTTGCGATGGAGGGAGGAAACGTCTGTTGGATGGGGGCAAATCTGCTATTGCATAAAATGCAAGATCGGTCATTGTAGAATTCATAAGGACATATAAGTAAAAATCCTGGTGAAATAAAAAACATGAACCAGGAAAATCACTTTTTGAAAGGAGCAAATCCTAAAATGTTACATTTTAACGATAGTTTTAACTATTAAAGCAGACTCTTCTCGTTAGATTTTCATTGAAAAATTGACAAAATATTCTAAACTTTCCTTATTTGACAATCTACTATTTGAAAATCAATCCTTGGCAATATATTATACTTTCGGCACAAAATTGGTTTATTGTCACTCAGTAAAAAAATGTCATGTGGCCCAGAAATCCAGAGATTATTTTGACAAAAGAGCAAGTGAGAAAAAGTTAAAGAAACGTCACTAGGCAACAACAACACCTAATATTCCGTGTTCATGTGACGTCACTGTTTAGACTGCCTCGTGCAGTTTCACGTTTGAAGAGGCGGATCAACGATTCAACTGTAAACTGTGTATAGGACTACGTTCGCCCCAACGGTCACACCGTAAAACATATTAGCGAGCTCGTCACTGCGAGCTCTAACGACAAGGCTTGACCGAAGAGAAAATTCGGACTCATTTTATAGAATTTTTTCCCGCAGTAACTTTGAACCCACAATGCATCGCTTCGTAAAGCTACTTTCTCTTGAAAATGACAAAAAATGCAAAATACATTAGGCCTACGACCAAATTTCCATGCGAATTTGTTTTAAAACGTGTGCAGACGCAAAAGATGGCATCACGACGTCATGTGACGTCACAGTCTAGCACACCCAAATGTCATGTGCGGTTTGACAAGATAAATTTCCACCCAAAACTTACGGAATTCCATTTGCATATTTGCAGCAATTTCTTGCATTGTTGAAAAGTAACGAGAGAAATATTTGCAAGTGTGATGTCTCGTTCTGGTTGCACAGTCCGTAAGTTTAGACCTTGAAAGACTGATCACATGTAGAATACAGTTGCAGGGAATTTATTTTATGGAGTTTCAGACGAAAATAGAAGTGGATGTGACTGACTTTGAAAATTCAAGTAACGTCAGTTGCATGTGGCAATCCAGTATCGCGTGCAACAAAAATGTCGCAGCTGCTAAATCTGGCGACTGAGAGAAAAACATGACCAGAACTGACGTCGTGAGTCGTGACTGATCAGTATATATATTCTTTGAACATCCTATAACAAAATTTTCAATTATGTTATTCAACTACCAACTTCAAACCGACTATTTTCAAAGACACCTTTTTTGTAAAACAGGCTGCAGGTGCCAGATGTGCAAGAAGTTGTCAAACACAATGCCATAGCATGTAAGTGGGTTACTTTCAGTTCGTTATTTTATTTCAAGCTGAAGTTAGAAAATGAAAAGAACCGCGATCGAGTTCTCATTAATTAAAGACAAAAGAAATTGAAGCTTGTTAAGTCTAAATATATCTTAAGATTAATATTTCATAATTTATTGGCATTTCAAAGTGCTTGCATGTATGAAGGACTATCTTTATCAAGTAAAAATGTTACACTCCCACTATATATCTCATAATTACGAGGATTTTTTCTCGGTATTACGAGATAGTTATCTCATAAGCTGAGATATAGATTCTTCCCAATGTCAAGGTTTTGATGTGTTTGAAACTTCCTTATCACAGGAACAAATATCACAAAAACCTTGATATTTGTCATGGGAATGTTGTTATTTTTCAAACTGATGCTAATGGGCTTTCATATGTTTGGGATTTGTCTGACAAAAGGAATTTGTAATGATGCATTTAGCCATTTAAATTATAGATCTCTATGCATTTTCAAGACCAACTTTCTTACAAAATACAATTTTTTTTGCTATTTTGCGGTCAATACGACAATTTATGATTTAGCAACCAGAGGAGTAAATATATATCGAGTCTGAAGGGCGATTAAATGATATGATTTCTATACCATGTTTCATCTCAACCAATAACGGAGGTGGGAATTATTCAATCATGTAATATTAATAAAATTAATAAACTAATATATCATGTAAACTTTCTAAGCTGACACTTAAGGTCACCTCTTTCACCAGAATGAAATAGAAATGACCGTATCTGAAATGTGCATGTAGGTTGTCTCACTGTAAATATACACAGGAATTAACCAGAGAAAGCCAACAAAATTTGATTTAGCTATAATGAACCCGTAATTCCAAATCCAAATACATTTTCCAAACAACGCGATTCCCCCTAAAGTGTAAGGAAAATATTCAGACAGACACGGAATGAAAGTCTTGAAATTTTTTAATTGCCCGTGTATATACCACTTATGCTTGTCCTGGTCTGAGAAGGTCTAGGGAATGATAAGATCACACTTTTGTTGATAATTCCACTTAAAACTTTTTCCGCGGTATTCAATTAGTGCTCGACAAATGGAAATTTCGTCAATCTTGCATTAGGACGTCCATTTACAAATGCCAATATTTAGCAATTCGAGGCATCGGACTGGAAAGTGCCCTGAATGTACAAGTTGAAGGCTCTTCTCGCGGGGGTAATCCTGGTCTTAGTAAAATTGTATTAGATTTTGGGGGCGAGTCAATTATTTTCACAAATTAACAATCACTGGAATCTGTCCGAATAGCGTATCCCATACTTTGACATCAAAGCCCTACTAGAAGAAATCGTCAAGTAAACAAATTACATCGGACATTTGCACGACAACTGATACTTCTATTAAATCCACTGAAAAATTGTACATATTTACCAAACCGTAATTCAGGCACATTTATCCAGTTTCCGAGGCATTCACACGAAATTTCTCGTTATAGTGCACATTTCTTAAACTAATTTAGAAGTAAAATAGGACGATTGTCAGTCTCGTTCAACAAATATTTGTAGACCATTAGCTCAGGACCTTGAATACTAATTGGTTATCAAACAGCTCTCTTGTGTGATGTGCAAATAAGACAAATTGGTTGTTAAATAGTTATTAAGTTTCCAGTCTTCTTTATGTTTATCATTCCTATACCTATGATTTCAGTATTTAACAAATCGCTGCATTTCATATTGACAGCATTCCTGTTTTATCTGGACTTCTTTACCTGCGATTCACTTCCGGTTGGAACACATTTCCGGTGTTTCGGATTGCTGTTTACCCATCAAGTTAGTAAACAATTTGACATCTTTCTATCAATTAGGTATATTTGCCATCACTCCTCGCAAGAGATTGGGTATTTTAGCTATTAGCCCGCAAGATAATACAGATTGATAATTAAGTTTTTCTATCCACTATACATTTGTATTAGGAAAGGGGGTATTAGCACTGTTTTGTTTTCTTTCCATTTTGAATGGTCTGCTTGGATAGACAAATTATTTTGTACAAATTGGTCAACATTCCATCCATTATAGGGTTAATGCACCTTTGGCCCTGACAATCCCACATCATACGTATATCTCTTATGATAGTGTCTTAATTGTGAAAAACCTGTTTCAAAACTAGAAAAAGAATTTAATCCTTGTAATAAATTTTAGTATTTTAATGTTACATTTGTTAATTGTATAATTAATCTATTTCACTGATGATATTGTTACAATATCAATGTTGACTTTCACGTTTATTGATATTTACACAGCGGATTTCCTACAAATTGCCAATAAACCCCAGTGGCGATGTTTCACTCACATGCAGATATTTTTTATCTTGGTAATTTGGCAATTAGTGAGATTAGCAGATCGAAATAGGCCGAATGTCAAGTGATATAAATATTTGTCATAGCATGTCTAGCTTTAAGGTAAATAAAACGACTCTATGCACATGTAACAAAAATCGATTTGCGTAGACTTTTGGCGCAAATTCACCTTAAATAAATGACTTGAAAAAAGATGCCAGTAAGCGTTTACTATCAAGGGTCAATTTACCATGATAATGCCACTTACATCGCAGATAGAATTCCCATGTGCTCTGGAAAATAAAGAAATCTGTTTTATTTCACTTGGTAATAAAACTGTATATTAATTCGCGTCATTCCTGTAACAAGGGTGGGAAGCGGACTTCGTCATTTTCCCAAAACTGCGATAGAAGTCAAAAGATCCTGTGAAACTTCAGTAGGTTTCAAAGTGATTTTTTTCTTTCGGAAGATTGAAGTTTTGTTTAATCTCGTCAGTCTTCTAATCAAATCAACAGAATTACTTTCGCAGAAACGCATCTAATGAATTGAATTTCGTAATCTCGCCACACTTTAACCATCGACTCATCGAGGATTCACAGGCATCTCCAACTTCATTTTGTAATCATCAATTTAATATGTATAGTGCAATATATATGATTAGATTATTCCGTGCAATTTATGATTAAATATCGATTGACTTTTATAGATTTTAATATACACGTCGTTTAAAACATAACCACGTTTGGACTGAACATATCACATTAATGTATTTGATTTCTGAGGCACTGTAACAAAGAACATCGTAATCTTATAGTCGAACATTCGATCAAATATTACATGACAGCGTTGCAGGCCATTTTCTTCTTCAGCAAAACGGAAATGAATAGATAGCAGTTATAGGTTTAAATAATTAACTCGATCATTTCAGCTACCGTCTACATTGTCTGCCGTTACAAAAATCAAAGTTTGAATGCAATGCATCACAAAAAAAACTTGAGAGAAAGCGAGAAAAAGTAAATTAGAGCCTATTTTAGGAGGAAGAAACCTAGTTAATCATGGAAATAAATGTCCCACGCTTAGGATTAATATAAATTAAGCCTCGTCGATACTGCCTTTAACCTTGACCTTTAGATCATCTGTATTTTACCAGAATAGATCAATATCATAGACAATTAGTACCAATACGGAAATATAGAAAATGCGCGAATTATCCAATCCACTACATATACAGTAATGAGATATCTGCAAGTCTAATGTATTGGTGCATTGCATGCGCCAGAGAAGATGTAACAGTTTGATATTATTGTCTGTATATTGTAATTGATGTATTGTTCCCGCAAAATCGTTATCTTGTTAACCTGTCGTGCACAAAATTTAAAATTAAAAAAAAAAAATTAACAAAATTAGCTTGTTAACAGTCTTGAGCAATTTCATTTGACAGTTTTGTTTTCTAGTAAATTCAGACAAAAAAAGACATTAAACCTTAGACATGTGCACATCATAGCTATACTTACAGGTTACTTATTGGTTAACTGCAAAGGCGCTCGAACAGGATTAGTTGCCCTTGTGGGTTTGGTTTTCTGTGCTAAAGAACCCCCTTTTCCCATCTCTGTAATCTTGATAGTTCAAGGACATTTCCAAGAAACGTGAACATCTTCGTTTATCCCAGGAATCTTATTTTAGCCAATGTGTGAAACAGAAAATATAACATTAAGCCAGTGTAGTATTTCATTTAATTAAAGAAAAATCTCAGCAACAGATTTCCCCTTGAAATATTTTTTATTATGTTTCATTTCCACAAATTGAAGTGTGTAAATTGGTGTTAGTAAAAATTCTGTCATCTCTTTTCTCCGCTTCAGAGATTATTTGACATTTTAATGGAGAATCATTCTTGCATAAAGTTAATTTATTGTAATAACATTTTCAAGAGGTGTTAATTATCAATAATATTTTCATAGAAGGGTGTGCTCATTTTGGAATGATAAAAGAAAAACAATTTCATTATTTTATTTATGAAATAAACAAGACAAACGTTCACTTGAAGGCGTTACAAATATATTTATCAACAACAGATTACATTATGAAAATGTACATATTATGTAAAATATCATTATTTTCACGAACACGACACATTTGAAGCCGGTGAACGTCCATGATATAACAATTAAAGGAGAGTTGCGTGGTTTCCATTTACCACATCAGCACTGAAAAAAAACATGATTGTAGCAAAGGAACAACATAAATGAGAAATAAAAAATATGGACAAATTTAATTTTACTTTGACCCATTCTTGTCAAATTCTAAAGATTTTGTTCAGATTGGGCATTATATACGTATAATATGTTGCTTTATTACAGAAAGAATGTTATTCAAGTATGTGGAATGTTCTAATGAAAGTTACTCATATATATGTATTGTTAAAAATACTCTGTTGTAACTTAAAAGAAATCTTAATTCAAATAATTTGGTTAAAAACCAAAGTGTGTCACAGTAACCAAGGTATCTACAGAACCATAAAAATAGAAAGATGGACACTACAATGATTTAAAGACAAAATATAACACCAAAAGAAAAGAAAATTTAACAGTTTCACAAAAAACAACTGTATGGGGTGTACTTTAGGTGAATTTTAAATTAATTTTCAAAAAATGAGGAGTTCAGTGAAATAACAAAGGACAAAAATGAAGTTAATCGAAAAATCTTTTATACTGAAATGGCACAAAATTATCTCTCATCTGTCACATTCAATTTACGTTGATTGTATGATGCCGCGAAATTTGTGACTCCGCGAATTTCCATTCACTTGACCTTTCACATTAGCTTTGGAATAATCGTTTTCACATATGATATTGCCATTCACCACCCCAAATCGATCACCAGGGGCAAGAGGCATATTGCACGTGTAGCAGTTGAAACATTTGAGGTGATAAACGTTCCCTTGTGTTCTCATGACCATTTCATTGGCGGGAATACTTTGTCCACACACTGCGCATGAGCCACCGGAACAAAATAATCTGAAATATAAAAGTTTCTTATTAAAACCAATGCATCAAACGTTAAAGCTTTTTAATGTTGGTAATGGCATATAAGAGGGTGTAACAATAAACGAAAAATAATTATCCAGGAAACAAAATATGAAGGGGCATTTTTAAGTGCAATTTAACGCACTTTGCGTCTCTTAATTAGAAAATACCTCTTTGCATTATTTAGATGCAGGACAAACAACATCGATTGTTAAAACAGCTGTTTCTCCATTGTTACACATCAAATCTTTCTCCAAGTTTGCACAATACAAATGAACCATACGGTTTAACAGTAAATTAATCGCACAAGTGAAAAAGAGAAGAAATTCTCTCTCTCTCTCTCTCTCTCTCTCTCTCTCTCTCAATTCTGAATTTAATAAATGTTTTCATTCATATTTTAATGAAGTGGCATGATAGGTATTTTTACTCTATTTCTCATGACTTACAACCCTGGGATAAGGGTCTAATATTAAATTAAATTAAATATATTCAATAACTGGCATTGATTTTGAATTTAATAAATGTAATATCGAATTATTCATCAAAACTGAAGTAATTGAATATAGTATTTAAAGACCTCATATAGCATTTCGCTAGTCAATCATTTCAGATAAGAAGATACCGATTTCCACGTTGTGCAAAATTGATATTTTAATTAAAAATCCGGATGCCATATGACTCGAGAATAAAACTGTGTTGAGACGCTACATTGGAACAAAACAAAATAGATTGCCTATGTCATGTCATCGCAATATTTCGTTAATGAAGTTATTCTCTAATAAATAGCGTATTTAGCTTTGACCTTTGAACAATATCGGTGACAAATTATCAACATGATGAGGTCTATATCAAATCAATTAATCTGGATCCATTTAGAATATTCTTATCAAATATTCATCTAACATTGATAAAAGAAAATTGACATTGATCTCCCGGATAGTTATGAGTCGCATACTCGGTTCTGGACTTTGTTTCCCGACCTTGCGCTGCGTGTTCCTTTTCCGGTAACAAAATTTGACAGCAGGAACAACGTTACGTCTCATTAAAAACTTGCATCTGTTTTGTGTTTTAATTATCAGATGTTTGCTGAAATGTAAACAGCAATATTAAGATACTTTATTGTCATATTTCTGGCCTCTATTCCACATTCATCATTTTTGTGGAGAAATATTTCGAGTTCGCGTCTCGAACACTCCCTTCTAAAAAAGTTCAAAAACCAGTCAAACTCATATATTTTCAGATGCTTGCTGTAAAACTATAGAAAACTTAAAGGTCAACATTACACAGGTAAATCTTTTTTTTTTTGTCTGAATCTAGAAATCATTGCACTTATCTTTGAAAAAGTGATTGGAATTAAGTTTCATATGTACCATTGTATCGAGCTGGACTCTTAAATTATGAGCGCGGATTTTGATTTTCGTTGCAGTATAGGTAAACCTCTCAGCATCCTAAGTTTATGGGGGAAATGATTTTTTAAACGTTATTCATAAATAATTTTAGTTATAACTCCTATTTTTATTCCTGTTTATAAGGTAGCACGATCACCCTGGAGTTAAATTAATTTAAGAGTTATTTCTTGGTTTTAAAATTTATGTTATTATTTCTGGAGCCTCTAATAGTCTCCACCTTCAATCCTACTTCATTAACCCTAACCACCGGCAATTCCGAGCAGATGTGCCTCCTTAATAAGCTGATTCGGTTATCTCCCAGTCTCACTATGATTCGATATTTTATTTTCTGTTTGCCAAAATGATTAAATCTTTTCATTTCATACTCGTCCGACACTTCACGTTATCCTTAGAACATTGGTTGGTATTTACTTTAATATCAAATTAACTTCAACTCATTACCTCTCTATTTTTGAAAAACGTCTCCCAATTAAGAACCAATTAACAATACCTCGCTACAAATTGGTTGAGGTTGGGGAATACAAATTAGTCTGGATTAAAACTGTATGTCTAAACTTAATCATTTCTTAATGAAAAATACACAGAAAAAACGTACAATAAAAGGCTGGCAAATAAGCATGGCAGAGGTGAACGAAAGACTTCAATGGTGTAAAAGAGGTAACCGTTTTTATCAAATTATGCTTTAATAAACCCCAAAGTGCCTCCATTATGTCTTGAATACACAAGATTTTCAGACAAGGGGCTTGTTTCGTTTACTTTTCACAAATTTGATGCGAGATTGGTTTACCCATGTGTTTTTCATACATAGTCGGTCGTTAGAGTTTCTAATGAACGTTCAATTAGGGAGATATATGTTTTATTAACGAAAGATCCCTCGCAGCGCACCGAATTTCGGCTACAAACCAAAGTAATAGAAATATCCAATTAATTTATAATGAGAGAGAAGGAAATTGAAAAACGGGGGAGATGGCTACAGCTCATGTAGAAATAACATGAATAGCATTGCAAAAAAAAGAGTTCGATAGTTTTTAACACTCCGAATTAATTTGGGGCAGTAATGGAGTTAATTAGATAGGGATAGTGGCATGCGATGGGTAGAGAGGTGTACAACGTCTATGGTTATAACTACGCACCATTGTGAGAATTTATATCAGTCTTTTTTGGACTACAAATGCTTCTCTTTCAGCACCTCAAACCTATGCTGTATTACTATGTGAGTTTTTTGAAACTTCCTTACATCTCATATACATTTACATGATAGTCATTTTTACACAATATCATGCTTACCTCATATAGTCATTTTTACACAATATCATGCCAGCTCTCGTAAAACAGGAACCCAGCTGCTCCAAATTCGTTTGACAGCAGGAACATTTTAAACACCCTGTGTGCCAGAAACGTTCCATCGCATGAAGAAGAAAGCGGTCACTTATCCTAGATCCGCACCCCGCGCAAGCCTTGATGGGGGCACTGTATCCGTCTGTTGGGGCGTTGGAAGCTGGTCCGATTCCCTGTGACATGCCTCCTGTTCCGTTTACTAGGGTTATCGAACTGTCGTCTGTTCCTTAAAAAAATTGAAGAAATATTTTGATCAATGATTTTTACATGATACAGATGTGAATTTTTATATAACAGGCTGTAACTGACATATGAAGCGATGAACAGGAAATGGGAATCAATCGGGGATATCCCAAGCGCTGATATATCTAGCAACGGTTGAAATGATGTAAAATGAGTGGTTTCTGTTCAAACAAAGAAAAAATTGAAATGACTTGAAGTTTATCTGAAATGGTTAACCTATATTAGACATGCTGGAAGATTGTGTCTGTATCCGTTATATTGTATCTAGTCTGTTTAATCATAAGCAGCCATAAGACTAATTAGACGTTATGTGCCTGACCCGGGGTCAACTTTTGTGTGACAGTTATCATAATAAAGTGAATTGTCAGTAATCAATGATCAATCACATTGACGGAGCGAGACCTATAAAACACCGCCACCAGTCCCAAATACACAGATAGGAAAAATGGCAGGGGCGGATCTTATGGTTTTATTTGAATCCAGGTTGAATACAGACAAAATCCTTTTTCAAACAAAGTGACGAGCAGGAGAAAGCCCATGTTGACTTTGGTACACTTGGAGGATCCTCTAGTTTCTAGAGATCTAGGAATGTTCTGCACAAAGTGCACACGGAGAAGAGTTTTCGAGAGAGTACAAGAAGTATCGATATTATCTCTTTGCTCTTGATCGAGTTTCCAATGTTAATGTCAAGAAATTTGGTGTACTTACAAGGGGGGCATCTTAATCAACACAATGCGTGCGACAGTTATAGTGCATGCATTTCTTCTCGTGCATACATTTAGCATTGAGTAACTTGAAGAAGTAAGACAAAGTGGAGCAAGAGAACGAATTAAGTATTGCTAATGAACCTACACAGCCTCTGCATCACGCAATATAATCAACCACTTAAAAACATATCAAACATCAGAGACTATGACAGCTGTTCCTGATCATATAGCTGAAAGAGAAAAAAAAGTTTCAGAAGTAGCAATCAGGCTATATATTATAAGGTTGCGTCTTAATGAACAAGAAAAAGTAGATCGTCTGTAAATGATAAAAGTTATAGGTTTGACCCGCATCTCCACAAACACACGTCTATAAATTGGAGGTAATTTTCCAGTTAGTGTATTTACTATCCTACATTCCATCTCATCAAGCGTTTTCAATGTTTAGTTAAGCTTTTGATAAAGAATCGTTTTCTGTGGACTATGATTATACTGCGCTATTCATTACCACGGACAACTTGGTTAGTTAGAAGCATCTCAGTAATGAACCTGGAATAATAGACCTCAGTCAAAGTAACGTAATACCACCAAATCAGTAACAATCAGGGAAAACGGTATAAGATATAAAATTTGGAGGGAAAATGAAAAATTTACAAGCCTTCCACAGCGATACAGATTACAAGGTGTGTAATGGGTAAACACCACGAAGCGAGGTGTTCGTCTTATAAACGTGGAGCTTCAATGTTTATTCAGAATGACAGTTTATTACCGTGAATGATGTCTTTAAACATTCCAGAAAGAATACAAGATTAGCATTATAAAACATGTGTACAGATTCATTTTTGTAGTTTTACTGCTTTTTTATTTCTATTGCTCATATCTATTAAAATGATTTTGGAAAACCATAACTTCCATTATCATATTTTGCAAGTAAATCAAAACAGAGAATTGTCTTTAAACATTGTGTTTAATAATCGTTTTTATGTTATGAAAGAAATGTATACAAATGCACAGCATTCAAAATAATATGCATTCTTGGTCTGGCAGCCAAATTAAAAAAATTATAAGCAGATTCAAAAAAAGAGACAAGGATTATACATACCATTCGTCATTGTCCTACAGTTAGATTGTCACATAGAATCAAGTTTTTTTTTCTCCCAAGCAGACGATTTATACAAGGAAATTAAACACAATAAACGACAGCGTGTTTATTGATCGAACTGTGTGTTGACAACACAAGTTTTAAGCCACCACGTGGGATTAAAATAAATCACAAAAAGTTAAGTGCTCAAATTTTAATGAAAACCTGTGAAAATCACTAATGGCGAATCCAAGTTCTGGTAAGGAATTGTTAACTGACAGTCACACAATCCGAACACTATCTAAAATCATATCGGCTTTTCACGATTGTGGGGTCCGACTATTTTATAAAATATTGACTGAGAATAGACCACATCTGGAGAGCGAATGGATTATTAGTCATTAGTGTACAACCAATCAGGAGGCGCGTTACATTAAACGTTGAATGGAGCGGAAAGTAGTCCCGCCCTATGTAAACAAAGCTAATGGGAAGTTTTCGTTTAATATTGTTAAAAGCATTTATAAATCTTTAAACAGATTTTAATAGAGTTGTGTCGATCAAAAAAAGTTCTTTATTGCTCTGTGTCTTTTAATGGAGAATAACTTTAATTGGTTTGTGTACTGTGAAATTATATAACCCTTTCATCTATCTGAGAAATCAATTACCGAGAATACAAAGAATATTTTCTTAGCAAAGGAAACGTGTAATGTTAATTCACAAGTCAATATTTACATACAAACTGCAAAGTAATTAGCCTTGTCAACGAAATATTGATATTCCTAGGAATTCATTAGAGATGCCAAAAGAAAACTGAAAGATTCCTCGGGGTTTATCAGTCTCAAAGCGTCTTTTGTTCTGCGATTTTTTGGATTCGCACCTTACAATTCCGCGCCATTCTCGGGTGTCATATGAGGATTACAGAAAACTAAAATGTGCCAACAAGTTTTTATAAGTACTTAAAAGCCGATTCTAATGGACTTATACAATAGAAGAAGTCAAGTTCATTAGCTTTGGGAAATTAAATGGTGTAAACAGAGTAGATGCCGATAGCTTTAATTAATCAATGAATGCACATAGAATTTGAATCCGGGGTACGCATTCCTCTTTCACATTTCATTACGGACAATTAGCAGATGATATCATTAATCTGTTCCACAATCAACTGATAGAACGCCACTGACTCATTCGTTTTAATTAATTTTGTTTGCAGTCGGGGGAGATTAGGGGCAGCATAAAAGTACAAAACAGCAAATAATGCGAAAAATTAATTGTTAAAAATGATTCTTTTGTGCACGGCTAATTCTGTATTCTGTTAATTAGAGACTTGCCAATTGTTTTATTGACTACTGCTGCCAATTAGATTAAGAATATATTACATTTACACCAAATAGATCCATAGGATCCAAAAATCACATGGCAAACATATGGCAGGGAGGCAACCAAATACTGTTTTACTCTAAATTGTCTGTATTAAATACATTCTTAAGAGTAATTTAAAATCAGTTTGCAATTGCCTGTGAGGTCTTCATGACTAGTAAATGTCATGTATTCATTCAATAAAAATGGTAAATTAGCGAGAAAAAAATTCATATGTATATATAGGGAAAAAAATACGTGATTTTGCAAAAACATGCACCAAGAAAGACGAGGAAACGATAAATTTTAAAAAAAAAGATTCTGTCACATTGTTCAATTCAATAATTGTACACAAATGATAAATCATAACTAAATAAAAAGATTTGTTAAAATATCTAAAATCCCGGTAAAATTTTCTCACTTTTTAAGGACACGAAACATATATTTAATGTAGAACAAATGAATGGATATTTTTCCTATTTATAGCAGAGACTAGCTAACTATTTTCAGTTTTGACGTAAATTTTTTTCTTGGGAAAAAATTCTGCAAAAACATAAATGAAATCTTAGACAAGTAAGTGTAGAAACATTCACTTTTGCAGAAAATATATGAATGGGAAAAATAACAAATATTTTTTTTGCCATTTACGGGAAAAGTTTTACTCTCTGAATCAGTTGGTCACGGGACGGGGTAATCCGCCCGACCGCAAATCCCCAAATTATACCGCCACGCAAGAAAAGAAGGGGGAATCGACAAGTACATAAACCCTCAATAATTGGACGTTGTTATAATGGGGAATGACGGATTCGATGTAATTAATGTGAAACAACTCTATTGAAAAGATAATGCTCAAATTCCCCTGATGCAAGCGCCCCCACCGCTCTCTAATTGCCAATTATAAACTGTGTAGAGCGCACGGACAAGAGAAGAATTAGGCTGTATAACAAGGACCCGCCGTTAGAATTTTGGTTTGTTTATCCTCATCTGAAATTAATTGGTTCCCTACATAAATTTGGTGCTCGTTAACGAATTCCAATTTGATCTCTAGAATGATGTCTAAAAAGACGCCAATTATATCCTTAATTTAAACGCTGCATAATCAGAATTTGGGCGCAAATGAGGAGCAGTGTCTGCGGAAAAGAATACAACTACCTTGTTATCCCGACTACTGCCAGACTGCAATGGTTCCAGCAATATCCCCCTCACCGCCTAAAGACACATGTTTCTCTGCATCAGTCGGATTCTTTGTTAAAGCAAAATCAGTCTTTTTTTTTTTACATGGACACCAGTTGCTATATCTTGCAAGTCCCTTTTACGGCGAAACGTTACAAATAGTATAGCAGTGGTTGTAGAGAAAATGTAACATATATATATTGAGAAGCAATTATCACTTTTTCGAAAGGTAATTACCGGTAGTTATGATACGGAACCGATGATTGAAAATCGTGGAATACCGGAGGAAAATTAAATCAAAATTTCCTTTGTATGTCAAGACTTTTTTGCTATTTAGTGCCTTCTAAATAAACAAAAGTCTTCATCCTCGTCTCATTTCAACAACACATAATTCATTTAAGAAAAACACTTTTAATCAATAGTACTAATTTTGGAAAGGATTCTACTTGGCAAAAATTAAGACGAAGCAAAACAGATCAGTCACTTTGAAACAAGAAACTTTACTTATATTTCAGTTTTCGCACAAATATAAATTGTTGCAAGTACATGTATATTGTTAACCAGAAATATGATTTACTGCTAAATTGTTCGTCGGAATAAAATATTTTTTTGATCTGGTGATCTAAAAAAAATCTAATAATGAAAATGTGACATACAATGCAAAGTACATGTATACAATGAGAACTAAAACGTGTTCACGGTTTGTATACAGAAGGTTTCCTAGTATTCCTACTATTTGTATTATCCCTCCTATGCACAGTGATATTAACTTGTTGCGATTCCTTTAAAAGCGAACATTTAATTGGTTGCCGTGATCTTCGAGGCAATACTGTATGCAAAATCAAGAAGAGTTTCTGTCTCCGGGATATTTGTTCCTTAGTCATCTTTTTCGCTAAAGTCTTGTTCTTCAATATTCTTGATTCTCAAGAGAAATGTAAAAAATACAAATATTAAGAACCTCGATTAAGAGGAAAACTTAGAAGATTAACTTACTCTCACAAATGATTGTTTTTTATTTAGTGTCCCTTCCAGGATTTTTCACAAATTAAGACACCGCCGCTTGTCGGCAGAGTTATGCTTTAGACTTTTGTTCGACACTCAGTGCCATTGATCAGTGAAGGGTCTTTTCGTACGTACCAGTACCTACTGCGACATGGGACCTCGGTTTATACGGTCTTATCCGAAGGGTCGGTCTCCACGTCCCACATTGGGATTCAAACCCGCCATGTAACACCAATAGGTAGATAGACACACAGCAATAGTTAGGTAGACGGACAGCTAAGTACATACAACGTAGCTATAGTCAGGTAGACACACAAACAACAATAGTCAGGTAGACAGACAGCTAAGTACATACAATGTAGCTATAGTCAGGTAGACAGACAAACAACATTAATAGTCAGGTAGACAGACAGCTAAGTACATACAATGTAGCTATAGTCAGGTAGACAGACAAACAACATTAATAGTCAGACAAACAACATTAATAGTCAGGTAGACAGACAGTTAATTAAGTACATAGATATGGTCAGGTAGACACACATTCATAGTCAGATAGACAGACACACGACAATAATCAGGTAGACAGACACAATAGTCAGGAATAGTACTTAGCTGTCAGTTAGACGGACAGCTAAGTAAATAGCAATAGTCAGGCAGACAGACACACAGCAATAGTCATGTAGACGGACAGACAATCACACAGCAATGGTCATGTAGACGGACAGCTATATACATAGCTATATAGTCAGGTAGACAGATCTAGACAATGATACAGCAATAGTCAGGTAGTCGTGCATGTAAGTAAATAGCTATAGTCAGATAGACGGACAGACAGACACACAGCAGTAGTCATGTAGACGGACAGACAATCACACAACAATGGTCAGGAGACAGAGAGAAAGACACACAACTATAATTAGGAACCAGACAAAAACAGCATTAATCTTCATTTTTTAAATTCTTTAATGTCTGATACATTTTTTATAGAGTAAAGTCTGGAAAACAATTATTTTATTGGTACAAATGAATAATAATCACACACTGCTGTGTGCAAAAATGGTCAGGAATATCTTTTTTTTATTACTTAAGTAGAAAATGCCATCTTAAACGATAGCACTTTTATAATTATGATGATAATGTATATGATTGGCTAGATATATTTCATAATGTAGTGAATTAATTAAATCTTATACAAACAATATTTTATTGAACTTTTTAAAGTTAAAACAACTGAGAAAAAAACGCCTCAAAGACAATACAAAGTCATTATTAAAACTGTTCAAATATCTTTGAACTTCACTTTGAGAAATTTTATTTAAAGGGCTAATATCGGCTAAGGTTTATTCTTTGTCTTTTTGTCAATTTTGTGTAAGACAGGCACATCTCCGTTATGTGCCTAAATAATGGTTTTCGATAATGATTGAATGCTTAATCCATCAACAGTCAATATGCTCCTTGGATCAAAGGTTTCTTTGAAGAATTAATATGGATAATAATTTCCATTTTTGACAAATTTGAAAAACAGTTAGGGAACCCGTGTAGTCAATATTGAACATTAAATGTATAATCATTTGTTGTGTACAGTTAATTGTACCTATTTTTGACTAAATAAACTATACAAGACAAAAAAAAGTTTTATGATAAACTTGTATACTTCTGAAATATATATTAAGCTAGAAATCATATTTATTTGATATATTTTGAAAGTTTAGTCCCTTATTATTAATTGAACTTCATTTGAAAAATTCTTCAAGTCTTTGATTGTATAAAAATTATAACTAAATTCATTGTTCTATTATAATTTTGAGAAGCAGAAACTTGTGTACTTCTGAAATATATATTAGCTAGAAATCATATTTATTTGATATATTTTGAAAGTTTAGTCCCTTATTATTAATTGAACTTCATTTGAAAAATTCTTCAAGTCTTTGACTGTATAAAAATTATAACTAAATTCATTGTTCTATTATAATTTTGAGAAGCAGAAAAGAAGATATTTTCATACGCCACCATTCCGCCAAAAATATAGTCCCTGCTAGTTTTCAAACGCAGTTTACCATTTCTATTTAAAGTTGTACAATTATGATGAGGAAAGAAAAAATATGGTCTTTAAAATCCCTTACACCTTAATATATGACATATAAGCAAATTTACTTTGAATATTTCATCTAGTCAGAAACCAGAGATCCTACGTTAACTTAACTAGAAAGGTTTATGAAGAACTTTGGATATTTTAAACGAAATATGAAGATAACGAACAGCAATCATGCTCAAAAATCCATTAAAACAATACAAATCGGAAGCAGAGAAAAACAGGCCTTTAAATGGATCAGAGGTAGGATAAGGTGCCGTGGAGTAGAAAGCATGCCCTGCCGACCGGTCACACCCGCCGTGTGATTCTTGTCAAAAACAGAAATTCCGTGGACAGTTCAATGCGGAAACAATGGCCCAACAATTTTTATGAAAAAGTCAGTCAAAATTCGACTTTATGCTATATTTATTTGATTACAAGGTCATCATATCGATTTGAGAAATGTTGACATTAAAGGAGGTAGTTTATATCCTTGTTCTATCAACTTGTTTGTTAGTAGCCTGCCTCTTTTAAGAAATTGGGATAGATCATGTTCTTGCGCATGGAATCCACTGCGAGGAATAAACTACATATGTATACGTTAATAGTATATAGCTACTTAAGTAAGGAAAGCGGACTATGGAATTAAAAACACTTTGTTAAGTTTTAATGTAATGTCATCATTGACGTCTTCTAAGAAAATATCCAAAGAGAAACATACATGTCAAACTCTTTGGTATCTTTTATCTCAAGTTCAAAGAAATATATATCAAATAAGTAATGAATGAAAATAAGCATTTTTAAAGATAAGATGTCGATATACCTGAATGTTGATATGAAGGCCACGGCAAGAAACTTAATGGGAAATAATTGCTTCATGAGATCGATTATACATGTAATTTTCTTAAGCAAAACAGACATTTTTCATTTTCAATTCAACGAAAATCTTTGAAATTAAAAAAAAATCCTTTATGATTATTAGTGTCCTTACGCTTGAAATATACTCACCGTACTGGGGACTTTGCATTTCCATGTTAACCATACAAGAAAGAAACTTTTCTGTGCGTTATCCCTACCGTTACATGACTATGGACACTCGGCTTCCAAAGAGTCGGCAAGAAAAACAAGTAATTGCCGTCTGACAAACCAAATTATGTCTATCTGCGAGTTATTCCCATTGAATTTCTGATATGAAATGTTGTCAAACTAATTTCCCCTAACCGTCAGACCAAACGTCTGATATTTAAATTGAAAAAATTGTTACTTTCAGTAATAAATTAGATTTCGGACGATATCTTTGTTCTAATTCATGAAAGAAACGTATTGATCTCGCAAATTTGCAGTATATTTGACCATCTGTTTCATCTCATGAATCGACTTATAAATTAATTGCACCATCTACATGGCGCTCCGATCCCGAAGCGCTCTCTTTGGGTTCGATAAAAGTTCGATCTGATGAAATTCTTGCGCAAATTTAATTAGTATTGCTGTTCTATAGAGTGTGTGTGTCGTGAATTAGCTCAGCTAGAGCTTGGTCAAAGAACATTTCCGTACCAGCAATTATCAATTTTCTCAATTACGCTAACGAACGCGACACTATATTGATAGCATTAATATAATTTGTGACCCATAGCTCGTTGGACAATGATAATATTTGAGCGATTAAATTGACGGCAAAAATTTATTTAAATATCACACGCAATTATTTTATTGCCGATTTTAAGACATTCCGTAATTTTTTTTTCTCTCTCAAAAGATGCGGTCTTGTCACGTAATAACGTCTTATGACTAACATGGAGATTACATTACCATTTTGTTGGCGTCTCCAATTAAAGGATGAAGGCAAAAGGAAAAGGAAATGTTTCAGAACTTACAATTGACAAAGTCTCTGTATTTTCATGTGTTGGCCATTGATGGGATATCAAATGAACCGATATTGTTAAAAGACTTTTTAAAAAGCAAAATATCAATTCATATACCTAAAGTCTAGTAAAAATATCAAATCTGTATAATGCGAAGCAGGAAAGAAATATCACTGTTTAATATAATAAAAGAAAATTAGTCAGTAACATTTAAATACTAAGTCTTAAAGACTTTTTAAAATACTGTTAATGACGTGGAATACAACCCACCCTTTGCTTTTGATAAAATCATAAAATGTTATCCAACTACTAGTATATAACAAATATTTGTATGTTAAAGGTTATCATTCAAAAGTATCTACAATGTACTTATAATATTTCAAATTACTATTCAAATATTTCCTTATTGCTTGAGATCACTGTGTAACGCATTCTAAACTCTTCCTGCCTAATTTTTAGTTCTTAATTAGATAACAAGCATTTTTTTTTTCTGTGAAAGAGGAACTAATTATTCACAGGCTTGATTGTCTAAAGTCCCATACCTTAAAGAATCCCGTTCGTATATGAACGTTTTGCCTAGAGATATATTTTTCAGTACAAGATATCTACCAAGGTCAGGAGTTCAGAATTTCTCTTCAGTTGTGCCAGATATGTTAATTGTCAAATCAAATTGCCTATATTCTCAACATCCTTCCATTTATTCTTTTTTAAATAGACATATGAAAATGTATTGTTTTTGTTCTTGTTTATTCTTTGCTGTGGAACATGGCCATAGTTTCAATTTCCAGAACGTGGTCATTGAAGATGGAATGGAGATTTAGAGTGGCCCTTGCATGGCAAGTGATGCAGATTGACGAATGTGCAACTTCGTAATTGTATGCCAATGATGCACCAACTTTACTGGTGCAAACACCAGGAATGACGATCATGTGCAAGTGCTTCAAACCTGTTTATAACCTGTTTTAGATAGGACGCTTCGAGTTAGTCTTTAGCATTTTACTGCTTCCACACAAACTGACAAGGATAAGCAACTTAAAGCGGTTGCTTTATCAAGACCCGAGATATCGCTTCTCGGATTTTCTGTTTGGACTCTGTCCTGCTACTCCTGCAGACTGATGTAGATGAGACAGCGACGTTTGCTCATGAGCAAATGATTGAATAAAGATTAATTATAAAGCCTATATGATAAATAACATCCTTTTTTTGCAAAACTGTAAATTTTATATCTCCAAGGTCTTGTGTTCAGACCCCATGTTGGATATAAGGTTACCAAATATGTAGCCTATGGGCGCAGGAATACCGGCATCCAAACAAGATCGTTCGGGGAATATATGATAGGTTCAAACGTTCAGTCATCGAAGAAAATGGTATAACAAAATAGTTTCAGAGACCAAAGCGAAGCAAGATGTGCTATGCCTTAATTTCTGTTCTTCTTGCGATAGACTGGGTGGTACAGAAAATAACGGGGATGAAAATGAGATGCCACTTCATCACTAGCCTTGATCTTTTAAGGTTTTAAATTAAGGTGTGAGGGAAACCTCGGCCATTTTATCAGAAATAGCAAAAACTGCAAATAAATATGAAAACCTAAAATACGGATCATATCAGGAACGGAGGTCATCATGACAAAAAGAGAAAAGATATTCCAGTTGCTCTGATTGACAAAGGGTGGTGGAGACAATGATATTCTGAGCAGGGTACATCTGGGCAAGATGGAGAGTTTGGAACACATACGCAGTGGAAGGTACACAAAACTTCCATAACAACTTGATGCATATAAATGAAAAGCATAAGAAGAATGCTAAATGAAATTCATTACGAATGATAGAATAATGGAATATTTTGGGATGGGTACAATTAGCTGAAATGTATGAAGGAATAGAACTCATACTCAAGACAGAGGGTAACAACTAGTGGAGATTAGCTTTAGGATGGCAGCCAGAATTAAAAAGTTGCAGAAAAGACCAAAGACCAGTTGAAGAAGAATGATGGAACTGGAATGACAAGTGGATGATTGAACTGGAATGTTGCCAAAAGAGGCTAAAAGCAGGAAAAGGTAGGAAAATTGCGGAACAATGTGATGTACCTGTTTCTTTAGAAGTAAAAGGTTAACGAAGGATTGGCATGACCATAGTGAACAATTGCTACTCTAGTGATGAGTCTTATACTGGAAAGTGGAATAAAGTATTGAAATTACATGTCCAACTCATAGTGTTTAACGATATTCATCTCTACTTTCGGATACCATAATGAAAATGTGTATTATAGGAACCACTAATTTATTGATTTATAAGAATCTTGATTTATCAAAATGTACAAATGCATTTTGTACATCATGGTGTCTACGACTATCAAACCTGGTCAGTTTATGCATCTGGGAGACGATGTATCGAAGCTCAAAATGAAGGTTATGTTGGCTTCACTGTTGACTCTTAAGAAGATAAAATGCATGTTTTTTAAATGGGGAATTTCTAATTCCTATTTAAGAGGCTTGGTTGTCTTAAGTCCCTTACCTTAAAAAATCTCCCTCATTCATGAACATCTTGCCTACAGACAATGTATATTGTTTGCAGAACAAGATATCTAACAAAGTCAGGAGTTCAGAACATCTCTTTAGTTGTGCCAAATATGTCACATCAAAATGCCTGCATATTCTCAGTATCCTTCCAGACATTTATTCTTATGAAAATTTAATAAGTTTTTGTTAATTCTTTGCTGTGGAACATGACCAAAGTTTCAATGTCAGAAAATGGTCATTGACGATGGAACCGGAGATTGAGAGGTTTAGTTCTTGCATGGCATTGATGCAGATTAACTAAACTTTTTAAATTGTAGGCAATGATGCACCAGCATACTAATGCATCAGCAAGCACCAATAAAGATATTGCTATGCCATGATGGCCAATCATGTGCAATTGTCTCTCACCTGTTAATACCCTTGTTTAGAGGGATACTCTCAGACAGTCTCTAAAGGATTTTTTTCTGCTTCCTTCCAATCTAACATGAATTAGCAACTTGAAGTATTTGCTTTTAACAACCTGGCCGTAGGCCATCACCAGAAGGGTATGGACGCAGTGGACTCGAGAGATCGCTTTTTGTTTTTTTTTTCTCGCTTGGACTCTGTCTTGCAGTCTGATGTAGAAGATCGAGTCAGTGACGTCAGCTCAAATAAATAATAGTTATAATTTATAACTGTTATTTAAATGGTTATATATGTAAATATCATAACTTATAAAGCCTATGATATATAACAACTTTTTTGCAAAACTGTATACTGTATATCTCCAGGTTTTGTGTTCAGACACCGTGATGGGTATAAGGTTAGCAAATATGTAGTTTTGAGAATCTTTGGTTTGTACCAAACCAACCCCCACCAGATTTTGTGTGCAGAGACGCCGAGGACTATTGGTAGTGAGGGTTGGTAAATTATTAAAACTGCATATCCAGGATATGATTTGCAATGATTTTCCTGTCCCTTTTCGGTTACCATTATGAAAATGATTGTGTATTGTAGGAACCACTGATGATTTAAAAGGATCATAATTTATCAGAATGTAAAAATGCACCTTATGCATTTTGGTGCCTAGAATCATCAAACAAGATTAGTTAATGCATCCAGGAGAAGATGTATCGCAACTCAAATGAAGATAGTAACGGTTTTACTCTTGACTCCTGAATGCAACAAAATTTCAAATTGAGATCAACTTGATACTATGACTGGCTTAATAATGGTGTTGGGGTGGTGGGATGGAGTGAATTTTTTTTTATTCCTCTTTGAAAAAGTTAATAGCGTGCTTACATGATTTTAAATTGATACATTCTTTTTAGAGACGCTGAGAATGTTCAAAGGATAAGAACATATATAGCAATGATAAACGGTAGGAGCCTTATTAGACTTCCTGAGTGCCCAGAAGTTCCCGATGTATTCTTAAACTTTACCACAAATAACGTTCATGATATTTTATACATTGTCTCATGGCCGCTGACATTTGTCGTAAGGCTCTCTCACTTTGTATTTTCTGGTAACCCGCAAGACCGTCTGAATGCATTGGGGCAGACGTTTACGTTAAACATAGTTGTTTATTTTAAAAAAAAATTGCAGGACTGTGATCGGTTCAATTAATTTATACTTTTCTTGGTGTATACCGAGTAACCCTTTAATTATATATATTGACTGTTGTTCATGCTATGCAACCCAACTATAGAAACCTAAAAGAATGGAATAGTATGAGGGGATGTCTGCAGTGTGCAATATTTCTGAGGAAATTAATCAATTTCAGTAATTATTTTCAATCAACGCAATATGCATGCTGATTGATTAGTTTTCGTGACAATGCAAAGACAATTGCAAAACATCGCAAAACATTTCCATATATAAAATGAGTGGCTAAATGATCTCATGTTTAGCTGTTATTGGCGGGGTTGTCATTTGCAGAGTAAAATTGTAATTCCGCGCTCATAATTAGTTTTGATTGGATTGTATTCTAGCTGTTGTTATTGCATGGAGAATCTAGAAATGGAAAACAGAAGACGTTAAATAGAAACACTACCATCCATGACATAGCGCGTTAATGCATTCCTTTGAAAGTTGACTCTTAAGCATAATTTCATGTTCCATGGAATTGAAGTACAATCGTGTCCAAAATGTCAGCAGTGCGAATTTATCGAATGTTCACCTCTGTTGGGGACATTTTACTAATGAAATATCTAATACCATTACAGATGTTGCAAATTGATATTCCGTGTGTTGTCTTTGTGAAATCCTCATCTATTGTTTATAAAAAACATGTCTTGTTTTCCTCTTTCCAGTACAGAGTATTTTTTACCCAATAGAAATGTAAAAGACCTGTACATTTTTCAAGGTCCAATCGCAGGTCTTCCTAGTAATTGCCCTTATGGTCTTTCCACAATCACAATTTTAATGGTTTAAAGTAAAAAAAAAAACCTGCATTTATTTTCATTTAATATACCTTAAATTAAACAATTATTGCAAATGGTGTAGGTTGTCATATTTCTTTTCAAATGGGAGACAATACAAACAACATAAAAAAAATCGTACATTTTTCTGTAAATTAGTGTTATAAAAATTATGTAAAAACTGGTTCCATTGCATAATTCTGCTGCTGAAGGGTCCAAAATACTTGTTTCTTATAACATACTTTTGAATTTAAATTTCGGGAAAACTATTTCACATTAGAAGTACAATACAGAAAATACCTGAGAAGTAGTTATTGCCCTTGTCAACATTTCTGAAAAAAATAATTAATGAAATGAAGAAAAAATTCTTTTACATAACAATATTTAGCATTATACCTATTGAAAAGCATTTTTCCAAAAGGTATTGTTCTATTGGGTATGGTTTAAAATAAAAACAATTTCTGCAAAAAACCTATGACACCATAGGAGGATGGAAATACCTTTATTGCGTACCCATGCGCTTGAGCTTAAAGCCTATTTCTCTCATGTGGTATTACCAAATAGCAATTTTTATGTTATTCAAGGCGAAAAGAAATGTTTTCAATTTTTTATATGTATTCCTTGTATTAAGAGTTTTAAGGCCCTTCTTTGGATACCACCAAATTTGACCTCTTGACCTTGGAGTTTGACCTTCTTTTGCGAAAAAAAAACACATTTTAACCTTGGCCATAACGTTTGAACAGTTGGAGTTAGGGCTTTTTATCCTTCACATGTGTATTTACTGTGACTAGACCTTTCAGCTGGTATAAATATTTTTGATCTTGACCTTGAGAATGATCCACTTTTTAAAAACTTTAACCATGGCATAACTTTTAAACATTTAGAACTAAGACTTTCATATTTCACAAGCGTATTTCTTGTACTAGAACCTTCCTTTGGGCATCAACACTTTTGACCTTGACCTATGGAGTTTGACATGCATTTGAGAGAATTCAACTCTCGCCATAAGCTACGGGGTACAATGAGAACATGTGTTTCACAAAGTGTTCATGTAATTAACCATAACACAATGCTTTAAAAAAAAGTTTTCAGTATTTTCACCCTTGCTACCCTAAAGCATCTTACAAGTGTATACCACTTCAGTCTACGTCCCACTCCAGAATTGTTTTACTATCGGGGGTATAGTATTTTACAAACACGATCTTGTTTGTACCCCGGTAAATGGTTTTATTGGTTACTTTAAATGTCTCAAGAAACCAATGCAACCGCTTAAATCTTAAGAAAAAGTGTTGGCTTTTTATTTCAGTTTCCTTTTTTTCATATGATAGAGATTTGTAGAAGATCAGAAAACGTAATAAAGCAGGCATACATTCTGATTTGATTTAAACATAATCTATATGTATTTTTACATAAAAGGATTTGACAGCAGGCATAGCCTTTATGAGTCCTCTCCATAGGTACAAGGCTTATTAAAAATACATAATACTACATATAGTTACAGGTTCATATCATCAATAAGTTATAGTGAAGTATACAAGATTGATTGGAATTGAAGGGGGGAAATATTGATGATAAAATTCTAAAAAATACTGATTGTAGGAATCCGAATTCATCTTTTCAATCTCTCATTCCTACATATTTTCACTGAGTTAAACCTAACATTGCTTAAGGCATGTTATTGAAATACCTTTTCTTGCATATACCCAAATAATTTTGCCCTATTCCATTTTTTAAAAAGTAATTTCCTGGTAAATTTAATTACGTTAGACCCACGGACTATATTCAGACGATATTGGATATTTTCTATTACAAATTGACTTCATCATCCATCCGTTGTAATTGGTATCAAGTTGAAATTGATTAAGCTGTAGCATTTGGTTATCATTTATTAATTTTTTGATTCCAAACTTTATACAAGCAAGCCTTTTCAGCAACGACTGGTAACTTGATTTCGATCAAAACGTCGGTTTTATTTATTATTCTTTGTGCTATGTAATTTCACAAATTGCATAATGTGAACAGCTGCCGCAAAATTCAATTTGCCTACTAATTAAAGTTAAACTATCCTTGATTCCGATTACAAGGCAAACGCCATGAGGTACTGCTTTCTTAATACAAATATCATTTGTGACCAAAGTCTGATATCATATCTCATCGTTAATTTGAACTAGTGGCATATAGATTAAATAATTTCACACAACAGTCTATTACAGAATTATTTCATTCCTTGACCAAATACTCGTTTTTTTCAGTGGGGGTTTACATATTATGTATATTAAGGATCTGATTTCTTGTTTTAGTTGTTGTTGAATTAATGCTCTAAATGATATCTGTAAGAGCAATTACGAGTATTTGTGAAAACTTAACCATCTGGGATATACCCAGTACTCAGTATGTATCATGTCCTTAAAATTTCTGAAAATCACCCGGTAAGATAACATGCAGGGGTATGTGAATTCTGTGCCAAAACTCGCAAATTTCTTGTCAGATATCTTTTTATCCTCTTGATGTCATGAAGTATGAAATAATTATGTTAACCTGCTTTCCCAACTTACAAAATGGTAAGAATAGCAATCATGCCTTTACACCTTTTTTCACCTTGCAATGATACAAAGTATGATACGTATCTTTTTGAAAGTCCGAATGGAACTGCAAAACGGATGTCCAAGAGGAAAATCGAAAAGAGGGGTATCTTGAGATATATATAGAGAGCTCATTAATTAGAATTAAATCTTTCCTTTAACATTGTTCTTGGAATATCACGATTTTGAATTAACTCACGTTTGCCTTTATATACAATTATCTTTTTGTCCATAAAAGAGCTACACTGATGCCCAAATAAAGACATTTCTTTTTTCATAAGCTACTGATCATTTAGATTAACTTTATGTCACCATCATTGTTTACCTCTTTAAATATTTTGAGATAATAATTACAACATTTAAGCTTAAACGATACAAATTGGGAGCATAGCAAACACGGACCTATAAAACATACGAGGTGGGATTAGATGCCATGAAGGAGAGCGCATCCCCTACTAACCGGACATCCGCCGTATTCAGAGAAAAAAGTGTGTTAATAATAACCTGACAATAAGTGTGAAAAAGGTCAGTCAGCATTTCGCTTAATGATAAGTTATATTTGCTGCCATGATCATTGTATCGACTATAAAACAAAAAAGCAAAATAATGAATATAAACGATACTGCTGATTTCCTTAATTCTTCAACTTGTTTGTCAGTAGCTTGCTTCGTATTACAGTAACAATTTTATAATAAAGTTCTCTATTTGAATTTGCATTTCTTAAACATCTGAATAACTCCCCACTGAGGTGTTTGGCAAATGTCTTTAAAAAACGGCTTATATTTCAAAACATTTATAACCCAAGAAATAGTCTTCATAAACGTTCTTAATTATGGTTAAAATTCAAGAAAACTTTCTTATACTTCCTCGAAAATGGATCTTGTCTCTACAGTGAAATCATAAATACTTAGTATATGGAAGGGTGTTTAATTTTTGTTGTTTATATGTCTTCAAAGAATAATTAGGTAAAATTGTAATCATTTCTTCAATCAGGAAAATAATATAATCACCCCCAAACTGATATTTCTCTTCAAACCAAGAGAAGTTTCCCGCCACAAACATTGCTTTAGTAAGGTATTTAGTCATGAGTTCGAAAAAATACGTCTCAGGTTTTTGATGGCTGCAAAAAGTTAAAAAAAAAACAGTGCGGTAAATCTAGGTTTATATATGTTACTAAAAATTTTTTTCCTTCGAAGGATTTTAGGAGAAAGGAAAACTGGTGTAAACAACAAAAGGGTATGACAAACCCTTTTACTCCTTGTTTCCATAACTTTTAAATGTTGCGTAAATTTAAGCAAAAACGAACATGATTATCGATGACGTCACTATGCTCAAAATGAACAACATGTATTACTAATTGAAATGTCTTCTTATTTGACAAACAGAAGGCCAAATACCTTTATTCTGACAATCAGCACATACACTGCACATGTATACTTAAAAGTTATAATCTTGATCTTAAGCAAATGCTTTTAATAATATTTTGATAAAATATAAATCAAATTTAGGTTCGTAGATTATAACAATAAAAGCAATACTTTAATCAAAATCAGAAACATTTATGAAGAATCGTATACCTTGGTATTGTTTATTTATGTTCCAGGTTTTATTGATATTAAGCACCCTTTTCCAAAGTTTCAGCAACAACAATCTTTTAATACGTAGAGCCTGTAGTGCTGAACAAAATTAGCCAACTTCTCTTATTTATTGAGCAATATAATATTATCATCTGGATATAGGTCTCCCAGATGTCTCCCAGCTGATATAATGCGCAATAGAATGTTCTTTACAATTTCTATCACGAGCTAGAAAACTGACCGAGAAGTTGATGATACAAGGGTATCAATTATTTCTTTTAAAGTCAAAAGTTTTAAGCCTAACAAGAAGTACTGGTATGAAAAAGTCAGTCAACATTTGACTGAATGATAAGTTGTATTTAATGTAATGGTCATCGTATCGACCTTAAAACTTGCAAAATGGTGACTATAAACGATACTGTTGATATCCTTAATTCTTCAACTTGTTTGTCAGTAGCTCACTTCGTATTACAGTAACATTTCTTTAAAATAAAGTTTTTTGCTTGAATGTGTACAAAAGGAACAAAAACAATGTGAAAATCAAGTGAATAGTGATAAAAAAACTACACCTTTCTTAAACATCGGAGTAACTTCCCACTGAGAGCATTGTTTTCATCAAAATCGAAAACATTTATAAAGAATCGTATACCTTGGTATTGTTTATTTGTGTTCCATAAGCATCCCTTTACCAAGTTTCAGCTACAACAATCTCTGAATACGTAGACGCTGTAGTGCTGAACACAATTAGTCAACTTCTCTTATTTATTGAACAATATAATATTATCGTCTGGATATAGGTCTATTCATGTCTCTCGATTGATTTAATGCGCAATAGGATGGTCTTTACAATTTCTATCACGAGTTAGAAAACTGACAGAGAAGTTAATGATACAAGGGTATCAATTATTTCTTTTAAAGTCAACATCTCGCAAATTCTATTGTAGATACAATACAATACAATCATTTATACATGTATAACGAATTATATTATAGACGCTCTGGTGCACTAAACATTAAAATACACATAAGCATACAAAATGGAGAACAAATAACTTGAAATAAAATACATATACAAGTGCGTAAAAAATAGGATATATATAAAAGGGTGGTTAGGGCACACGGCGGATGTGACTGGTTGACAAGGAATACTTGCTCCTATTATGCACCTAATCCCACTTCTAGCGTTTTATTGAACTTTACTTTTCGATGTCTTAACATTTCATATCTAGCGAAACGTTTTTTTTATCTTCAAAACACATACTTGTATAAGCAAGAAAATAAAAAAGATCTTTATTGAAATGAGATTAAAGGAAAAAGTAGAAATGTTAAGTAATATATTATATTTGTAAGTTTTGAAGGTAAAGCCACTGAAATTCGTACTTTGTGTATCGATGACGCCACAATGCTTTTTACATGACACAACACTAATGATTAGTAATTCTAGCTCGACTAATTAGAGACCAGAAGTAAGATATTTTTGGAAGTACGCTGCTGAATGGATTTGGTCTGATTTCAATTAAACTATTTAATAAACAGACATCATTGAGATACATAATTCTGTTCTTTTAGTTTTTATTTTGAATTTTTGATGAATGTTTTGCCATGTATAATATATATACAATTTTTTGTGAAACCAAAAGGTAAATAGAAAAAAATGTTTTATAGTTTACGATAGCGATAAGGTTACAAAAATAAGAAAATTGATTGAACTCTTTAAAAATGCTACTCGTCTTTCAAATTTTGATGGAATTTCAATAAAACAAGACAAACTATAGAAATGTATCAAGATACATAATTTTAAACATCCCATATTGATTGTGATATGCTTCAATGTAATGGAAAACAGAATCCAGGTAATATCTTTCAAAATATAAGGTCTCCAACAATAAAAAGACGAAAGATATGATAAGAAAGATGTAAATAATTTTTATTTTCATCAATTTTCATTTACGTATATTGTGTTAATGGGATGGTTACTTAAATTGATTTTATTTTATTTTTCAAATGCTTCTCCTTCAAAAATTTGATCTCTGATTATGCCTTAGTCACATTTCCCGGCCGGTGGCCGTAGACCGGTGGTAATCTGTGGAAATCCGTGGTGTTAGCGATGTCCCAACATCGGTCCACATCGGCCTAGTAGGCCATAAGCATCAGTCATATTATCCAGCGATGGGGTATACGATGGGCAACCGATGCGTTTTTTGATAAAAATGGCGTGGTTTCCGGTCGGACTCACAAAGGCCCAGTGATGCATTGCTAATCATAAAACGATGTTCCAGGGTACTCGACCGATGTATATTACATCGCTCATATATTGATGAACATCGTTCGTACATCGGTCAACTATGGGCCAATGTTTGGTCGAACATCAACCGATGATCGGCCGATGTATGTTGCCCACCACTCAACTCCCCAATGACCTCAGATTCAACGGACAATTGACGATACTCGGCCATACATTGGTCAATCCTAGAAAGATGTGTTAATGATGGGTTGCCGATGAGGAGCGATGTGCGGCATCGTTGGAGACATCGCTGATTTTTAACTACGAATTATTTCCTACCGATGACCCCATCGATTCGCAAAATGGTCTTAGTCACCGTCCGATTACTAGTGGTGCCCAGCCAGCAAATACGCCATTTTCATCACAAAACGCATCGGTTTCTCATCGTATACCACATCGCTGGATAATGTGACTGATACTTTAGTAGAGATAACAAATACTAGTAATATAACACGTGATGTTTTATTTTAAGTGATTCATAGTGATCTAGTCATCTAGTATGTATTTGATTGGATTTAAGATATCCGACCCAAAATGTCTTCAGGTTCACTGCATCTAAATACCAAACAAATTTATATAGGCGTAAAACAGAAAACATTTCAAAGAAAATGGGACACAATCTTAACTTCAATTATACATCCTTATTTACACATTCATACAAACAGTACTACGTGTAAGATTTCATTATAATTATGGTGTACTTTTATTTAGACACGTATTTACGTGAGTACAACTAGGTATACAGTAAACAAAGACATATATAGAACATAAAGATGTCAGTGACACCCTATTCCATAAAACATTCAAAATGTAATCCTTTTTGCTTTCTATGGAAGAAATTCTTCAAAATCATATGCCAGTTTTAAATATTTTTAATGTTCAAAATGACTCTGAACTACCCTATATATATTGGATTCCGAAACTTCATAAAAATCCTTACAAACAAAGATACATTGTGGGTTCAAGTAAATGTTCAACCAAGCCTCTTTCGTTACTCCTCACTGTCAGAAGTAAAGGAAAATCTTCAAGAATACTGTAACAATATATTCAAAACGTGGTGTGAATAAGATATGGATACTCAAAAATTCCAAAAAACTTTTGGACAACTTGAAATCACAAGATTTTACCAAAATCAACAGCTTAAAAACTTGTATGAACAACTTCTGTTTTGTATTGTTTTATGGACTTTGATATTGAATACTGTTCGTTATCTCCATATCCTTCTTAAATGAATTTATAGAACCTTTGAGCTGATAAATGCTGCTTTACCAATACTTTGGTCCGAATTCATTATTCACAAAGTAGATCAAGATAGATAGCTTCAGATGTGAAATCAAGATTTCAAAAGGTTATCTTGATCTCAAATGTATAGCATATATTTATTATCTATATGTACAGATGAATCAATATGCGGTTTAAATATTAATAAATAGTCTATATTTAGCTATACTGGTGAAGGACCAAAAGTATAGTGTATTTGTCTTTCATCCATCTGTCTGAAAAACAATTTTAAAATACTACTCTTCCTGTGGTTTAGGTCCTTTTTGGATATAACTTAATACATACTAGTAAGTTATCTTCAGTAAGATACTATTTCTAGATATCATTTTTTTTATTTTGATGGGCGTTTTCATCCAGGTTACTAATAATAAAAAAGTCATTTTATTTCTCTTAACAGTTTTCTGATTGCAACAAAACTTCCTACACAAGTAGATTTCATTAAGATACATAAATCTGTAAATGTATTCATCATGACAATACCTTTTCATGGGCGTACATATCTTAAACCTTTTGACCATGACCTCGGAGTTTGGCCCACTTAAAAAACTCAAATATTGACCATAACTTTTAAGCAGTTGATACTAAAGATTTCAAATTCCACATGTATATTCCTTGTTACAAGACTTTCCCTTGAATACTTACAATTTTGACCTTGGAGTTCGACCTACTTTTGAAAAACTTTAAGCTGCCATGCGGGGGCATCAGTGTTTCACAAACACATCTTGTTTTTAGTTTGATTTCCTTTTTTTTGCTTTGTGAATAAAACTGTTGAAATTCTATTAAAAACTTTTAAAACGCTACTCTTTCTATACTGTTTTAAAAGACCTTTATAGCTATATTTCGAAAGATTTACCAAAATATTCAGTTGTCCATAGCAAAAAAATTACCGTTTTAAAAAAGGGTGTTTTAAAAACCTATTTTTATGCAGTTTAGTTTTTCATGTTGGTTTTACTGAAATGGCATCAAAAACTGTACAGCGGCATTTCTAGAGGGTTTTATTAACATTTCTTATTTTTGTAACCTTATCATCAACATCCGTCGAAATCAAGAACTCACCAATAATGTTATGTATCTTGATGAAATTCATCATATTACATTGAATTTGCCAAAACCTTTGATAATTAAAGCATATCGTCTCATATAGTTTCCTTTTTTGTCTTTGTGACGAATTAGAGCTTATAGCGTACGTGTCCAAGAAGTCTCGACCCCGGCCCCCCTCCCCAACTGAAAACTCATATAATCTAAAGGATTACCGCTTAATATTAAACGTATATTAAACAATTAAATCTTTTAAGGAACACAGTATCACTAACATCTATATCTTCTATGTGTAACTTGATTTACTGTAAAATCTTGTACTCACGTGAATACATGTCTAAATAAACGTGCTCCGTACAATGAAATTTTACACGTAGCAATGTTTGCATGAACTTGTTAATAAGGGTAGATACGTGTTGGTATGATTTTATTCTATTTTCTTTCAAATACGTTCTACCTCGACTAGTTAAACAAAATAACTTGCCTGCCAGTTACTTTATCTATGCCTCAAATCAACCTCAAACCTGTTAAATTGAAAATAGCCATCTTATTTGTCTGTAGTAATTATTTTGATAAAGAAACATAATTGTTTTGGATGAAACTAATTGTAATTTTCTTAAAAGCTATTGGTCATATAGACTGCGCTTGAATCTCGGAAAAAGAGCACATTAAAATACAAGAGCTATTAAGAAGTTTCGTACATGTATCAAAGTGTCTATATTGGCACGAAAATTAGTTCGTTAAACGAGGGCAGAGGAAAAGGACGTAATTAAATGTCATTACTAAAGGATGTCGTTCTAATTATCAACTTTGTTCACATCATTAAATATGTAAATTAAAAAATAATCAAACAACAAGAAAAAGAACAAAACGAACATTAATGGAAATTTTTGATTTGTTCGACGTCAAGTCGTTCTGCATTAATTTCCTATTCTTTTATATGACTTTGGAAAAAATAACTACTTCTAAATTAGACTTCAATTTAGGTTTTGATCCTGGGTAGAAGAGAGGAACTGTTTTATGAAATTACTTTAGGTTTAATAATCTTGAATGGCTAGGGGATCAATACAAATGAATTTTGATGGTAAAAGATCGGGAAAATTACCGCAGGGAGAGAAGAAATTGATGGCATTTTTTCCAATCAGGCTTCAAATCATTTTCATATCCCGTCGGATTGGTATTTATCTCGCGTTTTCTATTGAATCTGATTGAAGTAAAGAATCATTAGTGAACGAAAGAAGAACATAGCACATTATGAGAAAAGGGTAATCACTGATTATTAGTGTTGTTAAAAGAATTGAAGATCAAAATGAACGTCGGCAAAATTGTTCAAAATCTATACGGGTTAAGCCTCAATTAAGGCGCGGTTTTTTGTAGATTAGTTTTGTGTGTGCTATGAAAGATTATATGGTTTTGAGCAGATTAATAAGTTCAGGAATGCAGCAAACTATATGTCTGAGGACACAAGCCCAGAAAACAAATTTCAATTAGGAGAAAATTAGATGTTGTAAAAGTCAAACGCAATTGATAACTAAATAATAAGAAACTGCATTTCCATGGAAGCATTCCCCCAATCATGTTACTTTTAGAAAACGAATTTCAAGGATATTTTCTCCCCTTAAAGTGCATTTCTGTGCTTTTATACACGCCGTATTAAATTCATAAGTGATTCGCATCACATTCTCCTCTATATTTCTTACCAATAAAAAATAATGATGAAAATTAAAACGCATTGCGCACAGAAATAAACTTATTTACCAACCATTGAAAATCATGACATTGGAATGACTAAATAATTGAATAAAGATGTTGCATGCTTGAGAGAAATATCTTTCCTTCAATAATAGCAATATGCATTTTGTATGTACGTATTGAGAAGTTCACGCGGGGCCAAATTCGGAGAATACTAGATTGAATGATAAACAAGGGAATACACTTATGATAAATGATGATAGTTTAGTAATGGCGCTCATTTAGACATTTCTCTCAGTCTCTTTTGTGAGATTTCTGAATAATTCAGAGATAAATTGCTTGTCAAGTACATGGAGCGATTTTCCGCATTTGCAGAAGATACAAAAGACATTCAAATGCTCTGAGACAAATTCTATCGGACCATAAATTATTTAAAATCACAACGGGAAATAAACACTCGCTTTTTATTGTCAGGGATATTTGAGAACTTAAAAATCTAACTATTCTTTATATATAGTTCCTGGAAGCAGTGATGTGTTAATGGAATATGAAAAGTCTCTATTGAGCTAACACATGAAATACATCTATCATTCGTCATATTTTTGTAACAATTTTTATTTTCTATTGAACTGAAATAATATCATTGAGATAAAACTTCAATTCACTTGTTTCATTATTGGGATTTTAATAATAAATATTTACAGGTCCATTAGGGGTTTAACAGATAAAAATAGAAGCAATTTAATAATGCCAAATTGTATTTACAAATTCAAACCGTACAGAAAGAAAAGTTAATCAGTTTGCTAAAATGTCTAATATGTTATTTTTCATTTATATGAATGTCTAGCATATTAAGATATGGAACGCCATCACTGCCTTATAGCATACAACTATGCATTTATTACGTCAATTTATCATTACGTGATGTGAACATATCTTTACGTATGTCCATTTTTTATGGGATGATGAAAATATATCTTAACATCAAGTCAATGTTGCATTACATGAAGTAAATACATCTTTTCATTATGTCAGCACTTCATAACTTGAAGTAAAAAATTCATTATGTGAAGTGATAATGTGTTTACATTGTGTTAAAACTTTATTACGTGAAATGAATGTTTCTTTACATCATTTCATTTCTTTAATATGTGAGGTCAAAATTGCATTACGTCAAGTAAATTGTGTTTTATAATTAAACTTATCATCACATGAAGTCAAAAGCCCATTCCTTTTTGAGAGTGTATATTTCTATTATATCAAAGTATAATTAATATGGATTTATCTTTATTTTACGGCGAGGGCATCATGATGTGAGGTGAACACATTTTACCTTTATGTCAGTGCTTTATTACGTGGTGTAAAAAGTGTATAACATAATGTGAACATATCTTTATATTATATCAACACTTTATTACATTATGTCAAAACTCCATACCGTGATGTCACAGGCACCTGACGTTACTTATTTTTCTTTTGATTAAAAAATATACACATACCTAATAATAAACAAGGTTTATTATTAGGTATGTGTATATTTTTTAATTAAAAGAAAAATAAGTAACGTCAGGTGCCTGTGCGTGATGTGGATATATTATAACGTTATGCCAACTCTTTCTTATGTGATTTAAAAATATCTTTATATTGTGTTAACTCTTTATCATGTGGATTCCAAGTTCATTACCTGATGCAAAAATACATTTACATTATCTCAAAGCTGTATATCTAGTATATAGTAAATGTTGACGACCGTGTTTTAATGACTGGTAAGAAGGGGGGGGGGGGGTCGTGATTGATTAGGACAAATTACAGATCACATAATATCAACCCCCCTCTTTTACCAGATCGACATAACTTTACTATAGAAAATGTAATGTTCATTGAAACTGTACAGCCCCCCACCCCCACTTCTTGTTGAAATATAGTCCACCAAGGGTAATATAATATATCTGAAAAAAAATAGGATTGATTGAAGTTGGACCACTCTCCCCGAAATAGGATTTTCGGGCTTGGACATTTTTTTTCTTGGCTTGTCTAGTTTTTTCGGATAAATGATTTTTTTTACTGGCTGACCTCCTCTTTCAAAAAAATGATGCTACGTCACTGGAGTTAGTAATTTTTTTTTTAATCATTCCAGGGCCAGAATTCTATTACAAAAATCTACCAGTCGCTCATCTAAATCAATTGAATATGCCTTAGTAAGCATGCATGGGCACATATCAGTGGCAGATATGGGAATCTTGAACAAGGAAGGAGGACGGTATATGGTTGGAGACCAAGGGCGGAAAGCGGAGAAGCTCTCAGGTATGGCAAGCCCTTTTACTATTTATTCGGAAAATAAAATTTATCTTAATATTACAGAGATATCTCTCATTTTAGGAAGATATCTCTAAAAAAAAATAGAGATATCTCTCAACTCAAAGAGATATCTCTCATTTTTAAGAGATATCTCTATGAGAAAGAGATATCTCTTAAACTTAGAGAGATATCTCCTTTTATTAGAAAGATATCTCTTCCACTTGAAAAGATATCTCTTTCTCCTTTAGAGATATCTCTTTCGTGAAAACAGATATCTCCAAACGTTAAAGAGATATCTCTTTCACCTAGAGAGATATCTCTTTTACTTTTAGAGATATCTTTCCAAGTTAAAGAGATATCTCTTTAAGTAAAAGAGATATCTTTCTCAGTTTATCTTAAGATATACCTCTTATTAAAGTGAAAGAGATATCTATCAAAAGTGTCTAAAAGAGATATCTCTCAAGCAAAAAGAGATATCTCTTCGTTGCAAAGAGATATCTCTCTTCATAATTTTTTTAATTTAAAGTCCATTTCAAATGACTTCTCCCTTGTCGGAAGTAAGCTTTTTATTGACGGAAATACTCAAGTTAGTCCATTGCATTTGAGATTTCTATATATATGCTTACTTTCGTTTTCCTGAATATTAAACTTTTAGCATTTTTATCAACGAAATTACCATTATTATTTGTTGTTTCAAGTAAAGGATTTATAGCATTTTTGTCTACAGTACATGTATTATTCTGGATAATTGCTAATTGCTCAGTCTTTTTTCTTATAACATCGAAACTATTCTAGAGATTTACTTCCTGTTTCACTTTCGTTTTAAAGTGGAGAATAAATTATTCTATTTTAAGCATCACTGGAAAAGAGATATCTCTTTCATTAAAAGAGATATCCCTTAAGCTTATAAAGATATCTCTTTTTGAAAATCTACAGAGATATCTCTCTTACTAAGAAAGATATCTCTTTTAACCTTGTTAAAGAGATATCTCTCTAACTTTAAGATATCTCTCTCGCTTAAAGAGATATCTCTCTAGCTTATAAAGATATCTCTCTAAGTAAAAGAGATATCTCTCTCACAAAAAGAGATATCTCTTTTGTTTAAAGAGATATCTCTCTAAGGTATAAAAATGTCTCTTTAAGTCAAAGAGATATCTCTATAAGCTAAAGAGATATCTCTATATGCTAGAGAGATATCTCTCTTATTGAGAGAAAAAAATTATTTCAGGAATAAATAGTAAAAGGGCTTGCCATACTCAGGCTTTATAGTTTTATAGAAAAAAGTTTTCAACTTAATTCAGCGAAACTTAATGTGAAACTAATGCAATGTCCTACAAAGTTTAAGACTTTTATAAAAAAAAAAAACCCAATTCAAAATAAAAAGAAATCAATGATTGCTGCACGACTCATAATATTTGATTTATTTAATTATCAGATTAAAGTAAACACCATTGAATTTCGACGTGACTTTAATTCACAGTCGCAGTGTTAAGGCTTTGCATGTTTCAAGATTGTCAATCATTTGTCACTTAAAGTTTTCATTTAAAGATGTCATTCCGAAATCGCTGAGAATCTCTTCTACGACAGTTTTCTCTCCCGCCATTTTAGTGCTTGCGGAACGCGGAAAATACGTTATGCTCATATAAAGGCCGAGGATACCCACGTTCGCATAACGTAATAGTGAATCGACATAATGTAGGAAAGTGCGCATAGTATGGCATGAGCTTTTCACATCAGTTAATAAAAACTAAGATTGTCATGAAAAGTAAACATAACGAAATGCAAGTTGACGAAATAAAATTGTAGTATGTGTAAATGTCATAAAGAGTTGATATAATGTAAAGGAAAGTTAACACGATGCAATAGTAGTGTGGGTTAATGTCATAAAGAGTTGACATAATGTAACGGAAGGTTGGCACAGTGCAATAGTAGGGTGGGTTAATGTCATAAAGAGTTGACATAATGTAATGGAAGGTTGGCACAATGCAATAGTAGGGTGGTTTAAATGTCATAAAGAGTTGACATAATGTAATGGAAGGTTGACACAATGCAATAGTAGTGTTCTGCTATAAGGCAGTGACGGCGTTCCATATTAGAATTAATTTAAATCAATTTAGGTTAGATATTTTTAACAGAATTATATGTCTCCTCTATATCTTATACCAGTATAGGTTACTGACAAACATTGTAATACTGAAGATTGAATTAAATTCTAACCCAAGGTTCCTGACTTGTGGTCTCAATTTTTGAGAGACCCACGGACATATCCTAAACACCATTCCATGCTAAATTAATCCAATGTCTCTTCACCCTAGGGAAACATGATAAATGCATCCCCTCAAAGTTTATTAATAGGAGAACGACTCTAATGCTCACATAGAAATGAATTTTTAAGAAGCGTGTGCATTATGATTAAGCATTTTATAAATTACCATGATATTCATTGCAATTGAATAAGTGAAGACAAAGAACAGTAAAATCTACAAACTTTACAAAACTGGAAATTTCAGAGATGGGATCGGGAGCTAAGAGGAGTAACCATTCCTTGTTGAGCGGTTATACCCGCCGTGGACCCGGTCTATGTATTGACCATTCCGTGGTCAAATTAAGTATAAAAAGAAAGAATAGGTATGAAACAAGTCATCCAAAATACCCATAAATAGACTAGGTAATATATTACAAACAAAGTTACGATAACGACCATAGAACTTACGAAATGCTGACTTTAAACGAGAGAGTTGAAACACAGGAGTCTGAAGTTTTTATCGTAAAAAAAATTTAAAAAAAAAAAAAAAAAGAAAAGAAAAAAAATCCGGAAAAATTTTTTCCTACCCTTAACTAAAAAAACTAAAAACTTCAGACTCCTGTGGTTGAAATCACTGTAACATCACATTCTTTGGTCTGGTTTAAAATTTGATTCATACTCAGCTAGAGGAGGTTGAAGCACAGGCACCTGAAGTATGGATAATACCCCCCCCCTTTTTTTTATGAAAAAAAATGTAAGAGTGTATAATACCTCAAAAATATAAAATTTCCCCGTCAAACGCATCTATATGTCGTTATATGCAAGCAGATTGTACTTTTTCTCACGTTTAAAGAATGGCCTTATTCGGTATAATAAAAATACTATTTTTATTATATAATACCGAATAAGGCCATTCTTTAAACGTGAGAAAAAGTACAATCTGCTTGCATATAACGACATATAGATGTGTTTGACGGGGAAATTTTATATTTTTGAGATATTATACACTCTGTATTTTTTTTAATATTTTTTTTTTTTTTCAAGAAAAAAAAGGGGGGGGTATTATCCATACTTCAGGTGCCTGTGGTTGAAGTTGAGTTTCACATAATCTATACTATAGTATGAGACATGAACAACAAATGCAGATGAAGGATATATAAAATTTACGATGGAAAGGTTAAAGTCATCTTGTGTAGCATGCAATGATGTTAGTTGACCCTTGTCGACTTAGTGAGTAAAACATACAAATATGAAGAAGCAGGGTAGACTCTGTGGTGTCTTTTATTTTAGCTTGCGTGATAATTTGCGTACACTCTAGGCAATCGTGCTACAATCTCCGCTTCTGTCTCTATTTGTCCCGCCCTGTACGTGATTTTTTAAACCGCACCTATCGATTAACTAGTAGATTTATGTAGAAAAAAGTATTTTTACTATTTGTAACTTTATCTCGGACAAAGACAATGGAAATGTAAATATTTCTTATTCATTGGGATGTATCGAGTCGACATATGAATGGAAAAAAATATTGCTATTTGATTAAACGTCGTCAACATATGATTGTCGAATTGAAGGCTACGGCTACTGTTTTCTTAAATTTTCATGCTGTATTTTTTTTTAATGAATTCTGCTTCTTAGGTTCAAAGAAATATCAAACAGATCGGCTAGTAAAGGGACACAATTAGTGCCCATTGAAAATCTAATAATTTATTTTATCCAACTCGCTGATTGCTTTTATCCCTCGGGGATATAAAACACGCCACTCGTTGGATAAAAATCATATCCAACAACAAATCATGTGAGATCCTATATAAATCTGATCTGAGAGAACTAAGATTTATCAAAGTCTAGTGATAAACTTTTAACAGTATGATACAGCGATTTTCATAATCACCTCTCAGACGCGATAATATGAAAACAATTGCTCGCTTGTGTGTCTGTGGGTGGGTAGGGGTACGGGGGAGGAGTATTTGTCATTTTTCAACCGAAATGACGTAATTTGCTTCAATATTTATGTCGAAAACTGCCTTGACTTTTGCGAGGAGTTGCTCCGCTCTTTTAAAAGTACAATTTGAAATTAATTTAAAACGTTACTTTATAAAGATTGGTCGATTTTTTAAAAAAAACATATATATGTGGTTATTCATTGAAGTGTTCCAGCAAATCTTGACGTGATTATTTTTTTCCGTCAAATAAGTTCAAGGACTTTCTTATTATTTGCTTATTTTAGGGGAATATCTTTTAGAGAAAAGTATTATATTTCATTTTAATTAACGTGCTTGAAATAAGAATACAAACAATTAAAATATTTTTTTATTGGAAAAAGTTAATTATTCATTTTCAAAACTGTTGTAGCCATGACCTCGCTCAAATTTGCCTTGCTACTGGGTGAAGACGCACACCTTTTTAACCTTTATATTTATTGAATCGTGTGTGCTTTTTCAAGACATTTGTAATCTATATGGCCTTTTGACATTGACTTACTCAAAAAACTTTACCCTTTGACATAACTTTTGAACAATTATTATTTGGGCCGTCATATGCCACAGGTTTATTCCATGTGACATTGCCTTCCTTTGGTTACTAACAATTTAATCTTGACCTTGGAGTAATTGAGTTTGACCTACTTTTGAAAAATGTTAACATTGTGGCAATAACGTTTGAGTAGTTGATGCCGGGACTTTAATATTTCACAAATGCATTTCGTATGACAATGCCTTTCCCTGGGTACCTTTAATTTGACCCTTTGACCTTGGAGTTTGACCCAAATTAAAAAGAACTTTAACATTGGCCATATTTTTTAACAGTTAGTGTTTGGGTTTTCATATTTCACAAGTATATTCACTGAGAACAAGACGCATTCTTCTACCCCCATCTTCGCTAGTTTAGGGTTTCCGATCCGAAAATCTACTTTACATCCAATTCCGATTCGGAAATCCTTGGCTAGCGAAGATGTTCTACCCCGGGTATCCTCTTTACCTTATGATCGCGTATATCATCATTAACTGTCTTCTTACTTTCCTGTGGTTTTTTTACGTTTCGCCCTCAGAAGTTGGAAGAGACTTGAACATCATGGAGCTTTTAAACTTTTTTTTAATTTTAAAATGAAATAAATTCTTTTATTGATATTTTGCACTTCTTTGGCACCTGCCAAAAATCTCTGATGAGACTATAGCTCTACTGGTTTGTAAGTATAACAAAAGAAAGAAGCATTTGGATTTGAAACTTTGCAACAGGAAGCGATAAATAGAATTATGTATCTTAATGTAGTCTTTAATGTAGTGTAGTTGTGTACCAAAGTATATTGAAATCAAATCAAAACTGAAGGAGGTGTTTTTAAAGTATTTCTAAGAAATTCTATTTTAGTAACCATAGCAATAACAGTCACCGAAAACAAAAACCCATCAGTATATACACTACAGTGCATCGTAGCATAGTTTAATTGTGTGCCAAATTAAATTGAAATCAAACCAAATCTGAAGTAGGAATAAGATCCGAAAAACGTTTATAAGAATTTTACCAAAAAAATCTATTTTTAGCATCCATGGCAAAACCATTCATCAAAAATAACTACGAGTACCTTACTGAAGTCTCCTTGTGAGCCAAGTTACATGTATATCCAAATTAGACTAAATGCTTTTTCAAAGATTTCACAGAAACTCCTATTTTTATAATCATGACAACACCTGAAATCATACCCAAACTGTAAATAAAGTAGCGTTTTAATGGAATTTTACAGAAATTTTTATTTTTTGAAACCATGGCATTATCGTTCATTAAAAACAAAAACCAATGCACTAAATTATGTATCTAAGTGTAGTCTATTTATATGCCATATGTTATCAAAATCAGACCAAAACTGCAGGAGGAGTAACGTTTTAAAGGAATTTCATAGAAATTTCTATGTTAAAAAACCATGAAACACCGTTCATCGAAATTAAAAACCGATGCACTAAACTATGTATCTTAACGTAGTCTACCTGTGTGTCAAGTTATATCAAAATCAGATCAAAACTGTAGGAGGAGTAGCGTTTTAAACGAATTTCACAGATTTTTTTCAGTAACCATGGCATCATCGTTAATCGAAAACAAAAACCGATGAATTAGATTTAGGAGGTGTAGCATTTTGAAAAATTGTGTACAGACCAACGGACAGACAGACGGACGGATGACGGACACATTGCTATCGCATAAGCTCTTTTGGTCTTGACCAGTAGAGCTAAGAACGTGGAACGATTTTTACCCACACACTCTCACGGAAGTCTTCCCAGTGAGTCAGTGCTGGTCATCACAGACCCATTATTAAGTGTGGTTATATAGAATTTCTCAGCTAAATGAAGCCCACGTTCTGTTCAAAAATGTAATAAATAATACGACACAATCAAGGCGCAAATTACTTTAAATGAATGTGAAAAATGATCTTGTCATAAAAACCACAGAATTGGATGGAAATAATTCAGCCTTAATTTCATTTTGCTAGAAACGAAGTCCATTTTCATTTATTAAGACCAAAAATAAGCCATTTTCCTCCAAAAAATGAGGAAAATTATTTCCTTTAGGCAAAACTTGGTCTAATTGGCATTGTTTTCACTCTCATCAAAGATTTTGTTCTTTTATTAAAACATCAAAAATTTGTTCTTATTCTCCCGTCATTGTGTTAATCAAATCGTCGCAAATTAGCAGTCATATGCCGATGATCAAGTTAAGAGAGCAAATCAAATTAAACATTCCTAATGACAATTCTATCTCAAATAATCTAGTTACATTCTTCTGTTAATGGATTGCTTTGAAAATACAATTCCTGGGATGTTTTTGAAAGAAAAGCGCATCGTATCATATTCAATGGTTTCTTCTTTAAATTTACAAAATATGATACAGTTTCTGTATTTTCCAGGTTTTTTTTTAATAAACCACATTACTTATTTTTCTTTTAATAAAAAAATATATTCCCTACTTAGTAATACACGTGTATTATTTGGTAGGGGGTATTTTTTTATACTAAAAGAAAAATAAGTAACGTCAGATGCCTGTGATAAAACCGATATGGGTTATCCATGGATAACCGCATTGCATATTGTGTGACCTATCAAATACAGGGTATATATGTATTGCTTTGTGTCCGCATTTGGTTGTCTTCACGTTAGGGTAGCATGTATCTAAAATAAGTATGAACTTTGATTTATATTTGGACATAAAAGTTCTAGTGAAACTGCTTTCAGAACGTTGAACATAATTATTCTAATTGCAAACCAATATATAATGCATTGTAAATGGAACAAGCAAATTCAAGGAATTTTGGTGGGATGTCATTTTTATGACATATTGTGTGTAATATGAACACCCTATCATACGTCATTTATTTAGAAATCATCACTCAACTCCAAGGTCAAGGTCAAAGGGTTAAAGTTCTTGGTATCCAATGAAAAGTCTTTTCACAAGGATTACATATGTGAAGTATGAAAACCCTAGCCCTTACCATTAAAAAGTTATGGTAAAGGTTAAAGTTTTTTCATAAGTACAAAAAATCTCCAAGGTCATGGTCAAAAGGTCAAAGTTGTTGGTATCAAATAAAAAATCTTGTCACAAAAAATATATACATGTATGTGAAATATGAAAGTCCTAGTATCAATCATTGAAAAGTTATGGCCAAAGTAAAAGTTTAAAATTTATGTGTAAAAGTGGGTCAAACTCCAAGGTCAAAAGGTCAAATTTGGTGGTAATTTCGGTGAAAGGTCTTATCACAAGGAATGCACAAGGAATGCACATATGAAATATGAAAGTCATACCTCCACTAAATCAAAAGTTATGGGCAAGGTTAAAGTTTTTGTGACGGACAGACTGACAGACGGACAGACGAATGTGATTTAATGTCCCTTCGCTTTCGCGAAAGCGGGGGACAAAAATATAACGTCCTTTCTTTTCTTGCTTTTTTGGAAGTACTTAAACATTATAAAACTATAGAACTCTTTTCCTCCTTCTTTTCTCTCCCTTTTATTATGGAGAGGCGGCACCCCCTCCCCCCTTTCCGCTTTTTTCCACACATAACTTTTTTGTCCCCCGCTTTCGCGAAAGCGAGGGAACATTAAATCTCATTCGTCTGTCCGTCTGTCCGTCCGTCACAAAAACTTTAACCTTGTCCATATCTTTTGATTCAGTGGAGCTATGACAAGTTTATTCCTTGTGACAAGACCTTTCTTTGGGTACCACCACAGTTTGACCATTAATTGGAGTTTGGCCCACTTTTAAACAAAAATTTTAAACTTTTACTTTGGCCATAACTTTTGAATGGTAGATGCTAGGACTTTTATATTTCACATATGTATTCTTTGTGATGAGACCTTTTATTGGATACCAACAACTTTGACCTTTTGATTTTAACCTTGGAGATTTCCATACTTAGGAAAAAACTTTTTCCTTGACCATAAATTTTGAACGGTAAGGGCTAGGGCTTTCATACCTCCCATATTTAATCCATGTGACAAGACCTTTTATTTGATACCAAGAACTTTGACCTTGACCTTGGAGTTAGACCTACTTTAAAAAAGCAAACCTTGACCATAACCTACTTTCACATAAAAGACAAACCTTTTATTGGATATGAACTTTGTCCCCATAACTTTTTAAAAGAAATAACATTGGGCTAACTAGGGCTTTCTTACTTTACAATGCTAGTATGTAATTCTTGTGACAAGACCTTTCTTAAGAAACCAACAACTTAGACCCTTTGACCTTGGAGTTTGACCTATCTTTCATAAACTTATCCTTGGTCATAACTTTTGAACATGTGGTGTTAGGGCTTTCATATTTCACAATCGTATTCCTTGTGGGAATACCCTACTTTGGGTACCAACATATTTAATTTGAATTTAAAACTTTAATCTTCGCTATGTTGCCATACGGGGGCATCAGTGTTTCACAAACACATCTTGTTCCTTATAACTTTTGACTGAGAAAAGATAAGACTTTCCTATTTTTTGACATATGCATTACATGTGACAATATATTTCAGAGCATGCTTTGACTTCTGACCCCTTGACCTTCACGATTGACCTTATTTAAAAAAAATTAACATCGTGATGATTTCTAAATGACATATGATAGGGCGTTCATATTTGACACAATATGTCATAAAAAATTACATCTCACCCACAAAGATACCGAAAGCGGGGACCACAATTCTTTGAATTTGCTTGTCTCTTGTTCCTTTTTTCTTTAAATCAGGGTAAAGTGTGAATATATAATCCAAACAAAATGATTTTTTTCTTCAAGATTTTCGAGTTTTGATAACTTTTTTATTTGTTAAAGTTTTCACAGGCAAGTTGTCAACCCCCACCTTTCAGCATCAAGTGATCTCACGCCGATACAAGTTGCGAAAACAACACACCCTTTGCCTTAAATATGATTCCAAAAACATCTTAAATTTGTTTTGATGAATGTTATAAATATTGGTCAATTATAAATTCTATATTAAAGATACAAGTCCGATGTGGGTGTATATACTGATACAGGTATTTACTTATATTCACACTTAATCATTAATTGCCATATATTTTTAATCAAATGATTATTACCAGGGGATAATGTTATATATACCCCACGACCCCACAGTAACCAGTAGATGGATTCCCGTGAAGAAAAAAAAATCAATGAAAAGACTTGAAATTAAAAAAAAATTGAATTAAAATTCCGTATAAACAATTCTATATCATTAATTCATACATATACAATTAAAACACAATATTATCATGATTATAACAACATTAACAGGTAATTGTTGCATCAGGTGCAAAATTGGCTTGATCCTCACTTGCAAAAGTTCTCAGATTTGAAATACTGGTATATAACTCACAATGGAATATAAGCATCACATATAAAATAATAATAATACAATTTAAAGAAAAAAAACCAAGCTGCTTTACACTTCAGTGACCAGACGGATATTAGCAAACAAGTACATTAATCATAAATTTACTCCTGTTGTTACAAAAAGTATATATTTTGCTGGCCAGGCAGCATATGGCACTAAGGGCCGATACCTATTGAGCAGTCTGGAACAATGGAACTCTGAAAAAACCAGCTTGCTCGGTGTTGTACCCTTAGCAGTCAATACAGTTTACAGGAGGAAAACTTGATTTGTTGGCCTGACTGCTTGGGGCACCAAGGGACAGTGCCTATTGAACAGTCTGACACTACAGACTGTCAGTCTTGTACCCCAAGTAGCCAAGACAGCTTGAGAGTATAAAAGATCCTAGTATATATAACTTGAAATGTAATGCATAAAGATGCAATTCTTCAGAAATCAGATTCCATTGTTCTGAATCATTTGCAGATTTGAGTAAGAATTTCAACATTTTCATTGGTCATTAACCATATGAGTTTTTGGTCATTGTCCATCTTTTAAAATCTATTTTATATCTAAAGCGTCTGTGACTATTCTTCAAAAGTTTATTGTGGTAGACAAAAGAATATTTTGACATATCTTAGACTGTAAAATTTGTAATAAATCAGATATTAATGGATACCATTTCTTTTTTGACTCACTCATAGTCAACAAAACCTTTCCCCAGAAAATCAACTAATCTTTAATTTCAATAATATAAAAGCTTTGTTTAAAAGACAAGCCAGCGAATAAATGTATAATATACAAGTCCCTGATGATATGACTATATGAGATATTAGGACTTATAATAATATTGGTGTAACATGCCAAAAAAAAAAAAAATTAAAAATGACGACGTTGTACTGTATACAGGAACAGACAACATATCATCTCTGATGATAAACAACAGTCAAAAAACAATTCCAAACAAAAAAAAACAATAAATAAATGAATAAGTAAAATAATAAAACAAAGCAAAAAACAAAACAACAACAAACAATCATGAGAGATAACACTTTTTTTCTAAGAAAATTTTTTTTTTTTACACGTATCACATGTCAAGAAATAAACAAAAGCCATTTTCTGTATATATCATTAAAATGTACCTCTGACCTGAATATATTAATGATCTAACACTTTGCTTCATGTAAAATTATTTCAAATGGTTTTGAGAGAATAAATGAAATTTTGAATTTAGTAAAATTATTATGTGTATGCAAAATTTACAACATGATAAGTCGGAAACCCACAGAAGCGAGACCGACCGCGGGTTTCCAACGATGTTGGACAGATAAACAATAGAAAACGAAGGTAATGCCCTCTCTAGGAAAAAAAAAAGAACTTTTGATGGCGGGGGAGGGGGGGGGGGCTTTGTCAGGAATTTCAAATTTGTAAGCTATGTAATGTTCCGACCACTCTCCAAATAAAAATTGCCTCCTCTCCTATATATTATATGGGCTTGGGTGATATTTTTTTATATATATCTTACTATTTTAATTTGTGTCCAAAATATCAATTTAGATTTAATAAATCATTTCTGGTGCGGCTGTAGGCCCCCTACCCCGATCCCTAACTGGTCCCCTTTTTTCAAGATTCCTGGATCCACCACTGGTACTATGTCAGTACTAATTTTAACTGATGAACATGGGAGCTTAAAAATTTTTAAATGATATCATAAACTTAATTGAGGCGACAAAAAAAGGCAAACACAATATATGAATGCATTGTAGAAAACTAAAACAGAATTACAGTGTAGAAAACTAAAACATTGACTCGACAATATATTAAATTATTAGTTTTGTAGAAAGATGGCATGAATGTTGTAGCCATTAAGCTTAACAATTTAATTATAACTAGGAGTCTATATTAACAGATTAAGGATGGTCTCAATAATTAATAAATTATCAATAATAATCCTTATGCTAGGCAATCAAGTACACTGTAATGCCAGACGATACGTTCCTCAGATATCTGTTTTTATAGTTTCGTAATGTACAACAAATGTGTAAATTCATCCTATGATTTTTAAACGGGTTTCTAAATGTTGTAAAAAAAAAATTAAAATGCTATAATATTTTTCAATTTGATATTGGCAATTCAAGTTATTTCCAAAAGGATTATGTGGGAAACATCATCATCTGATATCTTGCACAAATTCCTGGTAAGGTACCTCATTTTTTTGTTAGTAAAAAGTAGCAATACTTCAGTGATAAAATCTCAGAAAAAAATGTTATATTTATATTAAGGTACGTGTCGTCTGTTCTTGGGTTTGAAATAAAAAGTTTTTCAAAATAAGTTTACTTTTTTTTCTCTTACCATCTCAAATCAAATTTGTACATTTAAAGAATTTATTTGTTTTTTCCTTTCTATTGCTACGATGTATACAATGTATGTAGTAAACCATATGTATTTACGTTTTTTTATTTTGGCAATTTTACGAAATGTTATATTAGGAGAGGACGAACTTGTGTCCGATCCCTTTGACTTTGTCAATAAAATATGTTTCAATTCAATTCAAATAAGAATGAATAAAATACTCTGATGATGTTATCCATAAGATAATATAATTATCTATTCTTTAAAATTTTGTGAGATTCAGGATGCAAAATAATTACTGACTTCTGTTTCTGTTTCAGTTTGTACACAACAGTTTCAGTTTCAGTCTAAAATATATTTCGGGATCGAAGTCCAATTGGCGCGCATGTTCCCGGTGCGCATGCGTAATATGTCCTTTTGCATGAACTCCTGAAAACATGGCGACTCCGGCCAAAGTGAGCAAGCCAGAGGGGAAAAACAATCATGATAACGCAGACGAACAAGCTGGTGAGTGAACAGTGATAATGAGAGTTATGTTATTGTGTATTGAATGTGCAAAGGTAGCAATTTACCCAACTATTTGCTTAAAAAAATTGTCATACGATAGTACATCATTCCGATTGTGAGCCATGTGCGACTTCTCTTTTGTTGAATTGAGTTGAGTCACTTGCCTGAGTTTCTGGGCATTAGTATGTTGTATAAGATTGAAACAACGTGTGTAAATTCATTTGCTGTTATAGTTGATCAAATTTTAGACAAATATTCAGGAGGAGATGCGTTGTATAGGGAGCTACGCTATCTTTGGCTCCAAAATTTCATGTTATTGTGTGACGTCATATTTATCCACTTCCGGTTTTAACCGGCTTGCTTCTATATTTTCCACAAGTCGCTCTTGATTTGGCTGCAGGTAGCTTGATGAAGCCGAATACAAACATATAATAATGATAATTTAGCTGAGTTTTATTCATTAGGCTGTTCAAAGGTTTAAGTCACATTAAAGTTCAAAATGAAGAAAAAAATAAACAAACAAAAATTTTAAACAATTGTGAATTTATTCAAATTAACCTATTCATACATTAAAAACATATAATAATGAGTTTTTGATATGACACCTGAGATTAATTTCCCTGGCAGAGTTTTTCCTTAGTATGTAAATCAGTCTGAGTCTTTTTGTTAGCAAACAATGTAGTCTAGTACTGAAGGAAAGTGGCTTTTAATTAGGCCTCAGTTGTCCTTTGGATTCATATTGCCACATGTCCATGGTATCCTGGAGGCAAATGCTTCTTGTGAATAGTTGATCAATATCTACAATTAAAATTATTGATGACAATATTTAAAAAGTTGAAATACAAATTGAATTATGTTTACTTATTACTACTAGCAGTTTGAAAGATATTTGCTGTTAGATTATATTAAATACCTTGAATTCATTTTGGAATTTAAAAACCACTGATTCACCTAAAATGAAATTATCCCCAAAAAAAGCTATTTGTTTAATATTTGGAAATCAAATATCTTACTCATTACTGTTCCTTTAATTTTTTACAAAAATATTTTAATGTGAAACTATTTAAGAAGAATTAATTAAATGATGCTTCTCACTGTATATTCGGAATATTGGTTTTTGACACACTTTGCACTTAATAAAAAGTTTTGCGATTCTCTCCAAATTACAATCAAAAGTTCAGCCAACATTTGACAGTCACTGTCAAAGTCTGTACATGTGATTTGAAGACTGACCAAAAAATCAACAAACTAGACTTCGTCATTAACTTCAATCATAAAAATCGTCTAGTTTTTACTTACATCCATGGTTCCAAACTGTTTAATTCTCTAGTTTTCTTTTAATAAAACACCAAGTGCCTTTACTGCAGTTTCAAAGCACATTTTCTGTTTTCCGAATTGTTTGTTTTTTTCAAAGACGAATTTCTCCAAAACCTACGCGCGCGGGTGACGTTAAACATAGAATTAATTTTAAACAGCCTTACAAAACGATAGCATTCAAAAGTGATTAAGTTGTAGTTACCTATTACCACAGTTTAAAGAATCTATCCATCATTTTGCAGTTAAAAACCACTGATTCACCTGAAAATAAGTTTTTAATATTTGGCATCCTTTATTGAATTTAATGGTTGGATTTATATGATTTGTATGTTCAGTTCCTTTTTTGAAAAGTAGACAATACTATCTAAAAGAGATTACGTAATGACCAAATGACCACTCATGATTTATACTCTAACGATTTGATAGGAGACACTTTGTTATATTTATAATATAAAAAAGATCAGATAATGCACTTTGAGAACTCAAAAATTGAACTGCTTTTCATGTTTCTTTTTGTTTTAATTGGGAAATAAATCTTTCCACAGACAAAGAGCAACAGGAGGCCATTGAGCAGATAGATGAAGTTCAGAATGAAATAGACAGACTGAATGAACAGGCCAGTGAAGAAATTCTCAAAGTTGAACAAAAGTACAATAAGCTACGACAACCTTACTACTCCAAAAGATCAGATCTTATAGCAAAAATACCCAACTTCTGGGTAACATCTGTATCCTTGAAAAATAATGCAAGATTCCACATGCTTTTGAATGTATAACTGTTATTTTCATTCATTCTTTGACATTTGATACAACAGGGCATGTTTTATGTTATCACAGGAAGATTTTATCCCCCTTGCATGTAGAATAATTGAAATTAGGGTGAATTTAAAGAATAATTGAAATTAGGGTGAATTCAAGGAAGACAGCATTACTGTAAACCAACTATTATTTGCGTCAACATTTATTCGTGATTCGTCAGTTTGAAATCAATCTGCAATGATTAATTTTCGCGACTGAGGATACATTCTCAACAAATACAAAGCAAAATAAATGGTTCATGGTGATTATTATCTATGAGTTAGAGTAGGTCGCAAAACTTCAAAATGTTTCTCGCACGCAAATAAAAGTGGATTATTTGCTGTTATAATAGGCAGAAAATAAGTCTATATACAATGGTGCAACATTCTTGTGTCTAGGTTATTTTACGTTTAGGTGATTACTCTATTTGTTCAAGTTATATTTAACTTCATTTATTGCAATTTATGAAAGACTTTTGATTTTACATCTTTTGAAATTGACTGACCTTAACTAATACAATAGTTTGTAAACCATCCACAAATATCTGCATTATTAAATGAAGAGGATGAAGAAGCCTTACAGTTTCTTACAAAAGTCGAAGTTCAGGAGTTTGAGGATATAAAATCTGGATACAAAATAAACTTTGTGAGTATATTTGCTGGAATGTATTGGGTGATTACAGGGCAGAGTTTCCGAAAACCAAATATTTCTATCAGTCATTCAGACTGATGACTAAATGCGTTCTACCAGTCCAAAGCATATTCTATCAGTCCGAATAAATTTTAGAATACTATTACAATTTACAGGGTATATTTTAAATGGCATTGAATATGTATAAATTTTCATCAGGGCTCACCAATTTAACACTGATTGTGATACCAGGGTTATGCAACTATACAGGCTCCTGGCAGCAATAAAGTTACTAGCCCCAAGTAAATGTTGGGGGAAAGAAACAAGAAATTATGAAAAAAAAAAAATTTTGAAAAAGAAAATGTCTTGTGGTTACTAGAATTCTTTTTAAAATTACAATTAAATACTCACTTGTAAATTTGAATCATATATAAATAGCAGTTATGATAGAAATTCAAAATAAAAGTAAATTTAAATTATCTTTACGTTTCCTCAGTGGACATTGCTCTTCATGACCTATATACTGCATGTCTTTACCATTAACAGAGGGATGGAGGAAATTCGGATTAGGAAAAAAACAGTCATTTTTGGAAGTAAATAAGTCAAGTAGAATTGCAAAATTGATAAGATTATGGACATTTACAAAGAATACGAGCTTGCTGCATTGAAAATTTTCATTTATGAAGACTTCGCAGTAGATCAGAGTGCAATAAATTAATCAGGACAAGCCCTCACCACAATCGGTCGCACGGACGGGTACTATAGCCAATTTCATCGGACATTTCGATTTTCTATCGGTTTTGCGGGTAGGACCAATATTTTCAGAAACTCTGCAGGGTACTTTTTCAAAAGCTAATTCATCATTTTGGGACTAAAAGATACAAGGCATCTTTTTTGTCAAATGAGATTTGAAAATTCACCAACAGAATTTTAACTATGGAATCCGAATTTATTAAAAATTTTAAAATCAAGTCTAATTTCACTTCTAAGAGACCCCATACCATCAAAAATAAACAGTTTACTAAAAAGACATGCTTACAAGTTACATACAGTAATGCAATTCATATGATGCAAATGAATATTCTTGAAGATGAAAGATTGGTTGTTTAAAAGAAAAACAAGATTCAATATTTGTACTCCCTTTCTCTTTCAGTATTTTGATAGTAACCAATACTTTGAGAATGATGTTATATCAAAAGAATTTCACCTGAATGAAACAGGAGAACCATCATCAAAATCAACACCCATCAAATGGAAAAGTGGAAAGGTAGGTTTTGTAATTATCAAGGCTATTGACTCGAATTTGTTTAGAGTACAAATTTAAAACTGACAAAATACAAATGACAATATTTACTCTGTTTTACTTAAAAGTGAAAATCATCATATGCCAAAATGATCTCAGAATTGTTGGTAATTATAAACTATTTGTTAATATGAAATGTGGTCATTCTATCAGCATTGATATATATGCTTGAATTGTTACTGTATGAAAGTATTAGTTCACAAACCTGAAGGGGATTTTTTAACATGTTTGCATGGATCTTGTTCAACTGAAAATAATGTTAAACGTGTACAATTTAAGTTTATTGATTATTAGGACCTCACAAAGAAATCAAGTACCCCAAGTAAAGGAGGGAGAAAGAGAAATGTAGAGGAACAAGAATCCTTCTTCTGTTGGTTCACAGATCACGGGGACGCTGGGGCTGACGAGTTAGGGGAAGTCATTAAAGACGATATCTGGCCAAACCCACTGCAGTACTATTTGGTAAGTCTTTGGTCTTTTAGAAATCCATCAAAATTTTTATGACAGAGTAACTTGAGAGCTATTTTTTTATGCCACACATGAGAAATCTACATTTAAAGCAGAGTCACTAAAAATGCTGGTCGATCATTTATGACGGGGCTGTTTGGGGAAGTTTTTGATTTATAGTTCTTTGTTTTATATTTTTAGGCATCAGAAATAGAGGAGGATGGAGGGGGTAAGTGTGTAGGGACACTGGGTGTTTGTTTAAAGTATTTACTTTAATGTGGAAAGCCCATTTGCTATGTTAATTTAAGTACAATTTTGAAATACTTAAGTACTTGCTATTCAATTTAGTTCAATTCATTTATTGACAGCACCATCACACATTGGTATATAGTCATGAATACAACAATTAACATACATAAAATAGAATACAACAATTAACATACATAAAATAGAATACAACAATTAACATACATAAAATAGAATACAACAATTAACATACATAAAATAAAATATCAAAGAAAAAATATCAGGTTTATTGAAGGTTTTCCTTCTTAATATCAAAGCACTTTTTGAAAAAGTTACAGTTCTATACTCCTCTAGCAGTTTTAATACCTGCAGGGTTGATAATGTCAATAATAGGGTTTTCCTTCATGTAACATTGAGCATTAAATATATCGCAACATTGTAATCTACATTGATCATAAAATTTACACAATTGACATACACGGTTTTTCTCTAGGAATAGGTGGCCTTGAGTATCTCTCCATTTCAAAATGTAGTGTATAAGCATTAATTCTTAGTTTTGTTAGGATTGTTCTTTCAGATTTCTTCTTTGGTAATTATAGATAGTTTTGTAATTTATATTCATTTAAATCAATTATATTAATACTATAAAAAGTTGATTTCCCAGAATTTGGTTTAGAAAAGTTCTTTAATTCTTCACTGATTTTGTTTCTATGATGTTCCTCTAATTTATATTTTAAAGTTTTATGTGATATGTCCCATGAAGATAAAGACAATTTCTGTTGTAGAGTATAAAGTTTTCTTTGCCAATATATTCTAGACCCTAGTGTTTTAGCTTCTTTAAATGCAGACACCATGAAATGAATCAGAAATAAACTACCTGATCAGTTCATTCATTAAGAAACGTGTTGGGGAGTCTGTTTTTAATTTCCGTATCATTTACTTTAGATGATATGGATGAGGAGGGCATGATGGATGAAGAAGATGAGGAAGATTATGAGGGTGAAGAAGAGGTAAGTGTGAAAACAGTAATACATTGTAGATGAAAGCATATTGCAGTTCAAAGGAATATTTGATACTTTGAAATACAGTGCATTGATGTTTTCACTTTTTAAATATGAAATAGAATGGTCTTATAAGTCTTGTAATACAAAACAAGTTCAGTCATTTAAGAAAATGTCACTGTATATGATGTTTGTGCTTTGTTTACAGGAAGGTGAAGGAGATGAGGATGGTGAAGATGAGGGAGATGATGGGGAAGATGAAGGGTGAACTGCCATGGAAACCATAATTCATTGTTATCATTCTTTTTTTACCATGAGACAGTTAACATTTCATCCACACAGATTCTCATGACTTTTCATTGTGCATTGTTAAAGTAGATAATAGATGTCTTGGGTGTGTCATAACATTACAAGCCTGTTTGTTTACGGTGCAAAGTCTTTATTGATACAAATGTTTTAAGTTCTTTAAGGAATTTCTGTGTTGTGAATTCTACTATTGAAGACTTTTTAATTAAGGGAACATGAAATTTAAAGAGTAACAATAATTTTGTGTAATTTTTAAACAAGAAAATTTGAAATGAGAAATTTAATATTAAATAATATTTAAGACTTTGTTTGGGCCGTTCTTTGAATTTTCTGAATTGAAAGTTGATTGTGTTACTGTGTATGTCTCAGTTATTCCCACTTGGAACATTTTTCCATTGTGCTGGATATTGACCAAGGCATGTCAGGATCAAACATTTTGTGCTATCACAAGTCATGACTTTTTCTGTTCAGATATCAGGAACTTGCAAAATAAAATTTGCATGTATTTTTATTCTGAGTTTATCTCAACTGTCATGGAAAGGAGTATAAGTAATTTCAGGTGGTACTACTACATGTAATATGTATATTTTTATGTGTGTGATGCAGAAAAAAAAGATCTTAAGTATTGAGAAGTTAAAAAAACAATAGAAACTACAAATAAGCAAGCAGTAAAGTAGGACCATGCAAAGTTATATTTTTATGTGTGTTTTTTGCAGAAATATGATGAAAAGATTGCCCCAAAAACATGATGAGGTAGCTTTTTACCTTGTACAAAACCTAAAAAAATGATGATGGAGGTGATTTGTTGTTTTTATTTTATTGATTTAGCCAAAGCCTTGGAAGAGATGAGGGAGGGCCTGAGAACCAAGAAATTAATTTTTTATGGCCTAGAGATGAAACATTTTGAAAAGTGTAAAATATTTTATAGGATAAACTTTTGGAAATCAAAAGTGGAAAATGGGAGCATTTTAAATCAATTTTATCCCCATGATCAAATTGAAATATTTAATTTTTTCTTTGGGATTGTTCTGGACAACTAAGCTGATGGATAGATTCAGAAAAAGGTGAAAATTTATACCTTTGAATTTATTTCATCACATTGGAAGAATTGGATATTCACGTTATGAAAATATCCCAAACTTGTTAACTCGTCTCTTACCCCTCCCAATCACGACCGAAGTCTTGTCCAGCGGAAGATGTTTTTAATCTGATTACTCTAAACTGGTAATTAGAGAAAACATTTTTTACTTGTAAACAGGTATATACATGTAATATTAAGCTGATGTCTTAACACATCTATTTGCAACAAAATTGCAATGGCAAAATGCACAAAGAATGCTGATCAGAGGTAGAAACCTTTTGAGATGGAGTTTTATTTAAAGTAGAGCACCCCCTCGCAAGAGCTTAATTATAAATCAAGACCTTTTTTGACAACAATCGTGATGTAAATTATGTAACCTGCTTCGCACAAGGACAAATTAACACACACAAATGCATTACTACTGGGTATATCCCCTTCAACTCTGTTGTAAGGGGAGAATAAGTTGTAGACACAAGGTAACGATGCTTCTAGACCTGTTAGTAGAACCAGACATACAGAGGCATCAGCATGGGTGACTTGGGGAAGTGTCCTTTGGCTTTCAGAATAAAAGGTTAATATCTAAAGACAGGTGAACAAGGAGCTGTGCAACTCTTGACATACTAATTTTTTAACAGAGCGATTTGTGGTGACCAGTTGAAAAAGTCAAGAATCCAGGATGAAAAGGTAACATGGCTATAAAATCATGTAATCTAATTCTAAAGATTACTATTGTATTTATTGCACAATTTATATTCATTTGGTTTTCAACATGTTTGCAATTGGACAAAATCCCAAAATAATCGGCAAAAAAATACCCCAAACATTGAAGAGAGAAAGCTTATTTTGGGGTTTTGAGATTTATTCCTATTGTAAACATGTTAAATAAATAGACAATATTTTTAAAAAGTAATGATTGGGGGGGGGAGCACCAAAAATGTAAAATTAAATACATGTACAATGAATCTAATTACCAGTACTGCTTTTTGTATGTTTTGGACAATCGTCTAGGTCTGACATAGACACTGACTCACTGGATAAATACAATAGAAAAGTTTTTAAAATATGCGAAAGTACCAATAATATGTTTTCCCGGAAACTTTACGAGCTTGGTTTGAACATAACAAAAAAATGGCAGACGATGAAGTTGATGAAGTTGATGAATTAAGCAAGCTCTTCCAATTAGCAACAAATTTTGTTCGTTCATCTACTAGTAATTTTAATCAAGACCAATTACTCTACTTATATGCACGATTTAAGCAGGTAAACACTCGAGAGTTTAAATTTTTTCATTATTGTAGTTATGCATTGCATCTCGAATTTCCTCAAATCGACGTCAACGTGTACTTAACTTGTGGCAAATGTTAAATAGTCCAATTTATTTGTTTCATTTCTTAAAGCAGGGTGATATTAGAGTCTCGATATTAAATATATACAGCGCCACGAAATTTTGCATCTATAGTACAGTATCTAAACAGCCTTTGAAATTGTTAAACATCTAAAATAGCATTGATAAATCTGCAATTTAAATTATTATATAAGCAAAAAGCATTTCATTAAATGTAGATCTAACATGGTAACCAGAGTGTGGTTGCCAAATGTTAAAAAATCGTGCGCTGGATTAAAAAATAAATTGATATTTCTTTTAGGCTTTTTAAAAAATACACCTATGTAAACTGTAACACCTTTTATATGACAACAGATGGTTTTATTGAATATTGGGTTAGTATCAAGTACATATATAGTCATGACATTTTACAACAGTTTGATCTGTAGCGGACAGTAGATAAGTAAGTTACATAAATACTGCCTCACTAGTGAGCTCACTTTTCAAGTGATACAGTAGGGTATCCCTTATTTCAAGCAAGTATAATATTAGCAACAGCAAGCCTGTATAATCTTTGGATTGGTGACCGCTCAATGCTACAAAATTGGTGGCAAGCGTGTGATAACTCTGGTGTTTGACGACCTGCTTCAGGAAGTCTTAGAGCTAGGACTAGGACTTGGTTCCATTTACAGATTTAAAGTATCTGTGAACAGCAGGGATTGCCTTAATTGAAGAGGTTCTAGGTCTGCTTCAGGAAGCTCTAGGGCTAGGACTTTGTGTTCATGTACTGGCTTGGTGTCCAGGTGGCGACATTGGTTGCTGTAATTGAATAGGCCCAGACACTCAAAGAGGATTCATGCCAAGCTTCTCTGGGTGGTAGAAGTGTCATGGACATTATCCAGCGAATTTTCCCATAAAAATGATGCAAACCCTTGGTTATTCTGCTATTCCCCCTCAACCCTCTTGTAGGAGAAGGCGCCAAACTCCTTTCTTCTCTTTAAAAATATTGCAAACTTTTTCAATTCCTAGGGACAACCCTGGTGTATAGGTAATTAATGATGCATAGCTAATGAGCTAGATTTACTAGTGATGGAAAAGAGTCTCCCTTTATTTCACTTTTCAGGCAAGTTAAGTAACTACAAGTCTGTATAACTCTTGGATAGGTGACAACTACATCTTTCAGATCTACATACTGAACTACAGGCACCAGTTGATGTAGAATGTTCTAAATTGTTAAGTAAATTTTGATGTATATCAGAACTTTAATGATATAATTCGGTATATGTCTATTTGTTTTTTATTTAATATAGCATTAATCTACAGTTTAGTACCTGCAGATATGTAGCTTGTTGATTTGAAGAATTTAGGATGGACAACCAGAAAGCTACATGCAGTGCCCTGAAATGAAAAAGAAAATTATAATTTGAGCAAAAAAGCACACTTTTCTGCAAATTATTTCGAATTCCAAATTGAAACACACTCTTCACTAACTATTATACAAAAGTTTGAAAGAAAATATTCATAAATGACAATTTACATGTTTCAGAAGTGCTGTGTATTTCAAGGTTTCCAGAAGATTTAGTTCAATATTTTTTTCTTTTTTTAAATAGGCAAATGAAGGACCCTGCAATTCTCCTAAACCAGGGATGTTTGATTTCCAAGGGAAGAAAAAATGGTATTGTAAAGCCAAAAGAATTTTTTGTCTTACTTCATTTCTTGCTTTACTTGCTTGGCAAAATGCTTCTGACCAAAGTATGGCATCTTTTCTGTTGTGCCATCATAAAGATTAATAAGTATTAAAGCAGTAGATAAAGTTGGAGAATGTTTAACTTTATTCTCTACTTTGCATATGTTATATGCATATGGTTAGATAATGCATTACTCTTACATGTAGTACATGTACAGTGTATCTGAACTTGAGAATAAATGGCTTTTTTAAAACCATATATATTAAACAAGTATTTGTGTATTCCAGGGAGGCATGGAAAAGCTTGGGAAACAAAAATAAAGAAGAAGCAAAGAGGGAATACATATCAAAAGTTAAGACAGTGGTACCAGGATGGGATTTGGTAGGTTTGTTATGCAGCACTATATTTGTATAGAAGTGGGGTGAAGCAAACAAAGCACAATTAATGTCTAAAACATCCATTTTGTTCATACTGCAATATTGATGGATTGTCATCATTTATTATTAGTTGTTTGACAATTATAATTGTCTTATCAGGATCAAACTAAATGGGAACATTTCCATTTGTGTGTTAACCTGATTTTGGCTCTGAAAAGACTACAAGTATTAGAGTTTGTGTCTATTAAAATTGTGCCATTTATTAAAAATTATAATTTTTAAACTACAAAATTGCAAAAGTAAGCAATGAACATTGAATTATTTGAATATTGTGTGTTTGCATTGTTTAATGCATTTATGAATTAATTAATATTATTATACCTCATTATAAATATTCTAAACAACGCGTTATCTGATTGGTTCTAAGTTATCACGTGATCGGGCCCTAAAACTTCATATTTCCTGGCCGTCGGCATGCTTTTCATCATATTCCACCTCTTCAGAACACCTAGTGTATTTTCCCACAATATAGTTCTCGTTCATTGAACGAAAACTTCGAAGTAACGTCACAATAGCCTGGTTTACGTACAAAACTGATGACAATGTGTTGAACGAAGGGTTTTATATAACTTTACGTAAAAAATGAAAGTGACTTTGAGAGCGGTGCCGAAGTTGAAAGTTTATGTTTATTTCAAAGGTTTTAATTATTTGTATAATGTGTGTTTGCATTTGGAAACATGAAGAATGCATTCCCCCTCGGGCAAAGCCCTCGGGGAATATGATTTATAAAATATTTCCCTCACTATCATGCAATAAATGTATAATATACTCTGTTTGAATACAACAGGCAGATAAGAAACAGCAGGGTGATGGATGGGTAGCTGTCAGCACAATGTCCAATACAGAATCTGTGATAAAAGATGAGAACAAAACAGCTTTTGATTGGTGCAAGGAGGGTGACACTGCTCATCTTCTTCAGTATCTGAAGAAGTCTAAAACTGATGTTAATAATCAAGATGAAAATGTAAGCTAAACACAGATATGTTCCCTTTGTATAAGTGTAATTATATGCGATTGTTTCCTTCAACATCTTTGGTTTTTGACAGGGAATGACCCTTCTGCACTGGACATGTGATAGAGGAAATCTGGATATGTTGAATGCACTTCTTGGGCTTGATGCTGATCCAAATATACAGGTTTATGATGCATTTATTAGTTTAACTTCTTTGATGTCAGCAAATATATATTTTTTAAGGAAGCTCTAAACATAAATAGAATCTGCTTTTTGGACTTGGAGAAAAATGTATCATATAAAGGTGTGCATAATAAGACTTTTTCTTTCATTTATAACATAGGATACCTGCCATGTTTCCACAGGAAAAATGTTCAAAGACAATGAACTGTTTGTGAGCAGAAATGACTGCTGTTTACTTACATTGGGAAAAGTATTGAAAATAATGAATTCAATGACTTATTCTCGGTCTTGTGTAATGCTAAAAATATCTTAATCTACTGTAGACCTACTATTTTCCAAGGGGTCATCATTCGCGGAATCTCTATTTATATAATAGTGTTGTGTTTTGCGTGCACTATGCCTAAATTGTAGTCAGGGTTTGACACATGGTGCACAAGCCAGAGGCGAGTGCACTATGTGTCAAACCCTGACTACTATTTAGGCATAGTGCCACGCAAAACACAACACTATTGTTATTATTATGCTGACTGTTGTTACTGTATAAAAACGGCAATATTTTCTCCATTCATAATGTTTCATCACCTGTTGCATTCGTCTACTCTATTATGACGTCACCTTGTGCAACATGTACATCACAATCTTTTTCTTTAATTTTGAACGTTCCATGCTTTAGGTATAATCTACATATAGTTTTCGAGAGTAGTATTTGAGTGAAGGAAGGGGGGTTGAAAGAAACTATTTTAGGCCATATAAAATTGAAATCTTGGTTCTCAGGCCCGCGCGCATCCGTTTTGAGGTAGCCGCATTACCGATTTTATTGTATTTTTGATAAAATAAAAAGTTGGTATTGCGGAGACCAATCCGGGAAAAAAAATTCCGACCTCATTTGTTTCGTAGTTTAGTATTCAAATATCACTTTCGGTAGCCATTTACAATGAGATTTTCGCTACTTCGTTTGAAAATATACATTCGAGGACGTTACCTACAATGTTTACACGCTTTTAAGCAATGGATAAAGCAGAAATTTTGACCAGAAATGGAAAGTATATCTGTGATTAAAAAAATTATCTTTATGTTAAAGAAAATTCCGAAATTAAAATAAAAAAAAAATACCTCCCTCATCTACTTTATTGCCAATAAAATGAAAAATAAAATGCCGCCCTCCCGCATCTGTTTTGGAGAAAATTGGCCTGAAAACCAGGGAATTAAATTTAGATAGCCTTAGAAGAATTATTTTGTTTATTTTTAATCTTAAGTGTAAAATATTTGAAACTAAGTTTATATCTATCACAGTAGAACACTATAGATAACAGCGTCTGTGGCGTAATCGGTAGCGCGTCGGACTGAGAAACTCGGGGTCATGAGTTTGCTCCCCAGTATGGGCGCTGTCGGATTTTCTTCAAAAGTGGACGCCGTGCACTATTTCGGCATAGTATGCTTATGCTATGTAATTCCTTAGAACACTATGTGAGAATAGTAGGATATAGGTTATATAGAGACGAACTGACAGGAAGCATAATAATTCCCTTTAGTGCGCGAGTAGAAATTTATGTGGGATTTCTTGAACTCTCACTATATTCCTTACACATATTTTGAGTATGATGGGACAAATTTCCGCGGAGAAATTGTGATCGCATACATAGCGTAAATTAATACCACACAGAAAAAAAGTACTTCTACAGTATTACAAATTGTGTAATTCTGTATTAAATAACTATTTTTCAAATCTTACTTCTAAGGGCAGATCACTCTAACTGCATAAATCTACCCTATAAAAAGAGCTCTTTAGTGTGCGGTGTTTAGAGCTTCCTTAAATACATTTTTTTGTAAAGTGGAAGTAGGAGTTATAATGCATTATTGAAAAGTTCTGCAAGATTTGTTTAATAAAACTGCATTTGTTTTGTTTTAAATAGGACAGTGATGGACAGAGTGCACTTCATTATGGCAAGTAGCATCAATGTGTTTTAATTATTGGGAATATTTTAAACATTTTTGCTGCACATAATTGAAATATATTCTGTTTTATGAATAGAGTAGTTTTATTTTTTTCATTTATAAAATAATCATCTTCTATAAAGTTTTGATATGTAATTTTGACTAATTTTTTCCATTTCATTTTCTATAGCAATTGTGCCAGCACTTATTTGTTATATAGAGTAAAAATTTGTTCCTTTTGGTTTTCAACAGCTGTTAGTTGTGAGCACCAGGAGATTGTGGAGAGACTGCTGAAGACTAAGGTCAGTCTGGAGTTACAGGACGGGGATGGCCTTACAGTGAAGGACATAGAGACCAACTCAAGGATCAAGCAACTGTTAAACAAATGTGGAACTTGATTATGTATGTGTGAGCAATTCTTGAATGTTAACCAGAATGTGGAGAGAGGTTTCTAGTATACTAGAGAATTTAAGCCTAAGAACTCTATTTATTACAGGTAAACTTCGGTATCTTGACATCGGATATGTCGACAACCTGGGATATGTCGACGTCCGTCCGCGGTCCCGGCATTATTTACTATATAAATGATCTGCAAAAACTCTGATATGTCGACCTCGGTAATGTCGACTACCCCGCTTATCTCGACGTATTTCACAGTCCCAAGAGCAAAATTTACCTGGTATATGTCGACATCAGGGCAATTTTCTGCTCTACTTAACCTAATTGTTTGTCAGCCGGTCGCTCGTCACGCACTGACGACTCCGTGTATCTCGACGTCGTCAGAAATTCACACCTTTCACACCCATGATTTGCAATTGACTACATACTGATCTGTAGAAATGTGTTTCTAGAGGAATCCCAAGCCCCCTCGGCGTCCCTAATATGTTAATTGTTTAATATTCAGCTTGGGTAATATCATTGATAAATCTTGATTCTGCGTAAATGTACAAGCATTTATTTATGTCGAAATCTAACAAAACTTAAACATTTTATTTGAAAAAGTCACTGAATAACAATGAACAATATACACATTGAATTCAATTAAACTTAATAATTGTAAGAATGCATTCAACAGGAATCAATCAAAACAACGACATGCACGACTATTGCATCAGCCGTAATATGGATGCATATGTAACATCATGAAGTTTGTTAAATGCGCAATTCCAATTAAATTTTGGCTTGAAAATAAAATGAAAATTAATGATGAATTATTATAAAATAAAAAAGAAGTGAAATGAAATAATTTTAAAAATATACATTAATTTTTTTCCATATCTTCGGAAGTCGACTTTGTACCGTTCCGGTGTGGAGTTTATAGAGCGCATATCGTAGACAGAGCTAGTGGCACGAGAGAATGCTGGATGGAAAACGGTTTTTATTAAAATGAGATTTCGATAAAAAAGAAAGCATTTCATAAATAACATTTGCGAATATATAACTTCTTAGATTCTCTAATAAATAAATATAGAGGGATACCTGAAACAAACGAGCTACAGTCTTATTGAAGACATGTAGGTAGTAACATGTCTGTTCAGTTTAGATCTATGGTTTTACTATGTAGTAAAATTAAGGACGTCGAAACTCTGATAAAAACATTTCATATCTCGACATTTTCCGACTGTCCCGTCGATGTCGAGATAACGAAGTTTACCTGTAATTTATCAGTATTGGAGGCATAAAATTTACCTATGGTATTTGCATGTAAGAAATCAAATTGAGAAATGAATGTTTAATTAAACAAATAATTTTTATTATGCCCCCCTTCGAAGAATGGAGGGTATATTGCTTTGCTGCTGTCAGTTGGTCGGTCGGTCCACCATCAGTTTCCGTCCATTTGTTTTGCAGAAGTTGCACTTGTTGAAATGAAATTTGGTATACATATTAAGCATAAGAATAGCTTGGTCAAGTTCTGTTTTGGGTACAATCAGGCCATTTTAGACATAGTTATTCCCAATGGACGTAGAAAAATTCCAATTATTGGGGGGGGGGATAAGTGTTTTACAAACATCTCATGTTTACTAAACAATTTGTTAACAAAATCATTCTTTGGTTAAAAAAAGAAGTGTTTAAGGCATGTTATGCTTTTGTCATAAAAATATAATTGTACTTTTAATAGATACCAGAATTTCACATCTTTTTTCAAATGAAAATTTATATTGTAAGATGACTGATGTATACTTTTAATGAAATGGTGAAAGAATCCTAGTATTAAGATACTTTGAATTTATCAATTTTGCCTGGTTTAGATTTTTCAGATGTACACTGTATTTTCCTGGATGTGTTCTTTTAGTTCTATTTGCATTGTAAATACTGCATTTGTTATTAAGTGTGTTTATATTGATGTTTTGTGGTATATCAGTTTATACCAAAGAAAATCTCATTTTAGTTGAGTTTTATTTATTTCTGTTTTTTTCCCCTGAATTTTTAGAATGTTTTTTTTCTTGTTTTTTTTTTTTCAATTTTATGTACTTTTGTTCTTGCAAGGTTTTAATGACATGTATCTGAAATAACCTTATTTCTTGTTTGAACTGTATACTTTCCTATGAATCCAATGTAAAGATTCCACCTTCAATTTAGGTCACACTTACAAATAAGTCATAATTATATTGACTGCATTTATGATGCAATAAAACCCAGTTGTAGCAGTCATAGAAAATTTTGGATTTCCTTTGTAAAATCTTGCCAAATTCTTACAAGTAACAACTTAGCAAATTAATAAACGTGTATTATAAATTTACAATACAAGTACATTGTATATGTTTACTTCTTAGTATCACTGAATATGCTTTGAATTGTGAGAGTCTATGTACCGAAAACCTATGCCTATGATATTTTCACATTTTAAGACTTAAAGTGTTATAAAATAGAATTCATTACCAGCATAATATGTTTTCAGTAAAATGTTTTATTACTTTAGTAAAATGTTTAATTACTTTAGTAAAATGTTTAATGATGATTTCATGATAATGATTAAACATTCAAATAGAACGAGTTACAGTGTATGTTAAAAGTTCATAATATTGCATTGGAAAGATATATGAAAATTTACATGCATGTCTTCACTGTTTCACTGTCAGACACAAAGTCATTTTTGCATTTACTTATATTAAACTTATTATTTTTTTTGCGATCAAAATAGTTTTACATGTAAGAAATTGTAATATATATTAAAATAAAGAAAAAAAATGTGACTCCCAAAGTAATTTTAATGGCATTGTAATGCAGGACACTTTTGCATTTAATTTGTCTGTGTTAAAAAGATGTTTTATAACTTTATATTATTTTTTTTGTCAATACCAGTGACTATAAAATATCTTTTTTTTCATTTATTGCTCATGTAATCTTGAAACTGTTAATATATATTAAAATAAAATTTGGAAAATATATCACATCTTTGAATATCTAGGTGAAGTTCTGTTTTTCAAGATTTTTGAGTCAAACTGTAATTCTTATAAAAATTTAATGCAGTTTCCTTTACATTTTACATGAAATTTGATTTTTATCACATGAATTTTGTCTCTGCCATTTTTAAAAGTTAAAGCCATTTTCAATATTAAAAGATGTGTTTTGATCTTAATATGCCATCATATGCTCTTTTCATTGGTACATCAAAATAGTGTCACATTTCATCTTTTGAAAATTCCTGAAATCTCCCTTTGCCAATATTGTCCTTGTAATTTTTTTTTTTAATTTTACTATATTTTGGCTTTTTTTAGTAAAAAGTGGTTTTTTGTCAATTTGTTTATTATGAATGAAGCAGGATAAAAAAAAAAGCTTTTCAATTACACTCACACTAGGAGTTAATTGTGTATTTGTTTATTATGAATGAAGCAAGATGATAAGATTTACAAAACTGGGTTAATTTCATCCATCAATTATCGACAAATTCACTGCATGAATATTTGCTTCAAATTACTCCGTTTGGACAGAGAATTAATTTGTGCTGCTACCTTGACATGATCAACAATGTTATGTATAACTGCAAGCCAACTTTATTTTGATATTATATGAACAACAAATGAAGATGTGAAAATAAAAGCTTTATTTAGAATAGAGTATAGACAATAGTGCTGCCCTGTGAAAATAGTCTCAATTAACTAAAATTACAATGATCAATGGTTATAGGAAAAATCTAAAGATAAATATTTTTTGGGATTTGATAGATTTTAACTAACAATTCATATTATTTCTAGAAGATTATATATATAATATTGTAAAAATTTAACACATGATGCATACATCATATAACTCATTAACTGAACAAAGTAAATAGTGTTCTGATTGCATTGTTGAAAATGGAGAGATGCATATATTTTGTCTTATCTTTAATAGGCAATCCAAGGCACGATACAAAAGAGTCTTAAACATTTATGTGCTGCACCCACTCCCTGTGAACATGGAAATGCATGCAAAATAGAAGTGGAATTATTTAATAAGAAAGCTACAATGTATATATATGAAAATTTTCTGTTGAAAATGAAACAATACTATATAATGGTTGGAAAAAAGTGTTTCTTTAAAATTCTGAAAGTTGAGCAAAACAGTTTACTTCATAAATATATAGTAATTACCAAATAAATACATTTCATTATCATTCGCACTTTTACCCCAATGACTGATCAAATACAATTGAAAATAATGTCACATGTACAGGCATTTAAAAAAAATGGTCAAAATTTTAAACATGCTGTGAATGGCACTTCACTAAATTAAGCACATTAGCAGGTCGCGGACCTAAAAGCACACTCGTAAATCAGCACTAGGTACTTACATGTACATGTATGCGTATTTATATTTTGGCAGTAATCATGAATTGCACATTTTGAACAACATACAAAACATATAGTATGTGAAATTCTATTCAGTGCTTTAAAAAGAGGACAAAATACATACTTGGCATTATGTAAACTTTCTAAAACTGTCACAAGAAAATGGTAACCTGCTTACATCACACTTAAAAGTTAAAAAAAGGTGTTTAAAATACATCAATGCAGCTTTTTTTGAATGTTATGATATGATTCATACAAGTACACTACAATAACTTGGAATACACTACAAATATTAAGATGTGAACTAACAATGACAAAAAAATACAACAACCACTCATAAAAGAGTTTTACAACAAGACCAATGGCCACTATAACTAGAATTTAAATACCAGAGTTCATTTGGTTCAGTTACTAGTAAGTCAAATATATGTGAAGAAATGAATGTCTGTTGAATAATAAGATGCATTATGGAGATTTGGAGTATACAGGCCAAAAGCAAATTGAAAATTAAATACAAATACCTCTTAGAAAATTTTCATTAAATGAAAAGCATGCAGTGAGAAGCTTTCTGTGAAATAACATTTTGATTTTGAGAAACATAATTCTTTAAGCTTTACAGAATCTACAGGCTAAATTTTAATTTTTTTTTTGGTCGGTTGTGTAGACTATTTAATCTTCTTTTGCATAGGAGAGTTCTCTCTTGAAGTTCTGTACCATGGTTTTTATCTCACACCCGACAAAGTCATTCACTGCAGCCAGAAGGACAATTAGCATTCCGTAGATATGCCACTGAGAGAATATGTCAGAGAACAGCTGACATAACAACATGGTCAGGAAAAACAATCCATTTGCCTGAAACAAAAAAAAAAAAACATGAGGAGTATTAATTAAATGACACAGTGACAATCAGAATAGATGACCACTTTTCAGGTTATCTGAAGAATGAAGATCAGATTCAAATCCCTGTTTGTACCACAGCTATTGTATTACAGGTGTTTTCAAAGCTCTCGTACAAATTCCAAGCTGTAAATTTAATAAATTTCTTCGTAGGTAGAATGGAATATAATGGCTCATATTCGTTTAAGACCTGAAAGTTTCTTTACCTATAACAATTATGATGATCAATACAATTCACTGACTTTCACGCACCTTTGAACTTGGTGACAATAATTGTCACCAAGTTCAAAGGTGCGTGAAAGTCAGTCAATACATTGGGTCTCGATAGCTCGGTTGTTAATGCGCTGGTACGGTACGCCTCAAGGGAGGCTCAAGGTTCGAGTCCCATTGAGGCTTATTTTTTCACCACCTGTGACCTACTTATGCAGCAAACACGTTTATTATAATGAACCTATTTAATTCAAGAGAAAAACAACTCACCAAGCCATGACCAAGAAGCAGCGATTTCTTGTCTTCCTCATTGTGGCTGTTGTTAGCTCTTCCAGATGATATTGCGAGAGCTATAAATCCAGCTCCCATGACTCGTGCCATGTATCTATGCAGATTGTCCAGGGAATTCAGTTTTGTCTTTAAAATCATTTAAAAAAATAATTATATTTTTCCCCTAATAACAGTTTATTGTGAGCATTAAAAGAATGTGTTACTTGAGCTCCAAAATATTACAACAGGAACACGACATTCAAAAAATTAATTTTCCGTTGAAATTATTTTTTCTCCAAAAAGATTGTTTTCTTTCTTTAAAATCTAAATTTCATACCTGGAATGTAGCAATAGTGTCAGGAAAGCAGTATGCAATGATCCCAGTCATGAAGAACATGATGAAGTCTATCCGGAGATGAAGGTGGGTTTTGGACGTTAGTTGTTCTGTACTTCCTCCCCAGTCATCCTCACACAAGGAGTAATAAAGAAAAGCCACAAAATACAGCCCAGTCATCAACACGGCAAGCTTCTCAACCTGAGGGGGAAAATGTACAGGTTTCTTGTTATTAAATGCTTCCAAAAATTGTGTTGGCATTGTCTCTATGATGTTTCGATTTTTTAGGTTGCATAGGATTCTTCTATTTATCTATCAAAGATGCTCTTAGAGAATTCAAGATGCTCTTATTTAATCTATTCTTATTGTACTCTTTTTAAATTTGTGTGTAATATAGTTGTTTTTTTTGGTCATCATCATTGTCATGTGAAAAAAGTTCAAATTAATTTTTAAACAATACTTACATACAGAGATAATTTTTCTTTCATGCTTTCATAATTTATCAGCCGTACAACATTGAGGAGGAAAAGTGCTCCCAGGAACTTGAAACAAGAAAGAAAGAATTTGACCTTTATCATTTGTATATCTTCTCTATTATGATATACCATATATACTCACCTACAAGTCGGTCCGCCTATAGCTCAGTTGTATTTCTTTTAGGTTATTTTGCAGGGATTTGCCATATTTTGACCCGCTTATAAGTCTGTACAACTTTTTAAACTTCAAATTAATGAAGAAATAGATAATGCCCTCTCGAGGTTAAAAAACAAAATATTTTAATACATGTACTATATAAATACTTGTAATCAATGTATACTCTTAGAATAAACCAGAAGTCTCTGTCGAGACTGTAGCTCTACTGGTATGTACTTATCAAAAACCATTGCACTATTTTATGTATCTTTGTGTAGTCTACTTGTGTGCCAACTTATTTTGAAATCAAACTAGAACTGTAGAAGGAGTAGCGTTTTAAAGGAATTTCACAGAAAATTCTATTTTTAGTAACCATGGCAACACCGTTCATCGAAATTAGAAACCGATGCACTATTCTATGTATCTTAGGGTAGTCTACTTGTGTGCCAAGTTATACTGAAATCAGACCAAAACTGTAGAAGGAATAGCGTTTTTAAAGAATTTCACAGAAAATTCTATTTTTAGTAACCATGGCAACATCCTTCATCGAAATTAGAAACCGATGCACTATTCTATGTATCTTAGTATAGTCTACTTGTGTGCCAAGTTATATTGAAATCAGACCAAAACTGTAGAAGAAGTAGCGTTTTTAAGGAATTTCACAGAAAATTCTATTTTTAGTAACCATGGCAACATCCTTCATCGAAATTAAAAACCGATGCACTATTCTATGTATCTTAGTGTAGTCTACTTGTGTGCCAAGTTATATTGAAATCAAACTAGAACTGTAGAAGGAGTAGCGTTTTTAAGGAATTTCACAGAAAATTCTATTTTTAGTAACCATGGCAACACCGTTCATCGAAATCAAAAACCGATGCACTATTCTATGTATCTTAGTGTAGTCTACTTGTGTGCCAAGTTATATTGAAATCAGACCAAAACTGTAGAAGGAGTAGCGTTTTAAAGGAATTTCACAGAAAATTCTATTTTTAGTAACCATGGCAACACCGTTCATCGAAATCAAAAACCGATGCACTATTCTATGTATCTTAGTGTAGTCTACTTGTGTGCCAAGTTATAATGAAATCAAACCAAAACTGTGGAAGAAGTAGCGTTTTAAAGGAATTTCACAGAAAATTCTATTTTTAGTAACCATGGCAACACCGTTCATCGAAATCAAAAACAGATGCACTATTCTATGTATCTTAGTGTAGTCTACTTGTGTGCCAAGTTATATTGAAATCAGACCAAAACTGTGGAAGGAGTAGCGTTTTAAAGGAATTTCACAAAAAATTCTATTTTTAGTAACCATGGCAACACCGTTCATCAAAATTAAAAACCCATGCACTATTCTATGTATCTTAGTGTAGTCTACTTGTGTGCCAAGTTAAATTGAAATCAGACTAAAATTGTAGGAGGAGTAGCGTTTTGAAAAATTGTTTACAGACAGACGGACAGACAGACGGACAGACAGACAGACAGACAGACAGACGGACGGACGCCGGACGCATTACTATCGCATAAGCTCTTCTGGTCTCTGACCAGTAGAGCTAAAAATTGACATATTAAATCCAGACCAAGTTCACCGATAACTGTTGAAAATATTTATAAAGAATATTGCATTTCGCTGTCCAGACAATTGGTCAAATACTAGTCTAACTCTTTTATGACTCGTCTGTAAGTCAGACATAGACTTTTGGACTAAAATTTAACTTCCATAAAACCGACTTATAGGCAAGTATATATGGTATTCAATTTAAAATTATTAATTAAAAGGTTTATTTCTCACATACATACCCCTGGTATTAGATAATGAATGATTTCATAATGTGAATGGTACCTACCAGAGTCCTTGACCAAAGCAAGCTGATTTCCATGGTTCGATCATTGTTTTTACGTGTCATAAAATGAGTAAATGCTAGAGCCATCAAGATTATCCCAATATCACGAATTTCCTGCAAGTGTAAGCCATCTGCATGTCCTTTTTGAAACTGACAATAAAAAAAGTGCAACCAATGATAATACAATATATGAACATCTTTGATGAAAAAGGATCAACATGCTCAAGTCGTACATGTTAATGCAGGTAGACAATATATAAATATTGCATGTAGTTGAGTGTAACATTGAAAATCACCCCAAGAAAACCATTGTCAACCGAGGCGCAGCCAAGGTTGACAATGGTTTTCTTGGTGTGAAAATTTTCAATGTTACACTCAACTACATGCAATATTTTTTTGTATTATACTGAATGTTTTATACAAATACATATTACAGTGAACCGTGTGCGCATAAATTCCGCGCAGTCGCTATTTTTTGGAATACCACCCCTCGTCAAGCAATGTTGACTGTTTCTACGCAGTATGCTTCATTATTCAGCAGGTAGTAGTGTTTTTTATCAAATGTTTCTCAACGAATCAGATTAAGGTAATTTACATAAAAGTATAATATTGTTTATTGTAAAAGTGTCCAGGGAATGTATGTAAACCGTTTCATCAATTGATAGTTATTACAATGGGCTTTAAATGAGGATCTTGTCTGAGCTGTGATTAACATAGAAAAAATTCAATTCCCTGGCACCCAAATGAATTTCAATATAAATTATCATGGGCAATTTAAACACTGTACATTAATTTATCAGTTTATGATGCTAATGAAATTTTATTAAAGTCAAGTAATTGGCACTTGTATATTGTGCTACTATTCTCTTTAGAGAAGTGGACATGCTTTCGCCTACATCCACAGGCAAAAGGCTGTCCACTTCTCTAATGAGAATAATTGTGCTACATGCATGATAATATGATAAAAATATCAAAGTTTCAAATAGCTGCTTACCCAGAAATTTATAGCTTCTGGATAGAGGAGTGCTCCAAATCCCTTGACAGCAAATATTAGCGAGGTGATTTCCATTAGAGTTTTCCTACCCCATGGGACAGTAACTGTAAACACAAGCAATGAAGCCGGCAGGATCAGCTGCATAGCAGTGTTATCTGGAATACTAAGCAATTCCTTTATGTTCTTTAAAACAAACGCCATGGTTTGATTTTGCACCGAGCTATGCAGCTACGCCGTATTGTTTACAAGAACGGAAATACCGCGCGTAAATGTGTGACCTATTTTCCCCAAACGCGTTGTTGAAATCGTCATCAATCATTGTGTGGAATGTGGGTAAAATGAGGACCGGGGAAAGAACTGGGTTAAGTAGGCCTAGCCGCAAAGTTTAGTAAGATATAAATATCCAAGGGAGAGCGGATCGGAGACTCTTGGCTAGCGAAGTGTTATTTGTGTACACACTTATTACGAAAGTTCTGCGAATTGTATTGTTTATTTTCTTTTTAAAAAGTATTTATTTCTTTTCATGAATACAAGAACACTCTTATTAGGTAATATCTTTTATATATAAATGTTTGGCTCTCTGTAAAATTGAATTTATAGTTTTATTTATTTATTTATTTATTTTTTTATTTATTTATTTATTTATTTATTTATTTATTTATTTTTATTTATTTATTTATTTTAATTTGATGTTATCAACTTGAGATTGCCTGTCATTCTTCAAGTGAAAATAAAAATGCTCTTACTGTTAAAAAAATTAAAAATATTCATCAAGTTATAAGAAATAAAAACACTTCATTGAAACTATACCAGATTATACTGAGCACGTAAAAAGAGGTTTGGCTGTTTTTCACTGTTTTTTGTACTAGCTCGATCCTGTCAAGAGCAAAAATTTTGGAGATCCTGCTCAATTATACATAGCTACCATGGTTACCTGTATATAGTATACTAATGTTGTGCCGAGGAACATGGTTATCATTTACAGGTTAAAGAATAATGTTCAAAACATGGCCCCTTGAAGGTACCAATATTTCTTAAAATCATGGACATATATATATATATATACGTCCCTGCTAAAATATATAACTTAATCAAAATATACATTAAAACTTTTAAATAAAAAATTCACTCTTCATAAACTGTAAAAATACGCAGCCCACTTATAAAATCAATATGCGGTAGCGCAACTTTTAATGAAACCACGTGACACCCACTTCCGCCATTTTTAGTTGTAAGACGCAGGACCCCGAAGGTAATTTATGCAACAACTATGAAGAAAGAAGGACTTGGGTAGCAATACTTTGTATTCTGATGCGTTCTACAGTAAGTGATTTTGTAGGCTGTCGATCGCATGTAGATCCTAGATGTGATATTGTGACCTCGAGTTTGCCAGCGCTACTCGCTGTGTGTAAATCGAGACTCGTATCACATATCTACTTGCATGCTTATGCCACAGTTTAAAAAAAGTATCAATTATTATAGAAAATAAATGAGTTTGACAGTTTGACAAAGAAAATATAAGAACGGAAAGGTTGATTTTATTAATAAGTTATATGTGTGATGCTGTTTTACATTATTATACAAGTAAATATTTAGTACGTAACACTACGAATTTTTATCATGTTTATACAAGCTAAAAACGACTGAACAAACTCAAAGGGGAAAGAAAGAAAATTGCTTGTATAATATACTAAGCAAACTTCTTTTACTAATACAAAAAAGGATAAACGTTGAAAACTCAAGCGTTAAAAGATGTCGATTTAAAGAATTCCATTAATCTAGCATAACAAAGCAGAGGAAGAGCGTGTGTGTATAGTAATCGACAATGTGTGAATGTATGTAACGATACCTGCTGGAGAGTAATGGGAGGAAATTGTCTGTGAGAAGACAAGGTATTTGCTTCCCAAAGAAGGAAAGACGAAAGTACAGATCAAAATGATTTGCAACAAACACAGTGTGTATGAGTAAGGGATAGTTGCAGCAATCTATGTAAACTGTCGGAGTGAACTGATTAATCAACGGTTTTTAATGTTCACAGTTCTAAATAAAATAATTGAAATATTGATTAATTTTTTCCTTCTCAATAAATATTGCATGAATTGTCTAAGGAAATCGACTGATTCAGCAGAGCGGGAAACAGTTCAAGGTTTGATAAGTTTTGTTCTATGAAACAAACTTTAAATTGTAATGCTATAAATATAACAATGACAATAAAGTTGGAAAAAAGTCATACAAAAAGTTATAAAGTTTAATTATTTTAAATTTACAATAAAACATTAAATGATACCCTTCTATAGAGCAATATAGCAATCTTGCATTGCAAGTAGAAGGGTAAAAATTTTACGATTTAAATATCAAAGAATTTTTAATTCTGATACAAATTTTACGATTTTTACTATCTAAGATTGTGGTTTAGGAAAAATTGAAAAGAGATTAAGGGAAATAAATATTTTATAAACATGGAAGTAAAGAAAGTAAATGTGTTTGTACAAGGAAGTGACTGTAAAGACATAGTGATTTAAAGACGAGAAAAAAAATCACTTACTTACATAAATAATCTACTAGACTCGCTCTATATAAAGTACCTGAAACGAAGAAAGGTGATTCAGCAAGGGAGTATTAAATCCCAATTAAAGTATACATGTAATTGAAATTTCGGATACGTTAAATTAAGATTTCTTTTCGCTGTTTTACGGACTTTACTCCGGAAGTGTCTAATACTTCGGCATCGCGATTCGTTAGAGAAGCAACATGCTTTTTCGATTAACAACATGTTTTTTAATTGTTGGACAAGAGCTTATCGTATTTAAATATTCAATACCTACGACAAACATCTCCAATCCGAGCTTTTTGCGATGTAACCCTCCTAGTCCTAGGTCTGACTTGACTAGGAGTCAAAATCTCCAAGTTTCATATTCCTATAGAAATAAAACGAGGAGTTCCCAGTGGGGGTGCCACCAATAATTTTACAAAATATACCAAACTCTAAAAAAAACGAAGTGCTGAAAACGGATTTCCCCCTCTTGTAAGAGATTTTACGCAAAGCACGATTGATTGATTTATATGACCTTCGACTTGGTCATTATTTTACAAATGGCTTATTTTTTTTTAAGTAGGTCAAATATTTTATGTCATTTATTGAAATTTAAATGTGTTGATCACGTACATCTTGTCAACATTTACAGAGAAAATGGACATGATGTTTTAAAAGACAGGGGCATAGTCAGGGTACTTTTGACGTGTGACGCCCGAGTATGAGGTTTTGGGGGTCACCTTAAAGCCCCCAATGGGTCCAGGGCAAAGCCCAGGTGGGGGCCCAGGGGGTGAAGCCCCCGGAAGCTAGTGAATTTTAGACGATTTTGATGTGCATATTCGACCCTCCTGATCGCATTTATTTTTTTCTTAAACCTAATAAGTTTGTTACGCAGTTATATTCGATTTTATACAAAATGCCAACAAACACTCCTTGGGTGAAGGGGAAATATGAAGGGCCACGCCCTCAAAGGGGGATGGGAATTAATGAAAATTTGGTGGCATATTTTAAAAATCTTCTTCTCAAGAACCACTGTGCCAGGAAAGATGAAACTTATGGAGAAACATCCTTAGGTAGTATAGATTCAAGTTTGTTCAAATCATGACCCCCGGGGGTAGGGCGGGGCCAAAATGGCCGACCAAAGTTTTACATAGAAATATATAGGAAAATTCTTTAAAAATCTTCTTCTCAAGAATGACAAAGCCATAATTCATCATATTTATATGGGAGCATCTCAGGTAGTGTAGATTCAAGTTTGTTCAAATCATGACCCCCGGGGGTAGGGCGGGGCCAAAATGGAAAGTTTTACATAGAAATATATAGGAAAATTCTTTAAAAATTTGACAAAGCCATAATTCATCATATATATATGGAAGCATGCTCAGATAGTGTTGATTCAAGTTTGTTCAAATCATGACCCCCGGGGGTAGGGCAGGGCCAAAATGGCCGACCAAAATTTTACATAGAGATATATAGGAAAATTCTTTAAAAATCTCAAGAATGACAAAGCCATAATTCATCATATATATATATGGAAGCATGCTCAGGTAGTGTAGTTTCAATATGACCCCCGGGGGTAGGGCGGGGCCAAAACGGCAGACCAAAGTTTTACATAGAAATATATAGGAAAATTCTTTAAAAATCTTCTTCTCAAGAATGACAAAGCCATAATTCATCATATTTATATGGAATCATGCTCAGGTAGTGTAGATTCAAATTTGTTCAAATCATGACCCCCGGGGGTAGGGCGGGGCCAAAATGGCTGACCAAAGTTTTACATAGAAATATATAGGAAAATTCTTTAAACATCTTCTTCTCAAGAATGACAAAGCCATAATTCATCATATTTATATGGAGCATGCTCATCAAATTTTTGGTGGCCAAAATGGCCGACCAAAGTTTTTAAAGATATATATAGGAAAATTCTTTAAAAATCATAAAAATAGCAAAGCTTATTGGTCATGGGACTGCTTTTGGATTTAAACTTTATAAAAAGCCATTTTCTACTTTTTCTACCCTTAGTGCTCAGGTGAGTGATGTCAATTAAACCTAATAAGTTTGTTACGCAGTTATATTCGATTTTATACAAAATGCCAACAAACACTCAAATATGAGAAAGGATCTGTTCAATATCTCTGTATGTCACTGGAAAGTCGATATTAAGTTGTTATTTAAAAAACTCGGCAATATTATTGAAAAGTAAACCAAATTCCGGGAAAATCTAATGATTTCAGAGAGGTGCATATCCTATCGTATTTATGCGCCGGGATCGATAGATCGGGGGCGTCCTGTCTGTCTGTCTGTCTGTCTGTCTGTTTTAACCTTCGCCATAACTTTTAAACCGTGAGAGATAGAGACTTCATATTTGGTATGCCCTAGTCACTAATTAAGCTATTTCAAATGTCCCCAATTTCAATGACCTTGTGACTTTTACTGTGACCTATATGCTAAAAATAGCTTTTTCGAACTTTCGCCGTAATTTTTGAACCATAGGAGAGAGAGCCTTCATATTTGGTATGCATACTCCACTAAGTTCTTTAAAAAAAACAAGGTCAATGACCTTGTGACCTTGAATGTGACCTAAAATGCTGTGATGCTAAAAATACCTTTTTCGAACTTTGTTCCCGCCGGATGCATAGTGTTTCACAAGCACATCTTGTTTCCCTTAAAACTGATCCTGTTAATTTTCATTTATTTTTTATCATATAATTCAAGTAAAACACCGCTCGGAGACATACTGGGTCAGCAAGTTAACGAGAGGGTAAACGACAATTGCCAGTCCAGAGCTACCGCTTTTTTGTATATCTTTGAAGCAATTACTGTGGTTTTTTCTTTTTTGAAAAATCGATTTTTTAAAACTTGATGGATTGAAATTAATCAAATTTTCAAACAATTCTCAAAATAATATCGCGCCGGAGCATATATGTAGTGTTAACGTTTTTCATGTCCGTCCTTACATATTTCCTTCCTCCACACTTTTCGCTCAGTTTTCGCTTAGCTCAGTTTCAAAGACAGTCATGATATTCCAAGATTTTTTAAATCAAGCTTCATATGCCGATGCATAGTGATGGGGGCTATTCAATTGCATCAATATTTTTGACAGTGACTTGAATTTCCCTTTGACCTTGACCTCATTTTTCTCTAATAAGTATTCAGCTCAGTTTCAAAGAAATTGTTCAAAATATTTTTTTTCCGAACCTTTCATGATGATACATACTGATGAGAACTATTCAACTTCTTCAACAATTTTGATCAATGGATCTTGATATTTCTTTTAACCTTGACTTTAGATGTTTTTAATCAAAGTTTATATGCCTATTCATATTGACGAAAGTAGTCTGGTGTCCTTGCGCGAACGGTATTGTGGGAAGGATACCTAATGATTATAGCTTAGTTTCAATAAGATTATTCAAGCCATTTCAATCAAATCTAACAGGATAATATATGCATAATGGTAAGAGATAATCAACTGCCTCAACATTTTTTTAATTTGACCTTTCCTGTAATATTGACTTAAAATTTTGTGGTCTTTATGTCGCGGGTTCGAATTTAACTGTGGGACGTGGAGACCGGTCCTTCAGATGAAACTTTATAAACTGAGGTCCCGTATCGCAGTCGGTGCTGGCACGAAAAAAGATTCCTTACTGCTCAATGGCCCGAGTCCCCATCAAAGGTCAAAATTTGCGGCTCTCCACCTGCAATGATGGCATCTCCTTATGAGTGATAAATTCTCGAGAGGGATGTTAAACAACATACACTCTGTCAATCAAATATTTTTATGAGAAAGCTATTCAACTCGATATGCTTATATTTATTGATGAAAGGTTTTCAACTGTTTGAATATTTATGTCCTTTTTTCTTTGACCTTGGCGTCACGTTTCTCAAATTTGTGTTCAGTTGCTCAGTTTCAAAGAAAGTATTCAAAATACTTTTTTACGCAAGCTTATGCAATGAAACATTATTTTATAATTATTTACTAAATGGAGCCATCTTTTTAAAATAAAATTGCTTGGTTGCCCTCTCCCAACCGACTGACTAAAAATGGGATCAAAACTGTTCACATTCCAGGACAGGATATTTTCACCTGAGTAAACTTAGGTGACCTATTGCTATCCGTTTTCGTCTGTCGTCGTGCGGTGTACGTCGTGCGTCGTGTGTTAACATTTGAACATTTTCAGCTTCTTCTCTTTAACCGCTTAACCAATTTCAACCAATTTTGGCATAAAGCTTCTATGGGTGAAGGGGAACAAAAATTATGAATTTCATGGTCCCTGCCCCCCCCCCCCCCCCTGGGGCCTGAGGGGTGGGGCCAAAACCACTAAAATTAGTGCAATCTTAAAAAATCTTCTTGACTCCTGGACATCAAGCAGTCAAACTGTTGGTATGATTGTAATCAGCATTGAGTCATCTATTGAAATTGTGAAATTCATGGCCCCAGGGTCAGGGGTTCTAGTGCTAGGGTGGGGCTATATTGATTATATAGTGAACATGCATTATTTCTTTGAAAATCTTCTTCTCTGCTCCTGGGTATTAAATAAACTAACTAAGTACATAGTTATGATGAACAAGAGTGCCTCTACCAAAATTGTGAATTTTATACCCCCAGGGTCAGGGGTTCTGGTGTTAGGGTGGGGCCTCTATTAATTATATAGTGAAAATGCATTAATTCTTTGAAAATCTTCTCGCTTCTTAGCAATTGCAAAGTGTATAGTTATCATTAACAATGGTGCCTCTTTCAAAATTGTGAATGCCATAGCATCTAGCTTAAAACGTGAACCAAATTCAATCATTTGAAAGTTGTTGCATGATGCTCAGGTGACCTATTAGGCCCTTGGGCCTCTTGTTCTTTTATCCCGTCAACAAATATGTTGAGATTTTTTGGAAGATTTTCCCACCTACCAACCGACCCAATAATTTTACCGTAAATCAGAAGAGGGCAAGAAGACATTATTTTAAAGATGGCCTGTGTCCATTTTTTAAAACCTAGACCTTCTCAATGTACTTTGAACAAATTTACAGTTAAAACAAGTGTTGCTTATTAAAAATCTTGATTTTGTGATTCATAATTTCCCTTGCAAAGATTTCCTTACTTTATCATTTGACATTTATTAACAGGGCCATTGATTTTTATTTTCACTGATATTTTCAAGTCACTGAAAACTTCTTTGAAGAAAACTGATGTCTTGATTTGCGAGGAATAAAAACGAGAGGCCCATGGGCCATAATGTTCACCCGAGTAACATTAGCCCTTGTGTTCTTTATTAGCAGATTTTCACCAAATGTATTCCTTTGTAAAATTACGATAATATGTCTAGACCCCACCATACCTCCAGGCGTCATATTAAATTTGCACAAAATTGAATCTGAGGATGCTTCCATACTATTACATGAATAATCATGGCGTTGGTGTTCTAAGAAGAGGGCTTTAAAAGATTTTCCTTAAATAATATTATGTTAGATTTTAATTGGTCAGTGTGTCCCCCATCCTACCCGTGGGGTCATGATTTGAACAAATCAGAAGCTATACACTGCCTGAAGATGTTCAGTATAAAAATGACTATAAAATGTACACTCCCCTGTTCTTGAGAAGATGATTTTTAAAGATTTTTAATGTGTGTTCATATGCAAAACTTTGACCCCCCTACAGTGACCCCACCCTATTCCCAGGGTCACGATTTAGACAAAATTGAATCTACACTATAATTTTTTTTTTCATATTTCCATCTTAATATCATGCTCTGGCTATTCTTTAGTAGAAGCATTTTGAATGATCCCCCCCCCCCATGTACTAGCATCAGTAAACTTTGATCACCAATAGTAGCTCACCCTACCCCACAAGAGTCATGATTTGAACAAACCTCATACCCGAGGATGCCTTCATATAAATACATGTATAACTTGTCAACAATCAAACAGTTATTCAGTGAGAAAGAAAAGGAGATCAGTTATAGCTAGTTTATTTTAATGCAATATGGAAAAAAAATTATTCTCTGAATGAAAAAGGGTGTTTACAAGTTTGAAATGTTCTCTTATTATTCAAAAATATGTAAATTTGTCAAAGTGTAGATGAAAGTTTCATTTGCTTATTATTCCGAGAAAGTTGGCAAAATCAGTACACAAAAGTACTTACATGCTTAGTATCTTATGGAATCACCTCAACAGATTTGATTTACTGTATATACATGTTCCAGATATTCCCACTTTTGGGGGGAAATATTCGAACCCAGTCCCAATCAATAGGGGTGATGTAGTTCAAAGTTGGATTTGTTTCAGAGTCGGGTTATTGTTTTATTTCATAGACTCAGTAAGAAAATTAAATCGTAGCTAGCACTCCGCGGTTGCTTATTCCTTCTTTTATCTTAATATTTTCCCCAAAGTACTCTAGATAATAAATGCTTGTTATGTTATTATCGATTAAATACAAGAAATAATTTCAAATAAAGCACAATTCTGAAATGATAATTTAAGTGAAGAAATTTAAAGTTGTGTTTCTTCAGCTATATGGGAAAATAACGATTTGAAATTAGTGCATCTAAACATAATGTTTAATGTTTTTATTTTCGATCGAAAAAAGTTTCAATATTTGTTATTTAGGCGTACAAAATAAATTCTTTAAAATTATTTAAAAAATGAAGTTGCATAACTTGTAAATTACATATTGTTTGTGTCAGGTAACTCGTTTATGGGGACAATTTTTGAAAATGATTATTTTTTTTTTTCGCGTTTGCTTTAAAATTAGTAGACCAAAAATCAATTTGGCTTATTCTGAAAATGAAGGATACTTCAAATTCTTGGGTCGTTCATTTCTCTGTTTGCGTGGATTCGTTTCCGAAACATATCTGTAATTAGCTTTTGAGCATTTGCAATTTAATAACTTTAAAAAAGCAATTATATTAATAAAGAAGACCCCCCCCCCTTTATTTTGAGGTTAAAAGGTGGGGATAAGAAAATCATACATTATATCTGTGTTAAACACTTGTTTCCACCAGATATGAAGGTAGTATTTCAAAAGCGCCGTAATTTTAAAATTTCATTTATAATGTTTGTTTTTTTTTAATATTACTTCCCTAGTTTTTTTCTGAGATCTAAAGAAAACCTTTTTTGGATTTTTAATTAAAACATCGAAGATTGTCTGAAATTTATAATTCTGAGAATGTGTCTATATCACTTTCGTTTCTGGACCCCATCTCAAAAAGCCATTGGTCGCGTGGTGCATTGATTAGAGCGTTTGCTCTAGAGTCGCGAAGTAAGGAGGTGATCCTTTTGTTTTGGGGTTCGAATCGCACGTAAAACCGGTCCTACGGATGAGACAATGTAAACTGAGGCCCCGTGTCGTAGTAGGTGCGTCACGAAAAAGATCCACCATGCACTGCTTACTGGCCCTCTGTGCCGAGAATAGTTTTAAATATTGCAGCACTCCACCTGCAAATGGCGTCTTCATATAAGTACAAATTTTGAGATGGATGTTAAGCAACAAACCATCACATCAAATAAAAAGCTTTAGAACTGCCATGGTATTTCATAGATCAAAAGCTCAAAAAGCAGGATCGGACTAGTTTTCTGATGATATGATTGTTATCTATAAAAGCCCTTTGAAATGAAATGTTTATACACAACAAGATTGCCACTTTTCCTATATATTAAGAGTAAAAGTAAAATTTGTGAGAGTGCAAGGTTGTGTCAATCAAACCCATCCAAAAATTTGAAGTTTCAATAACTTTAAGATGAAATAAAATTTTTAATATATTTTTGTGTGAAACGCTATTAAAATATATATGTCGTGATATTGTACAGAAAATGTTAACTTCAAATCTGTGTCCATGCACCTTTAAAAAACATCAGCACCTGCATCATTTATATGTACTCTTTTATGTATATTTCAGAGGACTTTTAGAACAGTAGAGAATGACTGACACCCAAGGACAGGGAAAGGCAGCGCCTGCCCTGCCAAAAATTAAGAAACAGAGTAACAAAGGTAAAGTTGTCCGTATTGGCATGAATACAGAATTATCGATTCGAATTAATTGGTGTGCAGTGTTGAATTCCCGAAACATTACAGTATGAGCTATGACTTGATGTCGGGAATTTTTCAATATAGATTTAGATTTGTTTATGTTTTGATTTTGTACTTATAGTAGTTCCGTAGACAGCTCTAATAACAAGATTTTCACATATTTAGATATTCCCGCCCCCAAACACTTTAAAATCACGATTATGAAATTTTCACGTACTTGCTTTACTTTTTGACCAAAGTAAATATTCTTTGCCTTTCCTTTATTTAAGGTGGTTTGCGAAATGTGGAAAATAACAGCAGAGATGCACAGGAAGTGAAACTAACAATAGAGCGATCGAATCTGGACTTAACGTACGCCTCTCCATGGAGTCCCAAAACAATCCAGATGGTTGTCAACAAGGAGCTGGAATCTCAGTACAGGTATGATCAGAATCAAACTAGTATGCTAATGACAACTGGCACTCCATCGTCGGAAACCATCGCCTAGTTACGCTTCGTTCCTATCTCCATCACGGAGAGGAAGGAAGCGTAATCAGCCGTGGGTTTCCAACGATGCTGGCACTCTTACATGTTAGATTATGTGATTTTATTTAATGACGGATGTTTTTACAGGGAAAAGAAGACAGCCATGAAGGAAGAAGGACGGCCCGCCAGGGAGCTTCAGGACCACTTTGCATTTATTTTGGTGAAAGATCCAAAAATAATGACAAAGATAGCACAAGAAGGCGTCAAGACCAAACAAATAGCATTCAACGCTCTAGGTTAGCTCTTACATTTCATGTATTTATATGGACAATATTTTGTGTTCTCGAATATTGAATTAATGTATATTTTATATCATCAAATACGATGTGTATAACTATTGAAGAAAAAATTGTCCTTTATAAAGATTTACTTGACATGTTTAATAACTTAAATACCGTATAAGTGGAAATTTTAGCGAGACGCAAATTTAGCGATTTGTCCTTAAAAATTGGTATTTTATTTTTAGCGAGATGTAATTTTAGCGATTTTAAAAAGCTCACTCAAGAAGCTATTAAAAATAAAGCGCAATTAATATTTAGCGATATCAAATTTTAGCGATCTTGGCATCCTCGTTAATAATGCCAAAATTAAATCCTCGCTAAAAATTCTGCTTATACAGTATCTTGTTAATCAAAAAATACGAAAATTTTGGCTCATAAAAAGTATTTGTTATGCATGCAAAAATAAAATCAAAGTACTCAGAAGTACAGAGAGCCGGGCTCGTTTACAGAACAGAATGGATTTCTTACATGAATCACGTTTATATTCTGATGAAAAAATTTATTTTAAAACTATCAATATAAATGATAAGACACTGACAGTGAGTTTTTCAATCCTAATACCACGGTCCGATTTTGCCAGAATCAGAATTAATCTGGTACCGCAGCTGAATGTAAACAAACAAGCCAATCTGGTTCCCTCTCCTGCTTTACCTCGTATGTGTAGAGAACTACGGTAACACTGATTATCAAAAATCCTTACGTGAATGAACTATGTTCTTTGACTTATGAAGTTTTCAAAGTCATTACTACTAATGTTTATTTTATATAGATAAAACTTCGTTTTATTTTTGTTGCTTTATTTAGCGTTTGTATTATCTCAAAAGCGGTTGAAAGTAAGAACTATATTTTTGCACGTAACTTTAAAATGGCGACTATGGGGTCAACATCCTGCCTTGAACAGGATCACATAAGCCGGCAATTGCTCTTTGAGCAATAAGCCCGGCTAATCATGTAAATAAACGTTATGTATAATGTGCTTCTGTAATATAAAATTATGAATTTTAAAGATTAATGATGTTAATATTAAGTTAGATATGTATTGTGATCAGGTAACAGCAAGCTTGGAATCTATGTCTGTAAGCATGCAGATGTGCAGCTGAAACTTGCAGAATCATGGAGGGTTGACCAATGCCACCTTATTGTTTGCAAGGTAAGTTCCATCTTATTGTTAGCAACGTTCAAAATTTTATTCATATTCATTACGAAGAAGTTTTTTGAAATGATAAATCAAAGATATAGAATAAAATCTTTGGTAATCCTTGTCGTTAACTCTAGGTTATGTATGGTAAATGTAAACTGGTCACTCCACAAACTGGCACTGAAATAGAGCCTACACCCAACTTTGACTGCCATGTCTCTCAGGAAAAACCAAATCCCAACGATTCCTTCAGTTTACAGATCATAAAGTCCATGGTAATTATGGGAAGCCTTTAAGCAATACTTTCTAAAATGTTGTGAAACGGTTTATGATAAATAAACCAAATATATAGGGAAATAAATTGAGTTGTTTTACGAAAATGTATTCCAAAGAAGGTTTTTAACAATATTTCAACATTTTTTGTTTCATTCTTATGTATTGACTGATTGATTTATCTTCCATACTTTTTCTCTTAGGTATACATGTATGAATACAATGAGGATTATGAAACAGTTGACAGACCAAAGCACTGTGTACCTTATGCATTTGTAGTCTATGAAAAATCTAGGGATAAAAGATTAAGCTCTGACACAAAGCCTATACAGTGGGCATCTAAACCAAAACCATCAGCAAGTTCGCGTCCATCCTCTGGAGGAAATGAGGCTCTGAGAAAATCTAACAGAGAAGCCTTTGAGAAAAGGGTAGCAGGCTTATACAATGCTCCCCCATTCCCTCACTTGTATATTCCGCCAGTGGAGAATCGGATGACAAGTCAACAGGGATTGCTTCCATTACCCATTCTAAGGCCCTCCATATACAGTGTACACCAAACAAGGCAGGATCCCAGGGTAAGGTCTTCAAGTCAGGATGATGAGTCTTCACTGACTAAATCTGTTGAAGAATCTACTGCAACCACCAAATTAGTAGAAGAATCTACTGCAGCCTCCAAATCGGTGAAACCTGAACAAGTTATTTCACCTTCCAAAACTGTGGAAGAAATAGATACTGTTCCTTATAGCCCTGGCAAAGACCACGAAGAAAGTGGTGAAGAGTCCTATGTAGACACTATTCCTACACCTGAGAGAGAATTGGAGGAAAGCATTATTAAGGCATCATTCAGAAAAGACACTCACCCCCCTGAACAAAGCACAGAAGAAAAAGTTGATCTCTCCATGCTGAATGCAAATTCTGACCAGCTGGAAGCAGTTGTGAAACATTTAGAAGCAGTATTAAAAAAGAAGCAGGAGGAATTGTTGATAAAAGAAGGCATGGTGCAGGATGAAAAAAATTACGAATCTCAATATGAGATTGAGGAAATTTCTCAGATGCAAGATGTTGATGAACGAATTGTAGGAAGTGCAGAGGAAAGTTTTGTCGTGAATGAAATGGGAGATATTGATGAAAGAGTTAGATCCACTTCTAATATGCAAGATGATGCTTGGAATACAAATTTTGCAAATGCTTTTGGATTTGATCCAAGAAATATTCCTTTCAAGAAGTCTGTAAAAGACTTACCAGAAGAAGAGAAAGACAATAAACACAGTACTGACATAATAAAAGAAGTTCCTATGGATATCGACTCTGACAATGAAAGTAATCCAATCAAAAGTGCAAGCCCACCACAATCAAAAGATGATTCACCTCAAAAAGAAAAGACAGGCAGAAAAGTATCCCTATCGGATTATAAAGCTAGAAGAAAACAGACATCGCCTATTAGGCCCAAAGTAAATGAAACAGTAGGTAGACCAGAAATTCTCAGAAATAAAACTTACCAAGGAAAAGAGGTAAATTCTTTATCTTCACAGACACCTACCTCAACATATTCTCAGTATTTAACAGAAGAACAAGCTAGATATTTTCAACACTCTTATTCACACCAACAAAACAGAACCATGGAAATGGGACACTTGAAATTTCCACCTACAGCTCATTTTCCTAATACCTCATCTAGTCAACTTACAGACATTCAGAATTCTCAAATGTTGGGACAATTATCTTCCAATCTTCAGATCACCAATAGCTCTTTGCAATCTCCTACAGCAAGCAGATCTCCTGGTTCAGCTGGTAGCTCTCATTTTGGAGGCTTTTTCCAAAGGTCTCCAACTGGTCTTTCACCTGGAGCATCATCAAACCAGCCAATTGGAAGTATTTTACACAAAGTGAATGTAGATATCTCCAACATAAAAAACATCTTACAAAGCATAGCATCACCAACGACATCACCAACCGTTAGTCCAGAAAAGAATATTTGGTCGTCTGCTCATGAAGATGTTCCATGGATGCAGTTGAAAGATGTTCAGCGACAACTTTCATTTGAAGAAAAACAGGCAGAGTTGAGGTATGATGCCTATAATTTGACATCTTCTAAACCCGAAAAACCTGTTGAAGATGACGATGATTCCGATTTTACCTCTCTCATCTCAAAAATTAAGAATTTACAGCAAGAAATTGATCAAATTAAAAAGGATGAGAAATCAAAAGGTACAGAGTGGCCTAGTCCATTGAAAGCAGTGAAAGAACTTGTTGATAAAAAGTTGGAGGGTAGCAAACAGGAAATACCCTCTGTTAGCAGAGGTGCAAATTTACTACAAGATCTTTCATATTTCGAAGAGGAGAAAAAGGAAGAGAAAGAAAAACCAAAGAAAGAAACTGAGGTTATTGATCTAAGTGGAGATGGAGTAAATATTCCAGGATTCGGATTTTCCGAAGAAAGTCCAGGGAAAAAATTTCAAACACCTCCTGAGCGCATTGAAATTCCAAAGGAACCCGAGACAATTGACCTCTGTGATGATGATTTGCAGGATGATGAAATTTCACTTAAAAGATCACAGGAAGAACCATTGTCTTTATCAGACAATCACGACAGTGATGATAACTGCCTTGTTATATGTGATCATTCTCCAGGAAAAATAGATGAATCAACAGCACCAAAGACAAATCCAAGTTTACTTGGCTTTTACAAAGATACTCTCATGGATGATGACAAAGTAATGAAGGATGTGAAGGAAAGTTGTCTACAAACTGAAGAGAATATTCACATATTTCAAATGCCAAAGGCCGTTCCTACCACAACAAAGAATTCAAAGAACAATGGAGTAGAGATAAACTTGGAAAATGATAAAGAAATCGGCTATATTTCTTGCGAAGGTTCATATACATCAGAAAATGATAATTCTCCTGTCAAGCAGAAGTCAACATCAACAAAAAAAGTAACTGAAGATGGAAGAAAAACCCCAGAGGATTTGGGTTCTAGACAACAAGAAAACAGCAAAGAACTTCATTCAAAGGTAAGTCTATCCACCATGAGATTTTATATTTACATGTTTATGATAAGAATTTTTTAAAGGCATAATCTGCGCTTTAAAAAATAGAGAGACGAATTGGTCTGGGAACTAAAATTAAGTCTGGTTCACAGAAATTAATTGTCTTATAAATATTACATATTGAATGGTTGAAAAATGATACATGAATATATAACTGTAATATTTGAATGATGAAAATCAAAGTAGAACAAATCACAGAAATTAATGTAAATATAAGTGTTTTGTATTGCACAAGGAAACACCTTCGAAGTTATCAACAGTTTCAAGCTCGACAGATTTATCAGTTAGAAGGAGTCCATCTGACATGTCATCTAGTGACGAATCAAAAAGGAAAGCTCAGAGAGCCAAAATGAAAGCATACTTGCTGAAAAAGAAAAGAGGGATGATTGGATATACAAAGAAGAGAAAACGGAAAAAGAAACATGCGGAGTTGGATGATCTTATTAGCACAACCTCCTCTGACCTCCTGGATGTCAGGTGTATAAAATTATAGCGAAAATAATTTAATTTTTTTTTAGTTTTATTACCAAAGTTTTGGCTATTTGAAGACGATTCTTTTCTTATCCTTTCACTTGCATGAGGGGTCATTTACACAAAAAGATAAATAGACTGCAATTACTTTGATTGTCTTCTGAATGATTCAATAAAGTTTTGAAATAAACCTGTAATTCTGCCTTCTTTAGAATTTAAAAGTTTTTTTTTAATTTGTAGTGAATCTCTGAGTTTGGATAGATTTTCTGGTGCCCTGTCTTCAAAATCAAGAATGTCTTCCCCTCTTGATAGTGTGCAAAAGCTGAATCCGAATACTTTGCTGGCTGACTTGGGTGTGAAACACTGGACAGATGGTTTGAAAGTCAAAGAACTGCAACCAGTTGTCTACCTAAGAAGGGTAAGATATATGTTATATTCAGTGGAAAGATCTAAGTTGTACAGAAAATCAAAAATGAAAGAAACCAAATGCCTACTTTTTTCACTTCTTAGTGTGATGACCCAAAGTCTTTAACATCGAACCAGCCACTGACAAGGATACAGTTAGAATCTCAGTCTTCAGAAATATTGCCAGATGTGGATAGTCGTTTTCCTCAACATAAAGATGACAGAGTTAAAGAGTGGATTGAAGGCACAAGAAAGAAGATAAAACTAACATTGAAAGACCAGAAAGAGAATGAAATGGAAAAGGCGCAAAATATTCCTGTGTTCCATACTTCAGAGAGAAAACTTTCAATACCAGTTTCAGCAAAACCTGAACCGAAGAAATTAGATGACGTGAATTTCAATGAAAAGAAAGAAATTAAACAACAAATACTACAGCCTAGTCAAATTAAAAAAGAACCCTGTTTAAAGTCAGATGCGGTGTCAATGACTGTTACAGGTGTGAAAATCGAAAATAAACCCACTCAAGGGCAAGTTAGGAACATCTCCCCAATCACAGTTATTTGCTCTAAACCGCCAATAATAGCACAGACGAGGGTACCTTCCCCAGTTGTCACTTGTGTACAAAGTGCTAATATCAGTTTTAAACCAATAAGTGTAACTTCAGGTCAGCAATTAGCAGCTGCAAAACAAGACTTGTTTACCCCGAGAGTTGTTAGACTTTCCTCGAGTGCTCCATCTCAGCAAAATCTGGTAATTCCCACTATAAGATCTGAGCCAGTTCCTCCACAATCAACAACCAACTTGGTGACCTCATCATTCACAAATCTCCCGCAACAGGCACCTCACCTGTCTGCCAATCAGATGACACTTATTTCAACATACAATAGCTATCTTGCCAATCCTTCAGGACTCACGGGGTCCTATCCTGTAATAAACCCTGTTTCAGCAACTCCTCAAAGACCACCTGCTGCACAACCATCGTCATGTAACCAGCAAGGTTCAGCAGTCCAGTCTTCAAGTTCTCCTTATTTATCAGCAGTGCCCCTTCATTCAGGGGTTCCATCAGCAGTCTCGCAAGGACAATCGGCAGTTGTCAATACCAATCCAGCGCTGAAAAATGTGTCTCAAGGAAATGCACATATTGGTGGTAATATTCCAGTACATCCTCAAAATGCCCATGTTCCACCTAATGAGCAGATGCATCAAAGCAGCTTAGTTCAAGTACCTAAAACATATGGTATTAATCCTAACTTTCCACCACCTTACAGATACACATCTGCAGCTCAGCAACCGTATCCTATCCAAAGATTTCAAACTCCAGTTACTCAATCTGTATTCCAAGGTTCTTATCACCCTTCGCAATCACCAATCCAAAGTATTCAGCGGCCAAATCTACAAAGACCACTGTATACAAATCAACCCCATCAACAACAGATGAATCAAAGAGCAACATTTCAACCTGTTCATCAAGGAATGGCAGATAACCAGAGAGTACCGCCTCGACCTGCTCTTCAGGTTGTGACACCACCAACAACTCCCCTCTCTCAAGTTTTACCACCTCAGCCTATTCCTCAGAACCCATCATCCTACCCTAAACTGCCTTTTGGACAGGTACCGGCACCGCCCTCTTCCACTTTAAATGATACGACGGCTGCAAAAAGAAAATCTACAGATGTTATGGATTGGTTTGTTGAAAAGTTTGTAGCTAAGAAACATGTGAAGGAGAGTGGGTCAAGCAGCTATACTGATACATATTCCGATACTGATTCTAAAAATTCACGAAGATCAAGATCTCGAAGCCCAACTGACTCTTATACTGAATCATCACTATCCCCAAGTCCACGGAAAAAGCGATCCGATTCTTTTTTAGTCTATGGCTGCCAGCAAGGAGCTGGCAGAAATGAATCTAATACGAAAATGATGGATGGAAGTGCACTATCCTCACAAATAAAAGACATGTCACCAGAAAGAGTGAAATATTCACCTGTAATTGACGGAAAACAACATTCACCAGATTGGAGGAGACCGTCTTTTGAAAAACAGAATTCTTCGGAAAATCGAGGAAGCCAGGTTGTAAATAATATGAATTTGAAAGATCGTGTAGAAAAGAGTCCAACAAAGATTGACCATCCAAGTCGTCCTGTCAAAGGACCATCTATTGAGGAAAAACCTAAACCAACATTTAGAAACACTTTTAGGCAAGTAACAAACGATGTGCTGCAATCAGAACAAGAAATTGCAGATGCTCCAGCAAGTCCTGACACTGACACTCGAAATGTTACATTTGAGACCCCTGCAAGTCCCGAGCAGGAAACACCAGCAAGTCCAGATCATAATGTTTCAGAAATCCCACAAATATCTTATGAGATCATTGAATTGGGCGAAAGTCCAGAGAGGCCTACAGATGATGAAAAAATGGATCTTTTTGATACTTCAATTGATAAACTTGATCGTAAACGAGAAGCAATCAGAAGACAATTGGATGATTTAAGATCCGACTCAAATTCTCCCCGGGTGATCAGGAATGTTGAATTGAAATCTAATGACTTGATAGAGATTTCTGATGAAGAACTTGAAGAGGGAGAAATAGCTGATGAAAGTAAACGAAAAGAAAGCGGTTCTGATAATGACAGGCGAATTGTTGCTGTTCATGGAACTGAGGATTCCAAAGATAAAATTTTGAGCAAATATCATGAGGGATTAAGTGTGACTGTAAATGCTAAAGGAAAATCAGATCTGGGAGGTAAAACCAAAACTATGAAAACAGAGTATGACGCGAATAATTCCGAAAGAATGGATGAAAAAGATAATAATTGGTCTTCAGATGACAGTGATCGTGAAATGGACAGAAAAAGTCGTTCAGATAGGTATGGCTACAGATATAGATCGTCAAGAAGAGATCCGTATTCACGCAAATCACATGAGCACAGATCAAGATTTAGATCACGAGGTCGAAGTTCAAGCAGTGATAGGAGGTATAGATCACATCGTCGTAGCTCTAGCTCCAAAAAGCGCTACACATCTCGAGGTAGGAGCTCCAGTAGTGAGAGACGATACAGATCGCGCAATCGAAGTTCAAGTAGCGAGAGACGCTATAAATCACGTGGTCGGAGTTCAAGCAGTGAAAGGCGGTACAAATCACGTGGTCGGAGTTCTAGCAGTGAAAGGCGTTATAAGTCTCGTGGTCGCAGTTCCAGTAGAGACAAACATGAGAAATACAAAAGGTCTAATAAGTATAAAGAATATGGCAGTGATTCTAGCGAAGGGGCAACCAAGAAGAAAAATAATAGAGATGTTTCAAAAGACTACGTCACAGATAGAGCACTTCCTAGTCAAAGCGAATCGCTTAACAAAAATGAAAAGCCCCAAACAGATAAAGTACCATATGAAAGGAAATTCAGCGTCTCAACGGCAGCAAATGCTTGGTCTGAAATGTTACGACAAAAACCTACAAATATTGAGGTCATAAAGGGTGACAGAAAGGACAAAGACGTGCCTATCCCAACTCAAGACGACTTAAATGTGTACAAAGAGCTAAAGGAATATATAACGAATAAAAAACTTGAAGCGATATCAACCATCCAGAGTGGAAATGGGCAAACTAACGTCTCTGATCAAGCTAAAGAAACAAAAGGTTTTGTCAGAGTTATTCAAAATATGACTCCCAAAGAGACATTTAAATCTTGGGCAATCAAGGAATTTAAATTTAATACAGAATCCGAATTTGATGAAATCGCATCTAAGATAACTGTGAATTTGAACTTGGAGATAACGCAGTTATCGAAGTGTCAAAGAAAGGCAACCAAGGCCAAATTGCGGAAAGAAGTAGAAATAGCAATGGAATCATTACGAATAGAACGACTTGGTGCTAACCAATCATTTCCCGCTTCTTCTGCAGAAAGCGTTGTGAAAAATGACAGAAATGCATTACAAATTAGGCCTTTTGAGCCTTTGAATATAATGAAAAATTCAATTGAAAAAGAATTAGAGATAGTTCGGGATCATCTGAAGAAACTGTGGCATTCTACACAAGTGTTGATTGATGCCGTACATCCTACACATGTAGGTTCAAAGGGGGCCCCAAAAAGTGACAAAAGTGCCCATTTATTTTCGATAAGACAGGACATGCAACAAATAGAAACGGACTTAGTTCAAAGAACTGCAACGTATGGGGCGCACTACGGAGTAGTGAATCGCCGTGTGCCAAACGAGTTATTGACCGATGAGGAGAAAAATAGCCACTTTTCTGAGGAGAGTTTAGTACTGGTACTATCGGGATATATTCCTTCAAAGGCCTTTCAAAAGCTCACAGCATTACGAGAAAAACTTGAAAACGCAAAAAAAGACATTGCAAAAGCAGAGTCATTGCAAAATAAAGAGCAGTTAGTAAGACTGAGAATGGGTAAAGAAGAGATTCACAGAGCCAGAAAGGCCATGATGTTATCATTCACAGGGCCTCTATCAAAGAAAAGGATTCAAAAGATCAAAACAAAGGCAAAGTGTTACAGAAACTGCGTAGATTATTTTAAAAAGGAGCTGGGTGAATTTGATGCAGAAACTCACCTGAGGTACCTGATGATATCCCTGCAAGATCTGGATAAACACTTCAGTTTGTTAACACAGTTACAGGTATGAAAACTGTTTGATAAAGAGTTGAAATATAATTTGAAGGTTTTGTATCTTTGGCTAAAAAAATTATTTATTTATTTTTTAGGAGGAACAAGAAAAACAAAAGCAAGAGGAAATAAATCAGTAAGTTTAAAAAAAATTATCATAATAAAACCTTTTTAAAAGTGGCAGATATTTGATGGTACTTTTTACAGTGTATGTTACTAATGTTGTGTCTAACAATTTAGAGACATTCATCTGAAGAAAAGAAGAGTGATGGTGAACAAATTTCACGATAACTTTCGGTTTGTTGACAACCAGTTGAACAGCATGTTTGCGAAATATCAATTCACGAACCCGCACGTGCTGCCCGCCATTACGGATGTTTCCAGAAAGATCAAAGAAGCCTTGGTGTTAATAGATGCTGAGAAAGATTCTAAGAACATTTCCGTCAACACTGTTGCCCAGTTAGAGCAGATTCTGAAATCATGCCTAACCGGCTACGAAAATGTTAAACAACAAATAGGTAGGCAATTTTAAGATGTATCTTTTTTTTTCTAAGAAGAATTTCTGCAAAGAAATAACGATTTACATATTAGTCAACCATATTTCTTTGTTTTCAACAATTTGATCTTTTTTACGCAGTTGGCCTTGAAGTGAGTATCAGGTCACATTAAGATGTATACATTTTTGCTGTCATATTCTTTCTTCGTACCAGCATTCTGCTATTGTTGTATATTGTGTTGTATTGCGATTTTTCAAAATCTTAATATTAATGAAAATAATCCTACCTACAATATGTTTAAATTCTCCTATCTTTCTTCTGCTGCCCTTCGATTGTCTCCTATTAGATGCAAAACTTTATGGCAACTTCAGCATGCATATTGTGTTGTACAATTATTTTTTGAAAACACTAATCGATCTGTTATATCATATCATTACACATATGTATAAACAAATACATGTAGTTTTAAATAATTTTGGAAAAAAAAATTAATTTTTGTATTTTTTCCTTAAGTTGGACTTAGTTTTTTCATGATAATTTATGGTGAAGACCTATAAGCAACTAAAGAGGGAAGATAATTAGTCAAGTTTGTAAACTACATCATGAGTGACTTTGGTTAAATTTTTGGTGGTTAGAATGATGAAGATATAAGTAACCAACAACTATTAGATAATAATGAAGTCATTTTGCATGTTCAAAGTCTGTAGTTATGGTGTAGTTCTTTTTTAGATATGATAAAAGCATAATTAAGCAACTATAACTTATAGTGGCATGATAATTTGTAGTGTTATGGGTAACCACAAACTGTAAGTACCTTATAATGATCTGAAATATATCCAACGTACATGTACAGAAGATGTGTTTTTTCCTCAAAACTGAATTAAATATTTACAAATCCTGTGTAAAATCTGTCTTTAAATATCTCATTTTTAATGCTTCAGATACAGTTAAATACATATGAGATATTCTGATATATAATTACGAGGATAGATCAAACATACCGATTTCTCAGTGTAAATGGGTATACAGACACAAAGAATACAATGTTAAATAAATGCAGGCTTGAACACGTAAAAATACATTCCTAATGTACAAACCTTTTTAATCTAAATTCAAAATCAATTTTTCTTACTTTTTTTTTTTACATTACCCCAGACATATTATAATTATTTAAATAAATGATTAAAATTCTACAATTGCTACTCTATGCCCTTCTAGACATGGCATAAATCGAGGTCATAAATAACATCAGCATATTTTTCATTACAGAAAAGAAATAAAATCTATATATATATATATATATATATATATATATATATATATATATATATATATATATATATATATATATATAATATACATGTATATATTTTAATGTTTGCAAAGTCCGTTATTTTGTGTCGTTGAATTTACTTGCCTTGTAATTTGTTAGTTTGTGTTGTCTTTATTTACGTTTTTTTAATTACTGTATCTAGTCCTTTAAAAATTATTTTCCAAGAATTTTGGGCATTATTGTGTGTACAGATGCAGCATTCAGTTATATTACTGAAGTTTAGTTCTATGATGTAAGGATTTGCTATATATAATTACCACAAACAAAAAATGGATGTGCGGGTTGATATATATTTTTTGACTGATTTTGATTTGTAATGACATAAATAATAAATCCCTGAAATATAAAGAAGTAGTAGGTTTTCCTTATGCTTAGATTTGAGATTTAATTTTGCCTTCTATATAATTCCATACAAAATTTTGCACAATATTTTATATACTTGATGACAAAATCTTATAAAATTCTCCCACTCTACTTGGTAAACATTACTTTGGTTGTCAATTTAAATGTAAGTCTATGAAAAATAATGCTGATTGTGTGAAAAAAGTTTGTTTGTGTTATTTATCCTTAATAGAAATCAGATAATGTTAGCGGTTTAGTAGTATTTTGTAAACTGGCCAGTTCATTAGAATTTTGTATTTGTAAAGATGCATTGTCTTATAAAATGGTTTTTGTTTATTAAAACGCATTGTAGATGAATAAGTCTTAATTTTATCTTCTTGGATTCTCAATATACCGAAAAAAAAAACAACACAAACATTTCCAATTTTTCAAATGCAAACCTGTAATTCGTTTCCTATTTTACTATTTTAAACGTAAAGTTATTCTATTCCTTGTGAGTTGAGGGTACGACAACTCTGGACTAAGACCAATTTGCGATATGTTTTACTCTGTTGTAAATTCAAAATCTGTGATCATAAATCTAACTTGTCTTAAGTCAATCACATAGTCTGTTCAAGAAATGTATTTCCTAATTTAATTAAACTCAGATATTGACAAACAATTAGCTAACATAAAGATAGTGCCGTCTGATTGAGTATTCCTCCACTCCAGGTTGTACATGTAATTCCAGAGGAGTCTTAAAGAGAATCAGCATCTGTCAATATAATGGCATCCAAAATCTTTCCTGATATGTTCTATAGACCTCTGACAACTCCAAAATTGGTTGACTTGCACCACTTAACATATGATAAATGGGCGACATATTTATGCTTCATAAACATATAAATATATGCGTTTTTCATAAGTTTTATAGAGGACTGACTGTATATATAAATCAAATTCACAAACATTGTATGTGTTTAAATATTTTTATTACTGAAGAATTCGGCAAGTAACAGGCAGCGAGGACCTAACATTCTGTATTCTACCGTTTACAAGCAGTGGCAAAGAAATTGAAAGATCATGTTTAATATAAACTTGTAGTGCACGATGTTCACACAGGTCATATACTGCGCATGCCCCTCCAAAAATCGAAAGAAGGAAAGCGTTTACTTCATACTAAACGCTAAAGAAAATTAAGTATTGGAAAGACACTCTCAGCATATCAAATAAAATATATATAAAATCAATAATTTAATATCATAAATAACATACAAATTCACGCCTTTCACTGGTGTCATATATACGATAAAAAAATCATAAACTTAAAAAAAATTGATAAAAAGGCTGGAATAATGATAATGAGTTTCTTGTCCATGGAAGACAACTATATTACACTACATTCACAACCACTGTACAAAAGAATTTTATCAAACAATTAAAGCGTTTACAATACAATATATATAAAACTGGTAAGAATTTTTTTGTCCATAGACACAGAAGCAGAAAGCCGTTTTAAAGCATTGCAGTAGTTGAATTCTAGTTCCACTTAATTGTAGAGTGTCTTTTGTGTGTGTGTTGCCTTCTCCTGAAAAAATAAATAAAAATTTTAATTTTAACTTTTGCTATGTTCCTTCCAAGAACAAGCATTGATCAAAATTTTTTGAGATTCAGCAAAATAAAGAACATCGAACCTTAAGATGGCTGATTGTAAGTTATACATACCTCTCCACTTTCGTTCAGAAGGACGGTGGTGACCTGTGATCCGATGCCCCAGGTGTCATCATCTCTGTATACCAAGTCATTGACACTGGCATCAGCAGCGCTACCACGGGAGTAGATCTACAATAATATACGTAATGTCAAACCAGGTTACTATTATGTCCAAATTCAAATAACTGTTGGATAAAGAAAATAGTTATTCTGCCCAAAATTCATTTTTAAATGCCTTTTTATTTACTTCAATAATCTGCGCCATCTATCGGCTTATTGTCATTCAATTGTATATACCGAGTTAGAATAAGATTATTTTGTCATTATTTTTGAGTTTAAACGAGTACTTAGCTGTGTTTACCTTAACAACCTTGCCAGGTTTAAGAGTAAAGTTTCTAAATGTGTAGATGTAATCTCTCTTGCCGTCAACTGTTCTCTTCAGCTTCCAACCATCCATGTTAACTTCCTGTCAAAATTCAATGAAACATAATTAAGAAAGAAAAGCTCTTACAAGAAATAAAAAGGACCTTTAAAAGTACGTGTATTTGATTTCAATAAAAAGGCAGTAGTCAATTCCTTATGATCGTCATCCGTACCCTTCTGTTGGCCCCACTGGAGGTGTTTTCCAGGCTGATAAATTTCCCCTCTGGACAGACCTCTGAGATAGACAAAGGTCCAGTGGATGTTCTCTGATAAGTTGTCTTAGCGGAGACCTCGCCTCGCATCATCTTCATGGTTTGGTGAGATTCTGCAATCATGTAAAAATAATAAATCAATCCATCTGTACTATTAACACCTATACATATTTGGTTCAAACGAAAAATCTCTTCATATATTTACTTAACCACTTATTAAACAATTAAAGATATGTTTAAATATCTGTTGAATACAGCTACATGTGTATATAAATATGTATATATATATAAATGCAATTAATTACATTTAGCAGTATAATGGCAGTTGTGTACACTTTATATAGAGAGGTTACAGGCGTAAATCAGACAAGTAGCAAAAGAGATATTGTAGAGGTGGATAACTGATATCATGCAATGCATTTAATTTTAAAAGAAGGACATTTTCTTTACCAAGAGACAGGACTCACTAGTTAAAGAAAAACATTACCCGCAGTCAAACATTCAAACAAACCAAACCAAATTTTAACTTAATCTTCTATTACACTATCCCCAAGTTATTAGTAAAATGTTAGCCTTCCCATGAATTTGGGATACGCACCGCCTTTCTGTTCATAACCCGTGATCATTTCGGACAAGTGTGCACCTCCGCGACTCTGGGCGTTTGTAGTCGTTTCAACAAATCCTCTAATTCCCACCCTGTGTGCATTAAATAAATGTGTGATATGACAACAAAAATATTACAAACTGAATAACAACAACAAGAACATGGTGCCTATAGGTTAAACAAAACGTGACCTGCAACAAAAAAAGAACATAAATAGCAGATACACAATATATAAAGCAGGTCAGAAGATGGGTGAAGCATGCTGCCTGGGTTATAATGATTAGATGAGGCGATGTGCTTGTTTACCTCCCCTAGGATAAACCTCATTATCATGAACTTCTATGGAGTCATTCACATCAGAACGAAGTCTCATAATTGGATTATACCTAGTATGACAAAGATGGAGTCATGAATTGCATGGATGTTTTTACAAAATAAACAAAATATATCAAAGGTGACTGCAGATTTAAACTTAAGCATGCAAAGTGGTGATGTGGAAACAAAGAAAATCCAAAATGTTGCAGTGGAACCTTCATCCTCTTCTTCAGGTTCTTTTGTATCTCCGTTTACAGTTGGAGTACCATCCTTTGAAACACTGCTTTTTGAGTCATCTTCCTCTTTATCATCCGATTGTTCTTCAGATATTTTTTCATCTTTGTCTGGTTTTTCATCATCCTGTTTCTCTTTTTCAGATTTAGATTCTTCCTTCTCAGTTTCTGTTTTATCATCTTTACCACCAGTTTCCTCGATGTCAATTTTCTCATTCTTTGTATTTTCCTCGGTTCTTTCATCCTCTGGTTTATCTTCATCTTTCTGGTTAGTGTCTTCATCATCTTCTTTATCATTGGCAACACCAGAATCCTCAACCTTTGTATCTTTATTACCTTCTTCAACCCCTTTCTCATCAACACTTTCAACTTTCTTCTCATCATCTGTTTTACCATCTTGTTTGTCAACATTAGTTTCATCTTTCTTTACATCATCGTCTTTATTCTGATCGTCTTCTTGTTTCTCTTCTGAAGCCTCAGCAGGTGGATCTTCTTCAGTCTGTTTTTCCTCATTTGCTTCAGGTACTTCTTCTTCAACATCAGCAGATTCTGCCTCCTCTGTTTCTTCTGTTTTCTCTGGCTCTTCTTCATCATTCTTCACAGCTTCTTCTTCTGATGGTTTTGACTCTTCTGTTGTAGACTGTTCAGTTTGCTCTACGACTGGAGTTTCCTCCACCATTGGTTTATATTCTTCATCAGGAGTTATGTCTCTTTCTGCTCTATCGTCATCTATGTCTGGTTTAGGTTCAGGGACAGGTTTGGGTTCAGGAAGACCCTGTGGTTCCTCGTCGGGTTCGGGATCTGTGTAAGTGTTAGGTTGCATTCTCTGATTTCGCCATGCAGCATTGCGAAATCCAGCAACACTTGCAACTATACCACGTACGTATCTAATATTTTAATTATTTTTAAAAACACATACCACCACCAGCAAGACAGCATTGAGAGAAAAACAAATAAAAACACATTAGGATCTAATATCTCTCTGAATCAATACAATAATCAACAAAAATTATTACGGATAAGCATTAATGCTTCACATATACATGTACAGTATAAAGACTTCCATTACAAACTGAACGTTTTTTACAAAATAAGGCTTCATACCGGCTTTCTTCTGATTCCAGTAGTTTTCTGTAGGCAGCAATCTCCAGCTCCAAGGACAATTTGTGATCCATAATAGTCTGTAATTCTTGTAGGATACCTTCCATCTCAGTTCTAAGGCTAGTGATTTCTTCCTTAAGTCTGGTAGTCTCAATAGTGTGTTCAGATTCAATTGTTTCATATTCACGCAGGAGGTCTTGGTATTGTTTCTCTAGCAAGGCGTTCTACAAATCAAAATATGTTTTTCATACAGTTACATCTGAAAACGAGTTTTAAACATATTGAAAAGGTCACTTAAGAGTCTTCAGATGAAATGTGTTAGCCACACTTACTCTTGCTTCAAGATCTGCCAGTCTTCCCTTCTGGTCTGAAATCTGTTTCAATAGTTTCTTGTTCTCCTCCTTGATGTGGGTTACCTCCATGTTCTGTTTGGTGGCTCCAGTGCGGAATTCTTGAATCTACAAAATGATCGTCAGTTTTATCACACTAAATAAAAAATGCAACAACTAGGCAATGGTTTTGCTGATCAAACATTTAAATGACCTTTACCTTGAGATTGTAGAAGCCCTCCATATCTCCTCTGATCTGGTCCACCTTGGAATCATACTCTTTCTGGATGTCACGGATGGCCTGAGAAAGTTCGGATTTCCAGAATTCGCGGTTCTCTTCCGTTGTGTCACGATAAGCAAGGGCGGCTAACTCCTTCAGTTCCTGTAATCGGTGTCATAAATATGCTTAAGTGGGCAATCAGTGCGAATAATGTTATGATAATGTGTCTTTTGACACGGTTATATCTTGCATAAATGGGCAATAAAATAAAATTCCTTTAGCAGTATCATATTCATAGTACATTGAATACTTGGTAAAGCATGCAACTGTATCATTTATTATACGCCTACTTATTGAAAGTGATATGATTCTTTAAAATTTATACAAAAGAAAACTACTTTTTAAGGACCCATATGAACTAAACCATGGGAATTTGTGTTTTTCTTGTTTTTTTTTTTTTTTTCAAAATATCAATTCTGTCCTGCAATTTCTCTAATTCTGTACGGACTGTGAATTTTTTAATGCAGCAATATAAATCAATAACATACCTGTTCGTGGACCTTTTTCAAGAATTCGATCTCTTCTTCAAGGGTCTGTCTTCTGTTCTCAGCGTCCAAGTGGGCCAGTGTTTCGTTGTTCAGGTCCTAAAAATGATGATAGAATTGTGATTTATCAAATTATTTCAAGTGACGTCATTTCATATATTTTTTTTTAATTTGTTTTGCACACATTTCACCCTTAATACAGATTGAATTAGGGAGTCAGCTTAATAAGTATTCAATGGTTGTTGTCTAAAACAAACATTAAACTTCACTGAATATCTTGTTTGTGTGCTTTAATTAGGCAAAATGGATTTTTTTTATCCCCTAAACGATGTACCAGGGTTTCTCCCCATTAACGTTAATGCTTGAAAATATAAACTGTCGGTTTTATTTTTATCGCTTTCCAACTAGAAATAAAGCTTGATTCTATATCTAAGCGCTAATCCTGGCAATATTTGGAATCAATAACATTAAAATTTCTTCACATTTCAGCAATAATGAACTTGACCCTTTGCCCCTTCAGCTTCGTCTGATCATGAAAGGTCATCGACACTTTCTGATTAAGTCCCAATTCTATGAAACAACAGACTGCATATAGGCCTTATAATAAGACGACGGGAAATCTTCGATCGGTAAAGTCGACCAACAAACACAAACAGACTTGCAAACGACTAGAATACGAATCAGAAGCAATACAAATAATAATGAATAGTTCGGATGCTGTCTCCGGTCCATTTCCTCGAATTTGAAGACTTGTACGGAATGATTGATACATCCGGGTATGTTGTGTGCAGACGAACAATAATTCTGTAGATGTTTAGCGATTAGAGAAACACAAACTTCTAAATATTAATAAATTTAGAGAATGAATGAGAACTTTCTGATTGCATATTTTCCCCACTTTGGGTGATTAGTGCATTAACTCCATCTATACATGCAAGTCTGTTTGGAGAGAAGGAAAAGTAGCCAACAGCATTATTTAAACAGTCTAGTTAGAATCTAACTTGCCAATAATAAATTCAATATATCACATAACTGATAATCAGGGATGAATTTAATGTGTTTAGTTTATCCTGTTTGTATAAGAGTTTGTCTGAATTGAGCGATATCTTATAAATCTACTTCTTCCGTTCTTGGCAGGCTCTCCCCGTTCAATACGTCTGGGCTGGGAATTGCCAAATCACCAATGCGATTATTCAAAGATCGTAAAAATAATTGCTGGGTATTGGGGGTTGAGGTGAAAATGTGAATAAATAATACATAAATGCAAACATCCAAAAATAGTATGCTAAGCAAATCTTCCACGTCTGTCTGGTGTTTTGGGCTTTGCAGCAATGTCTTTGGAGTCTGCATTGCTATTTTACTAACTTTAAACACTACATACAAAATATTTCACTTAGTTTTGGTAGTAAAAATAAAATCTATAAAGACTTTATGCATATCAAACACGGGCTTAGACATTGGAATGCAGAACTGAATGCTTACAATATACTAGCAGGCTTCAAATGCATAAAAAAAAAGTATACACACTGCATTACTTGATCATATACATGTAGTACTAATCACTCCCAAAGGAATGGCTTTTTCTGTAATTTTTATACTTCTCATCATTCTAATTTTATACAACTCACCAGTGAAATTTATACTACTCACCAGTCTAAGGCGGTCGACCTCGGCCTCCAGACTCTTGATTCTGTCACGGTCTCGGTTTCTGTCGGTTTCCAAGGAGTCCACGGTACGACGGAGGAGGTTCACTTCCGCCTCCAGATCAGATACTTGTTGGTTCAGTCTGGCGATTGTGTCCCTGTCTTGGTTGCGGTACCTCTTGGCATCATCCAACCTTTTAAAATAAGGACAGAAAGACCCTTAGGAAACTAAGTCACTATGTAATCTTGAAGACCTTTAACTCGTATTTTGCCTTAATTTTACAAGACCACCCTGAGCTTTTTTTTTTTTTAAATTTATTTCTGAACTAAATGTATTTGTGCTATAAAAACGTCAAAATTCAAAATATACAGTCATAAAAGCAAATTTATTTTGGATTTTATCAAGAGTTTTTAAATGACAAATTCGGCTATACTTTCACCTGAAATAAAGATTTCTCACATTGGAAAAAAAACCTTGGTTCACCTCTATACTAATATTCAATGTGCAGCACAGGTTATTGATACCCCCGGGACCCAGATTTATGGTGAAATTGACACGATTATTGTCATCATTATCTTTATTTCATCGTTCTCAGGTGGCGCTTTAGAGAATCATAGATTCCGCTCCGTACAGAACTTGTAGCTAGGGGCATCGACAAGACTTACTCGGAGTATAACGGGATCGATGCAATCACTAGCGAGTCTGACAAATTGGGAGTTTGTTCACGCTTCGTTTAATTTTGTGACATTACACAGAGGCAATTGAAGCGAAGCTATGAAAAAATACAGATTCAGGACTGAATGCATTACCGACGAATGTAAATAAATATCTTTTTTGTTATTTCTTTTTTTTTTTTTTTAAATATCTCTCTTTTTTTTTTTATCTGAACATGCATTTTTAAACGAATACTTTAAGTCTTGCTTAGTTGGTCCCCGAGTTTTCATAATTGATTATGTAATTCAGAATTTAAATGGGATTATTTTAAAGATTTTAAAATCAGTGGTTTTACTATTCAAATGAAACACATCGTTTAACTCAACTTTAATTCTGTTATATTTACTTTGTGAACCTCTTTAGTTTAGTGAAAGTGGTTTACAAAGGTTCAATATAAAGCTGTTGTTTACTACTGACACGTTAAATAAATATTATCATCTAAACATCCTTTGAAATGTCCGATTCAAATTACTTTTTTAACCCCTTGGGCATGAATGTACATTAAACGAATTACCAAGGGTCATTGCAACTTTGAAATCTTAAATATTTATTTTAAAAATGACATGTACCTAAAAGTGAAACTACCAAAAAATGAATAATAGCAACTAAATATTGTTAAGCGTATTAAACTACATAAAACACAACTTGAAAGGGAATATTTGAAAAATTGAGCATAGTAAACACGCAATATGCCAAGTCCCTCGAGTTTCACTTTTATCATGTAACAAACTTTTATAGGGGTCGCCTCTTGACACCTTGATTCTAAAGTAATATACATGACTTTGAAGCGCTGACAGTGGGACTTTTCCCTACATCAGTTACATGTAGGGCTGGCACCGTGAGGCAGGGTCCACCTTGATAAATGAATGCTGAGGCCCAGTCTAATTAATAACGAGATGAGAAAACTGTCCCCTGGGCAAGGAGAGGACGATGGTGGAAGAAAAGGGATAGAGCACCTGTGGTTTTACTTGTTTTACATAAGAAAATTAATTTTATTATTGTTGTTTTACATAGGAAATTAATTTCACATAATTAATTACACATTTTCTTTGTATTTCTCAGATCATAATTTGTATCTTTAATGATAATTAGGGGCTATATCTGATTTATATTTGGCATGTGGTTTGTAATAACCTGAATGCTTATTAAACGAATAAACCCATCAAAAAGTTACCAAGTTCACAACATGCCTTCACAATAACCGGTTTTGGAGTTATTTGAAGATTGCGGGGGAATTTATCAAGTCTTAGCTGTGTCATTTACATATGTTTACAAATCATGCCGAAGATTTCCAGGTCGGATCAAAGAGTAGTCTTATTTTTATATTATCGTTATTTAAAAAGACGATGATTTCCGAAGGTCACCGTCGGAGAACAGGGTAGCCCGCTTTTTACACCCACTTCCTTACTTCAGTTCCCCCGAATGACGAATTTATTGACTATTAGACGCAGGTTAGACTTCGAATGAAAATGAACAACGGGCTACAAAAGATTGTGACCCGTCTAAATCGAATGAATAGAAATGGGTATTTACTTTGTATTGTTAGGCAATACAAGAATAGACCTAGTAGGTAAGTGTTACCAATACCCAGGTGGTTTAAGGGTTAGTGAGCACAATCATGTACATTTCTCAAGGTCTACCTGTAATTATAAATTCCAGGACTTTTTTTCCACAGAAGTAAAGTGTTCTGCCTTTTAAAACTTTTACTTGTTGAAGTATTATAATCCTATAAATCAGCTGTTCCTTGATTTTTTTTTCCAACTCAAAGGAATTTGCAACATTTAATTATGAGTGCATAAAATATTCATATCATAAGGGGTAAAGATTTATCAAAAGATATCTCTGTCAGAAATACTTGAGAATTAGACACTAACGACGAAACTGTCAAAGGATTCCAATCATGTTCAAGTGATATATGGCTTTTGAATGAGAGAGAGTGCAAACACTAACTTATTAGATTGTTTACATATGAACCTGGCTGAACTTTTTGGATGACATTTTACCTTTAATTGACCGATTTGACTTACTGTCTTTGCATGTCCTGCATCTGTTCTTGCAGGCTCTGGTTCTTGATCTCTAGATTGGTCTTTTCGCGGGTAAGGTCGTCAATAAGTTTCCTGGCCTCAGATAACTCCGACTCATACATTTGTTTCACAGCACTTGTTTCTTGTCCCCATTTGTCTCTCAGCGTCTCCAGCTCCGATGCTAACTTTCTGTTCTGGGCTTCCAAGAACCTCACTTTTTCGATGTAGTTAGCGAATCTCTCGTTCAGTTCCTGCATGTCTTTCTTTTCCCTTTCACGGCTGTTTTTCACCGTGGACACCCCAGTTGAGGATACCTTCTCATATCCCCCTGGTCCCAACCCGGAATCCATTTTAGATCCATACCCGTATTCTACGGTCCTCACATACGAAGTACCCCCACTGGTTCCTCCCAAGCTCTGTCTAATTCCGGGGCCTGTTGAGGACCTATGGATAACATTGCTTCGGCGCGGGGTGATGCTGGACTTAAAGCTAATGTCCGAATGTTCATCTAAAGAGGGTTTCAAATCGTACCCTCCATGGGACCCTGAAGATGACTTGATCACCGTCCTCTTCTCAGTGACCGTTTCCCTGGTTTGAGACATGTCGAAGAACTATTTCCTACAAATTAACAAAATGCAAAGTGAAAGCAAGCTTCCCTTGTGGGATGCAGCAAGGTTGGTTGCACAAATTAAAAAGGCCGATTTGCTAGAATAAAGTGCCTTATATACCTAATACAGTATTAGCCTTGCAGCTACAACTCACTTTTGACTTCTACACCACAGTTTCAAATGATAGCGGATCGTACCTGCAGCTCTTCTATATATTATGTCAGGCTTGCTACACTAATTTATCAACTGTTCCAGGATTGGCTTCAGAAATCACGTGGCCAAAGTTGGCTGTCCGAAAACATGTATGTATTGATAATATAAATAAATGTCCAAATTTACACACTTAGTGTAAAAATTTACGACAGTCACTTATCTGGGGCACGGCTATTTCTATATATGGAAATAAAATCGCGGCTTTGGTAACACCCACTATGAATAAACATTACAAAAACGTTATGTCGGCATTTCACTATCGTGATACCGGCAAAGGAACGTGTGTCTATCAAGAAAAAATGACAGAAAGCAGCTTCCAGAACATTGATCTGATGTTAATCACATACCTACCGTAAGGATACTCCTCAGCCTGGGGCCAAATTCGTCCAGCTTCACAACATGTCCTTTGATATTCCAGACTGAAATTAATACATCCAAGTCATATTTTCAGTATGCGCGGCGTAAACAGGAATGACTCAACCGTAGCAAAGCTTTTATGAATGAATTAAAATGCTCTGTAGTGGGTCCCGTTTTCTATTGCCGACTTGGACTAAGCCTGTCATTAGAATTTACGATCGTTTGATCAGAATATATGTGTAGTAGTACTACATTCCCTAATCTCTTTGGTCGGTCGCCCTCAGACGAAGCAAAACGTATCGATCTCTTATACGGTTTGTTTGTATTTTGGTTGACAGAAAAAAATGTGCAGATGTAGGCGTCGTCTCTCAGCTTATTATCAGATATTGAAGAAGTGTCCCACTTACAAGAACCCCGCTTCTCCAGACCTTACCTAGTTCACCTTTGTATGGTTTAAATATTCAAACTGTACATGAATAGAGGACATATAATTATCAAAATCAGCTACTTTTCCTTTTGTTGCATATTGATTAATTTTTCCAAAATTATTATAGAAATTACAATATTTTTTATCATTTTGGTGTCGCAAGAAATCGATCAAAAGACACCGAAACGTCAATAGCATGATAGTTAATGAATATTATAATGTTCTATTAAAAATGAATCTGCATGTGTTTCAAATATAATTTGTATGTGTATCAATGCACAAGAAAGATATTTCTATAAAAAGAACTTATTGAACTGGGTCGACAAAAGCTAGCTATGTCATTTGGGGACAGACTACTACGATATGCAAGACCCATCGCGGACGTGAAATACACTTAATGCAATACATGTAGCTAACAAAATGGGGATCATTTATTATTGGGATATGATCCCTGAATGAAGTTCGTCTAAGTTCTGTGAATAATTAATGCAAACACCTATTGTATAATGACTATAATAGTGAAAGGAAAATGCCAACTATGTAATCGATAACAACTTCTATAAAATTATTGTTTAGGAAGTGATAATGCTGCTTCAATGCGCATTGCAGTCAAAATTCGTCCAGTTACTGAGTACAGATGAATTCAAATGTGGTCATATTTTGTTTAATACAGTAGTCTGTTTAAACACTCTTGATTAGACAAATTTTGTCTAAAAATACTGTTTTATTTGATAGGACTGAATTAACATTTTTTAAATCTTTCAATTGACCATATTTTTTTCAAGGCAAAAAAGTTTCGTAATCTTTGTATAAGAACGTTTTTTTTTTTCGTCTTGAAAATTCTAAAAGAGCCATTCTTTGCGCAGTTTTTTTTTTCTCTAAACGTGCAATCATAGAATTTGTATTTACTGATAATTTTATCATGTACTCATAGTCACTGGATCCTAGACAAAGATGCGTAAAATTGTAATCATGTTATTTCATTGTGAATTTTTAGAAAACAATTTTAGACTAAATTTGTTTTAAATTTATAGAGAGATAAATATATTATTTAACATTAATTGTTATACAAGTAAGTCATAAACAGCACGAATTCTTTTCTTGCAGCAATATCATGTTTTTCTCCCATAAATGATTGCACATTGAACGGAAATTAATATGCATTACGCATCTTGCTTTATTGACTTTTTCCCCTACATCCAAAAAACTCGGTATGATGTAGACTTCTTCTTATCATTAAACGGTCAATGTCGTTAATTCTTTATGAGGTCATGTAAAATGTCGATTCATAAAACAGTTTGTTCTTAGAAAATAGCATTATGGGCATTTTTTCTGGGGCTATCTGTGCATTAAAATGCAATATTTATGCTGGTGAGCAATAAATCAGCACACTTTTTTTGGCATTTCAGACCCTTTTATTTGATCAGAGTCTGCATATTGGTCTGACTTTCTCAATCCAATATTTTGGGTGATAATCATTTGCGAGTATTAGGATCTTTGTAATATAAGGAAAAGCGTACAATTGTAAATACAGTAAAACCACGCTATCTCTAACTCGATTGGACTGAAGATTAATTGATTGTATGTTGTTTAACGTCCCTTTCGAGATTTTTAATTTTTCACTCATATGGAGACGCCACCACTTGCCGGTTGAGAGCTACAAATTTTGTCCTATACTCGGCACTCAGGGCCATTGAGCACTGAGGGATCTTTTTCGTGCCAGCACCTACTGCGACACGGGACCTCGGTTTATACGGTCTTATCCAAAGGACCGGTCTCCATGTCCCACATTGGGATTCAAAATAAAGATTGACTCCTTACTTGAGGTACCACTGCGCCACGCGGGCGACATTGGACGGAGGAAAAACATTTAAGATATCCGAGAACTTTAAATATCGATGATAAAATAATAAATCTAAGTAGTTTGGACTTTCAAATCACTTTGACATATCAATGGCGTTCGAGATACCGGTGTTCGAGATTCCGAAGTTCAACTGTACATTGCTCTTTATTGCAGAGAATCAGAAATTCTCTAGTAATTCATTTTCTGAATTTGAAGTATTTATATATTATTTTAAATTATTCAATATATGTCCAAAAACTAGAAATTGTTTCATAATGGCGATTTTCCCAACACCTTTTGAGAACAAATTACCCATTTTATTTTGATGTGCAAAAATGAAACGCGGGGGAAGAAACAATCTCGTCTCAAAGGAACAAAAGAGGAGAATATTCGGAACTAAACAAAGAATGTGGCCAAATATTGCTTGATTTCTGCAATCTTGCAAAACAAATATTACGTCAAACAGAATTGAATGAAGCTTCTTTTTTGTCTTTTTCCGCTTTGATCTGTATATATACCTACCAAATCTGCTCTATGTTTGTTCAACAATGGACATGCCCAGGCCCTTACAATATCAGCATTTTCCCGATTGTACTCAAATCTTTTGTGGAATTGGTGCATCAAATTCAAGCTTAGGTCTATGAACTTACAACATTTCACGTCATTTAATGTTTATCGAGTGTAAATTGTAAATAAATAAATGTATATTTGTATATCAAGTTGATATCGTGCATATCTTTATTTTATCTTTCATACCAATGGAGAAAAACAAATTTCTCTTGCAAATCCGGAGGGCTTTCGTGAAAATTTGAATTCCTTTGCATCACACTTGCACTGTGTTACGAAATAATAAGTAGAACACACCTGGGAGGGAGATGGAGGGGAAAGATCGCAATGTTCTGGAAAATAACAAAATGCCATCACTTGATTCACTCGGTAGGTATGACATTTGTCGTAGAGACATGACAATACACCCTCACTTGTCCAGTAAACACGTGTGACGTAGGACAAGTCGGCCTCTACGTCCATGTTGTTCAGACGCAGTATCTAAATATCGTTACTCTATGTTTGTATTAAACAACTGTCTGCATAGCCCTTGCAAGGATTAAGAAGTTAAGAATCTGAATTTTGCATCGAAATACAATTGTAGTTGAAGCTGATGGACCTCTTAGCTGCAGAACTGTAGCGTTATAGTTTTATATTACACAATATTTGTCTTTGGCCATAACGTTAAGGTCAAAAACAAAAATTTTAAGAAAAAAAAACAGAACATTACAGTAAAAAAGAAGAATATGAAGGGAAAACAGTTTCTAGACAACCCAGATGACCTACATCACTGATTTATCGGTAACCCTATTGACATTTGGTTCCTAAATGAATCAACCAGGCCTTAAAGTATAAATAATGAAGAGTGGTTACGTCCATCCTATTCACTCATCACATTTACTTACATAGAACATTAAGTTTAATGTAGATGTATCATAACACTGATCAATTATTAATAATCAATTATTAGTATCAAGTTGTATTAGTCTCATTTTCATCTTGCGGCGATTTTAAAATTTATTCTGAGTTTGAAACACGTATTAAAAAAATCAGATTCATATATCATTTCAGCTTCAAGATCAAGATTAAACCCATCGAACAAGTGCTATTTTTTAAATTAAGTCTTGCAAGCTTTAATTTTTGATTTTTTTTCAAGGTTACCAACCCCAGCTGCCCAAAGTGTAAAACTTTTTACCACATAAAAGATCTCTAAATCTTTTCAAAATGATTCTGAGTGGCATTTTTAACGTTTTAAGAAATGATACGTATTCATCATTCTTATGTTCATAAAAACCAGCAGAGTGGAATTATGACTGTAACCTTAACTGATCCGGAATAGCCTCTGATAGCCAGTTTCCCTAGGCAAATCTCTTTTACCCTTCTACAAGGCAAACACTCTGATAAAGAGGAACGACTTCATTTTTCATTTCTGTTAATATGACTTTCAGGAGAGTACTAGTATACATGTATATAACTGTTCATTAAATCCCTGTGCCTTCCGTGTCAGATATGGATATTTTTTTTTACAGTTATTATTTCGGAAAATTTTGGAAGATAAAAATATTGTTCGATTTTTAATGATTAAGAACGCGCATCTTTATAGACATGATATTGAGTATTTGTTCAAGCCATTAATTTATAGGAATAGATGAACTAAAGTTGTCCTTCAAAATTTTAGGGGGGAACATTCTTGCCTTTGTTCTATATTTAAGATATTTTATCAAATACGTAAGTAGGAGTAAGGAAATATTTAGCCACTTTAATTATACGTCTGTACACATTTAAGGTTCACTGTCGTAAATCATCTCGCCAACAACATGTCCGTAAAACGCTTTACTTAAATGATGTCATCAAGCCGACGACAAGCGTGACGTAGCCCCAGGCTCTCACAGATGGTGAAAAATGGACAACTCCCAATGACCCTTGTTGTCAAGGTCAACTGGCTTCTGGCGCTATAACCGTATTAATCCATCTTAAACGAAACTACTGGCGAAAATGTTGGGTTTTTTATATCTTAATTTACTGGATATCGTAAAATTGCTGACTATGCCGAAAGATAAAGTCATATGCAAAATATTTTTTTAAATTTCTCATTAATGCAATTTTGTCCTTTCAAAATATTCTGGTAAAATTTTGCGAATAAGGGTGAGTAACTGTCCATTTACCAAACAGACAAGTAAAACAATGACTTTTTGCAGAGCGCGTACCCCAGAGCAAGATGACGAGACACAGTGATATGGCAGTGGGTGTGGTGATAACTTGTTGCTGTGGTTTTTGACACCCACCGCGTCTGAATTCCTATTATCATCAAATATGGTCATAATTATTAATTTTCTTTGTTTTACATGACTCATCCAGATTCATTCATCTTTAACAATGACCGACTTGATGCATAGTTTTTCATAACACGGTGGTCATCCGTTTGAGGCAATAATTATGATACATGTATCACTATAAGCAATAAATATCTACAAACTACCTTAAAGTAGTCATAAAACATTATTAACAGATTTAAAAAAAAAATAGATGAAAAGAATGTTGTTGTAAAATTAATTATTTGCACATAATACACATGTAAATCACAATTGAGTTTATCATCTAGTATAAACAGTTAACCGACACGTCATAAAATATGGCTCTAGGACCATCATACAAAAATCAGAACACCTTTTCTCAGTTTCACTCTTCCACAATAAATCATTTTTTGTTAAAGTGAAACAGAGAAGAAAAAAATGGTCCCGAGTATGGTTTTTCTGTCAGTGATCTGACGTCATAATATTGGTTTGTCGGAGCTTTCCAAGAACGATTTATTTCTCCTTGTATCATTTCCTGATGAACAGTTCGTCCCCCTTTCTCTAGAGATCGTGTATAAAGCATGATTAGAAGCAATTGCAAATTATAATGAGGACTGTCCTTAAATATACACGTTAAGGACTGAGGATATTAAAAGTAAAGTATCACTTCAAAGCTTTATTTGACTGGAATTAGAAGTTAAATGAGCTTTCGACTGTAATTAAAAATACATAAACGTATAAATTTAGTTTCAATTAATTTTCCCATTTACCATTTTTAAACAAATGACCTCATATCAATTTTTCAATAAGGTTTTCTTCTTTACCTCTCATGAAATTGGTTTTCTTGTTATATAAGAGTATTTTCTGGTCTTGCGTGGGATATCGAAATGAGAGTTGTGTAATATAATCTATGCATAAGTATCATAAAAAGTCTAGCCATATTTCATTTAAAATCTATATGAAACAGAAATGTTCCATCAGACTCAGTAATGAATCAAATTATACTTAATCACAGGGGACTATTTGTATCGTTAAAATCTTATGCTGAAACTCAGAGGGTTCTATGTAATCTATCTTTTTTAAAAAAAGAACTTGAATTAAGTTAATCGATGTAAAGCATTTTGACTATTCATAGCTGGTAAAAGAAATATATATGTTAAATATTGCATTTTTTTCCTTTGGTGCTAAATTAAAATATCAGAGGAATGGAGGCATCTATCTGCTCTAAAATATATATGTTTATCGATGCCTTTTTTGTTTGTTTGTTTGTTTGTTTTTGAAAGGGGGGCTTTTGTTTGTGCAAATGTTTATATGTTCTATCATATTGGATTTAATTTTTTTTCAGCAAATGTAAATCAAAATTTTTCATAGAACGTCTCTTGCTGGATGTATGAACGAAAATCCAATTTAGCTGATAGCATGATTCCATGGGAATTTGTTACGTAACCCCAAAACATATAGAACCCATAACCAAATTAGATGCAATTTAATTTATTTCTGGTGGAGAAAATGTGTTCACTTTTTACAAACGAATTTCACAGAACCTATAATAATTTCACAAGTAAATCTAAATTCCCGAGAAGGAACCTCAGAATTAAACAATAAATCTCGAATTCAAAAACTAATTTTCATGGATTTTTTTTCAATAAAACCGATTATATTTCACAAATATCAAAAATGTCATTTTAAACACTGACTGAAATTCATCTGATTGTGTTCTCATTCGTCAATGCTCTGACCAATGTATTTTCATTTAAAATGTATAGAGAGCAGTAGAACACTGTTTGAAGACATATAGCTTGGAGCAGGGTTTGGGTATTCAGTATTAATAAGTTCTCACAAGAGATGATCCCATTGCAACTTCTTGCCACTAGATCGATGCCGAACATGGTGCATTGTGTTCATATAATAGCCAAAAACTTGTTATTTGGAAGATTCAAGATCGCAATGGCGTGACTGCTTGCATTGCTCTTGGCAGCTACTAGGTTTTTCGTCTGGGTAACTTCAAAATCCAATGTTCTATAGCTTTCCCGGTACATGCTGACTTTGCATGTATCGTATGCCGTCTGGTCTGTTAAATGTAATCACTAACTTATTTGATTTCCAGGAAAGCTTCTGGACCCAATGTCCGCTAAGAACTGACATCGCTAGTTCAACAATCATAACCATATAAATTGCAAATGGTGTGCCAAGTAAATGGTAATTATTTATTAATAAATATTTACTTAAAATGGTTTAACATGGAAGTCATAATATATACTCCTGACATTGCCTCCTTTTCATTGATAAACATGTTCAAAGCAGAGGGGGTAGGGATACTATATCCAAATTGGCATACAAAACGAACAATTCCAGTTTATCAGGTTACTTTTATTGAAAGGCATAACATTATTACAAACACAATTTTTCTCTTCGGAAGATTTACAAAAACTATTCAATGACTTTTTAAAATTTAGTATTCGTGGGATTCGAACCGAAGAAAGAACAAGATGTGTTTGTGAAATACGCATGCCCCCGTATGACAGCTTATTGCGAGGGTTGAAATTTCTCAAATACAAGTCAAACTTCAAAGGTCAAGGTCAAAAGGTCAAAGTTGTTGTTATCCAACAGAGGGTCTTGTGAATGTACCTGTGAAATATAAAAGCCACAGTGCTAGTTGTTCAAAAGCTATAGCCAAGGTAAAGTGGGTCAAACTCTAAGGTCAAGGTCAAAAGGTAAAAAATATTAAAACTTATTAAAGGGTCTTTTCACATTTACATTGTAATGCACGTGGAGTATGAAAGTCCTAGCATTGACTGTTCAAAAGTTATGGCCATGCGTAGTATTTTTTTGTAAAAGTTGGTCAAACTCCAAGGTCAAGAGGTAAGATATGGTGGTTCCCAAAGAAGTATTGTCTCAAGAAATAAACCTGTGAAATATGAAAGCCATAGTTCCAATTACTCAAAAGTTATGGACAAGGTCACAGGCACTTGTTTCTGTAATAAATTTTTGTCCCACAGTATAATCGCGTTATTATTATACTATGGGTTAAAATTTATTACAGAAACAAGTGCCTGTGGGCAAGGTTTAGGTTTTTGCCAACAAACAGATAAACAGACAGACAGCCGGGGCAGAAAGTATATTCCCCCGAATATTTGATTACGGGGGGGGGGGGGCATAATAAATAGTTTTCACCCTGTCTGTCCTCAAAAACTTTAACCTTGCGCATAACTGTGATAGGGTGAGACTATGAACTTCATAGTTCACATAATGTACATGTATTCCTTTTCACAAGAACTTTCTTTGAGTATCCTTTATTTTTATCTTAAAATTTTGACACACTACAGTTAAAAAAAAAGAAATAAGATGTGTTTGTGAAACAATGCTGCCCCCGTATGACAGCTTATGGCGTGGGTTGGAGTTTCGCAAATGCAATTTAAATTTCAAGGTCAGGGTCAAAAGGTCAAAATTGTTGATATCTAAAGGAAGGTCTTGTCACAAGGAATAAACCTGTGAAAAATGAAAGTCCCAATACTAACTTACTAACCGTTCAAAAGTTATGGTCAATATTATTTTTTAAAGTGGATCAAACTCTAAAGACAAGGTCAAATGGTCAAATATTTGTACACCCAATGAAAGGTTTTGTCACAGTGAATACACATGTAAAGTATGAAAGTCCTAGCACCAACTAATCAAAAGTTATGGCCATGATAAAAGTTTGACTTTTTTTTGTAAACGTTGGTCAAAATCCAAGGTCACGAGGTCAGTTTGATGGTACCAATAGAAAGGTCTTGTCACAAGGAATACACCTGTGAAATAAGAAAGTCATAGCCCAACCCACTCAAAAGTTATGGACAAGCATAAAAAGTAATTAATTAAAATCAATTCCTTTATTTATTCATGGATTTTGTCTAAAATCATAGGCGTCGGAAGCAAATCTTAAAGTGGGGTGGCTAATTGACATAGGCGTCGGAACCGAGGGGCTGGGGGAGGCTTACCCCCCCTTTTATTTTTATCAAATATTGATATGATATAGGCATTAGAAATTGCGGTTCGCTTTTTCTTGTTGATTTAGCTCCCCCCCCCCCCCCGCACTTTCAATTAGCCACCCCACTTTCAATTTCCTTCCTACGTCTATGAAGAGCATGTTTTATTTTCAGACTTTAAGTTACTCGTGTTTTTGTAATACCGGTATCATGACGCACTGGCAGCAGAAGGAAAATTTTGCCCAGTATTTTAGATCGTAATGCAACTCTCGATCTTATACAAAGACTGTTGTATATTTTCGTCTGTATGGCATTGGCATTGCTTTGTATTGCAGCGTGTCTTTGTCCTCAACTGGCCATTCAATACAAAATAAAATGACCATGCATGCACTTTTTGTAAATAAGAGCTTGTCAGACATGCAAGATGAATAAAAATGACACAAACATACAGACTAGAGTACCTCATGCTTTAAAACCTGACAAAATTAGTGAAACATGCATGATTTGATCAAAAAATTAAAATTAGTTTCCCATAATTGAGAGTCAATGGATCACATCATTGATCGACTCAGCAGAGTCAAAATTGTCTATCACAGTCTTTGAACACGCTAGGAATCACTCGAGGAATCACTTCTCTAGAAACAGAACGTGCAGTAGTTCGGCTCGTGGTATTCTAGCTCCCACATGCACTCATGGCTGAATTTCAATTGCTGTGACCATTCCAGCTAAAAAGAACGAAAAAAAAATCAATGTTGTTTTAAAAGGATCGGTTATTACATGTATAGTGCCCAACTGCTAGTCCACACTGTCAGCGTAATTCGCCATATCTGTTTCCGTTGTAACCGTGTTTCACTGTACTGTTAATATACATGTATACCAAATTCATAATAATTATAAACTTGCCCCCCCCCCCCCAGTATATTTGATTTCCAATCCATCTAATTTCTATAAATTCATGTATAGACTCTAAAGGTAATTTCTTGATTTCCGAAAAATTATCGCATGTCGATAAAAAAGTCACCTACCAAGTGAGAGGGGTACTCCATTTGATGACCCTCTCTGCGATCAACATCCACGTCTGCATAATACTGAAAGAAAAACAGCATTGTGATAATCACTAGTTAATCATTAATAATTAAAACGACAACTCAAAAATATTGCTGGTATGCTTTTAAAATATTTATAATCTGTACTTAGGTATTTTTATTACTGGACTTATGACAAAGCAGTTGTCTGCACAAGTCTTACCCAGTTCTCAATCCTTTCCTTCATTTTATCAGGAAAAGACTTGGACTGTTGCTAATAAAGACGAGAAGAGAGAGAATAGAAAACAGAGGTGTATACAAATAATACACACACAGAGAGAGAGAGAGAGAGAGAGAGAGAGAGAGAGAGAGAGAGATTTAGGGAGAGAGAAGGATACAGAGACTTACCAAACAGTTGGAGTTGTCCCCATGCTGAGGAAAATGGCCAGTATCCTGTTCCACCGTACAGAACATTTGTCCTTCTGAACTGGAAGGCTGTTGAACCATGGATATGTACACCTGGTTTTGCAGACCCACGAGATACAACGAAGAGCCATCCATTACAACATCGTAAGGCGGATCCTTTGAAGACAGTTCTGATAGAGCATAAACACTGCTCAAGTCATTGAATTCTCCCAGAAAGTCGATGTGTGAGAGAGTGTCTGCACAAGATGTGTCAGCAGCAGATGGTCCCGAAACAGGAACACCACTAATAACAGTGTCTGCATCACATACTTTCTGGAGGCAAGCAAAGTTCTCAGTAACTGTTTTGTCAGCAGTCTCACTATGGCAATGAAATGTGTCACTAGTATTTGTAGACATACACTGTTCATTTTGAGGACTGACTTGGGATGAGGCGATGGACCGATGAGGACGATGTTTCCTCTCGGCCTTCTTTCCTCGACTGATTTTCCTTTTTTTTGCCTACAACATATATGTTATCTCAAAATTTATTTATCAGAGGCATTTAATAATTTCTTAAACATCGAAAAACTTTCTGCTCTCAGCCAAAATAATTTGAACATGGCATATTGCTAGACCTAAACTGGGCCCTTTTTACTAGGAGGGGTTTGTTCAATATAAATTAATTTACTATATTTGCCACACCTCAATATACTAGTTTTATGAAAGGGAAAAGAAAAAGAGTTATATTTCAGAAGACCATTGACGAAATTTTAGTTTTCGAGGAATTTTTGCAGGATCGACCGGCCACTGTATGTATCGTAGAATTAATTTATTTGATTAACTTTATATTTCGACAACAATTAAAACAAAAGAGTATTCATCTAGGTAACTGATACCATTGCATCCAGTTCTGTACAAGAATCCTCCATTGAAAGTCGTCGTTTCATTGTCATTTTTCAGTTTTATCGCAGAGATAATTTTGCACGTCCGTTCGCAACTGAATGGCGCCGTAACTATGACCTGTTGCCACAACGCAACAGCCTCATCTTGCGTCTCCCATAGCAACGTAAATTTTCATAAGTTTATTTTATATTTTCGTAATTATTTCCTGAAGATTGCTTTTTCTTTAAAAAAAAAATGAATTAGAGGTATTTTTCTAAAGAAAAAAAATTATCATCAAATATTCGCGAAATTTAAGATTCGAAGCACATGGAACTTATTGTAGTAGTATTTTATATCTAGAACAGCTGGTAAGTCAGTAAGTGCCATTTTATACTCGATAAAAAATCAAATATTGCTTCCCCCTCCTCAAATCAATTTACTTGCTTACCTGTGCGTATTAACATAACAAATTCCAAATACATTCATATCAGATGACGTTAAAATTACCTATGAGTTTTACGTCACAGTTATGATCAATGCGCGCCAAAATATGGAAGCTTTTCAGTGGATTTTTGGGCGTCTTGTTGCTTGCGAGAGATTGTCATGTTCAAATGAGAGGAACCCAGACAATTAAGTTAACGGTTCATATCCTTCCCCGTCCTCTTACAGAGGCACTCTAGATCTAGGATCAGCTGAACTATCCACAACGAATTTCTTATTCTCAGTAATCCCCCCCGTACAAGTATTTAATTAGGCCTATAGCATTTTTTAAGTTCTTACGTGTTAACTTGAATAGATTGCAATCATTCTCAAGAGCCAAGCACGTTGTCGGGTGTATTGAAACTTTTTGCTAGTTGGGAGCAATTTCAGTTTACAAGGGATTGGTCAGGGTCACAACCAAACATTTTCAGTTTGTGAAAAGTTTAAGTACAAAGTTTCTATGGCATGTAAAACGTTGCAATATTCGATATTTCCATTTGTATTGTATTTTTTTTTCAATTTAAAAAAAAATTATTTTGTATAATTTTTGATTTGTATCGTATAGTGTTATTTGTATTTCTATAATTTACCATTTTTATTCCATATAAATTTTCCATTTGATCTGAAATTGAACCCCACCCTACCCCGGTTCCGACGCCTATGTAAAATTATTTGAAATTTCTCAGAAGTCTGAGAAAATCTATTAAAAAAATAGCCTATTGTTATATCTAAGCAATTTATGCAAGTTTCTCGACAGATTAAATAGCTGATTCATTTCTTTTAATAATAAACTTTTAATCCATCATTTTCAATCAATTAATGATTATCGTGATATCTTGAAAATTGTACCGAAATATTGTACGGAAATATATTCTCCGACGGAAACGGTTTCGCCTTGTGTTCCGTTTCTCTTGACAACAAAAAGCGGCAATATGGAGTACACGGGAAGCAAATATGAGGGCGATTATAAAAATGGAAGGTATATGTATTATTTAAGACTTGATTTATAATTAAATGAGAGTAAATACACAGAAGTGATATGCTGTGCAATTACAGCTGCCAGTTGTAAAGAAATATGAACAAAACGAAAGAAAACTAGTTTTTAAGTACGACCGAATTTACTCGACACAAAAAAATTTCTGTACTCTATTTTAGATACTTTATTTTTATAATTTATAATATCAAATAGAGTCATATTTACAAAATGACAATATTTCTCATTGTTTTATATTAGTCTAATACTTTCTTCAATAGATAATTGAATATTCACTTCTATTTAAGGTCAAGATCTAGTAAATGAAAGATGTCTACAGATTTATCAAATTTGAGAAATAAATTCCTTTAATGATGCACTATAACTTAAACTTGGCCAAATAAGGTGTTTCGGGTCATAATTTATAGGCAAACAAGATGAAAAACCATATTTCAAACAGTCATTTTCAATGAAAAATTAAGAAAACCAATCATTAATATGGGAGTTTTTTAAATATTCGACAAAGGAAATGTATCCAGATTGCCTACAGTCTCTCAGAAAATGGTTATTTATATGTTCATGGCCTCTTCTTTAAAATAATGTCAAATTTGATATAGGTATCCGGATTACTTTTCATATGATTTCAAATTGAATGCCCTGAAAATACCCTTTTTCTACATAAAACTGCTAAAGCCGTAAAGTACGGGAAAAAGAAAGTTGAAATTGATTATGATGTCATAATGGATCTAGCACCACAAAATCAGTGTAAATTCATTTACTAGATCTTGACCTTAAACTCGATCATATTATTGTCAGATGATAAAAATAAACAAATAGGAACCAACAAAACCTCAACCATGCAGTAGAAATTATTTAAATCAGATTTTGTGAAAATGTTAAATCTGAATGAAGTGAGAATTAGCTTAAATTCTCTTGTCAAGTAATCTAGTTTTCATCATGAATCGAATGTCTAGGGAAGGCCTAGCGTAATATATGATAATGCAACAAAAGAGACTTCTACATATATTCCATAAATTACTCCTTTATTTGTGCAGTCTTCAAATTACAACTAAAGGAGGTGTAAAATATGTTTAAAACAGTAAAAGAACAACATCCTGGCATCTTAACATGCTTTATATTGTATAAATAAAAACATGAAATAAATTATGTTTTTCCCACACGTTTTTTGGAAAATTATGAATATTCATTCAAAACAATTATAAAACTTGCTTGTATAAATAACATATCATGATAGAATCATGATATTTTGGGGGAAATTGTGACATATTCAATTGCTAAAAAATTTTTTATCGAAACCCATCCCTATTAATTGAAAAACTCTTTATTTTACCATGCAGTTAATTCATTTTTCATGTCTGCCAAATCTCTTGATTTTGGAAACATTTCACACTAGTTTTATCATATATATTTGCAGGCTCGAGGGCAAAGGGAAATATGAATTTCCAACTGAAACAAAATATGAAGGAGAAATGAAAGATGGCATGTTTCATGGTAAAGGAACATTGTTTTTTCCAAATGGTAGTAAATATGATGCTACATGGGAAAATGGTATTGCTGTAGAGGTAAGAAATTCACTTCTACTGACTGCAAACTAAACAAAATAAATTATATGACTCTTTTTTATGTCCCCCTTTAGATGCCTAAGATGAAGGGTGGGCATATTGCTTTGCTGCTGTCTGTCCGACTCTGTCGGTCATTCGGTCTGTCTGTTGGTCCACCATCAGTTTTTGTTCATTTTCTTTGCAGAGGTTGCAAATATTGAAATGAAATTTGGTATACAGATTTATCATAAGAATATATAGGTCAAGTCTTGTTTTGAGTACGATCAGGCCATTTAGGACAGAGTTATGCCCCTTGGACTTAAAAAAATCCAACAATTTGCATTTCTTTCTATTTTCTTGGCATAGGTTGCACATATTGAAATGAAACTTGGTATTCAGATTTATCATTAAAATATTGAAATCAAATTCAATTTTGGGTACGATCGAGCTATTTTTGACAGTTATGCCATTTCGACTTAGAAAATTCCAATTATTTTGCGGAGGGGGGCATAAGTATTTTACAAACATCTCTCGTTTCTTTTATTTTGTATGTATGTATAAAATATTTACAATATATATGTACAAATAAAATTTCTTGGAATAAAAACAAACATTTTTATCCACAGGGAAAGTACACATTTGCTGATGGATTGGCATATGAAGAAGAAAACTGGGAATATTGTGATGGCTATGACAGACGATTTTACACAGAAATTTGTAAAGGTTTAAAACCAGCAGGTATGTATGTCAACAGTGTATACCCCGGTACATAAAGTACACTAAACTGCAAGAGATTAATTTGATAAATTTACTTTCTCAGGTAATAATATATGCTAAATTTTATTTGCAAAATGTTAATACCAAAGTTAGTTGGAATTAAAATGGTAACAAATGGTTTCCAGAGGAGAAATATGTAAAACAGAGTTTAAGTACATGTATATAAAAAGAGTATGTGAACAATGATTACACCACAATGTATATACTAGGAAAACTTGCTCTTTTATAAAGAACTTTTTTATTCCCACTTTTGATAAGAGAGATAACTCTTTCTGGGTTTAGTGACTATCATTTCTCAAAAAAAAAACCTCCACTCACATGGTAAAGTCGTAGAGTGTCTGCTTTGGAGTTAGGGAGTTAATCCTTATGTCATGGGTTCAAATACCACTGTGGGCCATCCTTTGGATGAGACGGTCTAAACTGAGATACAGTGTCAGTACAGATGGTGGCATGAAAATGATCCCTCACTGCTCAATGGTCCTGAGTGCACAGTATAGGTCAAAATTTGCAGTTCTCCAACAGCAAGTGGTGGTATCTCCATTTGAGTGAAAAATTCTCCAGAGGGACGTTAAAAAACAAACAAACAAAGCCCCTAAAAAATTAAGTTTAAAGACAATTTGTCTTAAATTTTGCAATGCAAGGTATAGATATAAATATATTCACATTTTTCACATTTTTTCCTCTACAATGTATAACTACTGGTTCTACTGAAGATTACTTGTTAATAGTGCATATGGATGAACACATTAAAGGCTGTTTACAAAGAACACATTCTCTAATGAATTTTTTTTATTTTTAAAGGCAGATCACAATTGACCAATCGTGTGCCACCCAGAGAAATCCCTGAGGGTTGTTACGACTGTGGGGATGGCTTCTATAACCCCAAAACAAGAGTCGTTGTCGATTATAATCATAAATTTTTAAGAAATGCAGGTGAGTTACTTTTAATAAATGGAATTTAAGATTAATCAATGACACTTTTATCAGAATTATACCAGTAATGGCAAAATATGTTAAGTGTATACTGTAAACCACTTTTTATTCGCTAGAACTTTATTTTCGTGTAATTACGCAAGACGGTATGCTCGCGAAAATGTCATTCTCATGTATAATAGAATTCCTTAAGATTGTATAGAGCAATGACCACAATTCATGAAAATTTTGTCTCGTTAATGAAGAGTCAATGACTATTTCGCGAAAATAAGGTGTTGCGAAAAATAAGTGATCTACAGTATATACAAACAAAAATATCCAAGTAATCAAAATATTAAAAGTCCTTAAATTGATATTGAAAAAAAATCAATCAACATCATTTTTTTTTCAGATGATGATGAACATGACTGGATTGTTAAAACATGTCGGAAAGGTTGGGATGAATATGTGGGATATAAGAAATCTGCTTGTGGAATTTAAAAAATGTGATATGTGTTTAAATTTTATAAAATTATTTTACAAATGGACATAATAATGTTGATCATATAAATTGTGTACAGTCATTTATTGTAAATATTTTTCATTGTATGTGGAACCCCTCATTGTATAAATTCATTGTATCATTGCCTTATTGTTTGTTTTCATTAAGATAAGGTATTGAGAAAGACACTCTTTTTTACGATATGCAAACCATGCACTTCATATGTTTTAAACCATGAAGATAAAAATGAGCTAATCAAGAATTCTAAGTTGAGGCAATGAATTTGGTATAATTATTTGACCTGTTTTATAGGGAAGAGTGCTATGACACATAAAGATTTTGGTTATGAATTTTTTTTAAGACCCCCTCCCCATTTTTCAATCATACAGGATCATGAATTTTGACTTTTTTATGAAAGCAGCAATACTGTAGCCTACTTGATAGCAAATTGTTAGGGGAGCAGATGAAATAAACAGAATTTCTTTTAAAAATACACCTTTACAAAGTTTTTGATGGATTTGAATAAAACCTGGTACATGTTAAATTTAAAATGAAATTCACTTTTACTTGCACCAGGTTTTGTTCAAGCCAGGCAAAAAGTGCTCTTTTTAACAAATTTTGTTCCTTACATCTGTTGAAAAACCATTCATCGAAATTAATAATCCATAAATATGCATGTAGAAGTGATCTACATTGTATAGTATTTTGCATAGATCACATACAATGTATCTGTAAGTGTAGAATAAGCAGAAGAAAAAATATAAGGCCTACATGTATTAATGATCACTTAAATATATTATGCAGGAACTTTATCCAAGATATGTCATTTGCAATTTCTTTGTAAAAGAAAGAAGAAACATGACATAACCTATGCTCACAATGTCAATGTGTTTTCACATATATGTAACTTATTGAGTAGTAGTAGTAGTAGAGGGGAAATTGGGTTTGCAGGAATTTTATTGCATGGTAGACAAACATTATACAGTTACTGACTGAGTGTGAAGGCAACATATGATTTGTTGGACCTGAAGGTGAAAATGTTGGCCGTAGGCTAGAGTTGAGGGCAACATTGATTATGTTAATAGACCCCTTGCACCAAAATATTGACCTCCGCTAAGTTAAAATGACTCAACTTAATTTTTTTCTTCTGAATTATCTCCCATTGGAAATGAGTACAGCCCTTTAAACAAGAGAACAAATTGCACCCATCTCACCCAAAAATTTGGAATACTTAGTACTCAATTTTGGAATTCAAAAGTAAATCTGAAGAAGATTACAAGAAAATATAAAAAGTTATGCAGTGGTTGACCACCATAGAATACAGATATGGGTCATCAGGGCAACTAGAATGTATTTATAAAAAAAAACCAATTCCATATCTCATCTTTAATATTGTTTATTAAAGATCAATTGCACATTAGATTATAATCATACAAGAATTAATCATAAGTTTATCCCTTAACGAATGAAATTTTTATATATAACTGTATGAAATATTAATATAAACCATGCACTGGAAAATAAATATTTCCGACATACACACTATCTAAATACAATACACAAAATGAATTGTCACCATGATTTTTTTTAGCTTTCCTATAAATCTACTGACATCTTTATCACAAAATTAGAATACATGTATAAATTTATTACATTATACATATATGTATAAACATACATGCCAACTTTCCCGATTTAGGCGGGAATTTTTTTTCCCGCCTTCTCGGGAAAGCAAAATTGCCCTTATTTCCCGATTTGAAAAAAAAATCACCAAAATTTCCGATTTTAAAAGTCATTCCCTACCGCTGAATTTTGACAGTCGGGATAACAATGTCAGACTTGTTTATTCAATGCACACAGATAAGTTTAATTGTTTATTTAACCAGATGTTAATTAGGCTACAGGAAATCACTTCACGCTTGAACGCACGAAGTTGTTCACTGGAGCAAGAAGCTTATAGCTTGGGGCAATTAGGGGATTATCTTGTTAGTTTTAAAGGGTATGCAAGGTGAAACACATAGATTAACAAGATAGTTGTTTGTCATTTTATTAAAAATATAAATTAAAGACAATAAAATGCAAATCAAACAATAAAAACGGAATCCAAAGAGATCGTTTTTTGAAAACGTAAGTAGAAAACTAATAAAGCATAGCTGCTGATTTTATCTACCTATAATGAAAAATATTGTAAAGTTTGCCAGTTAAAATATTATTAAAAAATTAAGATGAAACAATCAAGTGTATGTCAATTAGAATTTCTTTTCCCTCCCTTCTCCCAAAAGTAATATGTTAGGTAGATCTATGCATTAAGGAAATACCCACATGGCACCATCAAGCCTGACAAATTTCATGACTGTAAAAAAATAATAATTCTGTTTTGGATAGGTGGTATAAATTTCTGTAAATTTAATATCTTATTAGAATTTCTAATTAATTGAAATATAAATAAAAAATGTTTCTAGAAACAGGACTTTACAGTATCAACACCTCATTTATTTTTAGCCTTTGAAAAAAATGATTTTAAAGTTGTACAATTTTCAATTTTTCACTAAATTCTGTCCTGGTAGAAAAAAAAGTTGTTTATATACACTAAATACCCCTTCTTTAGTGAGAGAGGCACAGTATTTTAGCAAAAATATTTCAATTTTGGAAAGAAAAACATTTTTTGTGGTAAATTAATCCTTGAGTTTTATTGATAAGTGATATCAATATTATAAATAAAAAAAAATCATTTCATAATCATTTAATTTCATCACAAAATTACAAGCTTTGAAAATGTAATTTATTATGGGAATTTTCAAAAGTTGGCATGTATGGTATAAATAATATTTTGTATGAGTATAGAGAAAAAGAATTGCATGATTAGTGTCTTTAACATACTGTTAGATGTTACATGTATTTAGTAATGTTCACACTTTGAAGAGTGTTCAATGCATTTCCTGAAACACATTACTTATGCGCACAGTGTATATGACAAAATCTTTTCAGGGAACTAACCATGTTATGTTTAAGTAAATCTAAAACCGTTTTTCCCTAAAAAAAAAATGTTTAGGTACGCTTCTCATAAAATTTCTCTGTGCCTTACTGGTCTGTAAAAGGCCTTTCATAATTTTTAAGACCAAGTAAGTTACATGTACTTTTAATGTCTTATGTAACCTTTAAATAGTCTCTTCTAAAAGATGTTAGATTGATTGTGTATGTTTTAACAGAGTATCACAGAAGTTGCTTGTATTTAACCCTGATTTACACCGTTCTTTCACAACAGTTCGACCCTCAAGCCTGCTCTCTGAATTACTTCTTCTGACATACAGAATACAGGGTTCACTGGCTTGATTCTGTCATCTCCTAATAATGATAGACCAGCAATCCCAAACAGTGTGTGGAAGGGATCAACCATATCCCCGGGGCGATCGGCAAACCCTCCTGTCTCCTCATCCTGACTAGCTAGAATAAACTGGATTAATTTGTCCTGTAAGGGAGGATAAAGAACAGATTAATCATCTACAATACATGTGCAGTGATTGTGCACCCATCAATACAAAAAAATATACAATTTGTATAGAAGTCAGATACATGTCATAACCAGACTCTCCAGATATCACTAAATATAAATCTTTGACTTTGAGCAAAACTAAAAATAAAGAGGCTCAGCATGCATTTATTGCAAATAAAACAACATTGTTCACTTCCTTGATATGTACATGTAACACAGAACCAGCATACTATAGGCCTTTCATTGCTGTCATAAACAGATTAATAACCTTTTACGTGCTAAGATTATAATCTTGATAATATACAAGATATTTGAAAAAAAAATGACAAAGTGCTTTTAGTGACATCATACCTTATCTATTCAATGAATTTTTCCAATAATCTTAAGGGAAGCTAGCACCCACCAAGAGTAACATACATCTGGTAATTTTTCTGGTCGTCCTGTCAAAAAATTTGGAATATTAACATTGTATATCAATAATTATTTTTTTTCAACTGCTACATGTATTATTATTACAGCAGTTGAAAAATTCTATAAACACACAAATTACATTTGTGAAATATATGTTTCACTTCATGGAATATCTTAAATCAGAACATACCATTCAGACCCCCTGAGGGGAGTTGCCTTTCACACAACCACCATCCTAACAGGTCAGCATTCACATGGTGCAGTCTCCCAGTGATAGCTAACATCCCCACACAACAATAGACCTGTCCAGAGTGAGTCTCACTTCCAGGTCGACAACCAAACCCACCATCAAAGTTCATACAAGTTAGCACAAATTCTACTGCCTTCTCTATGCGTCTATGGCATCTAGTTTGTTCTGTAAAGACAAAGATAATTTGAATTCATCTTATAAATGTTATCAAAGACAACAAAAAATGTAAAGAAAAACTACAATTAAAGCTTACCAATAAAGCTAAACAGGCAACAGCACAGAATGAAAAACGAGTATCCACTTCACCTGAAATGAAAACCTTAAAGGTACTTGGACACAGATTTGAAGTTATTATTTTCTCCATAATATTATGACTTATATATTTTAATAGCATTTCACATAAAAATTTTTAAAAATCTTATTTCGTTTACAGATATTGAAATTTACTTGACATATCCTTGCACTCTCACAAATTTATTTTTTCTTAATTAGGAAAAGTGGCAATCTCGTTTTGTATAAATGAAAAATATTAATAAATCCAGAAAATTCAGAGTAGACACGTTTGCAAATCAAACACACAATATATAAAACCTGTGACGATTGAACGCACCCGGTGAATTCATCAATAACTGCTCGAGCCCTGTTTACAAAAACTGTGTACGTAACACGAGTGTGCTCGATTTGCCATCTCTTAGTTCGGAATGACGAACTTGTGAAGATGTTTTGCTTTCTAACATTTCTACTCTGAATGAAATTATTTTTCTTGATAAAAGTTTTAATATTTCTCATTAAAACACATCAAAATTGCCACTTTTCCTAAGGATTAAGAATAAAGTTATTTGTGAAAGTGCAAGGATGTGTGCAAAACCAAAAAATTTAAAGTTTTAATAACTTTTAAATGAAATCTTTTTAAAATTTTTGTTTCAATATCTGTTATACAGAAAAAAAGAAAATATTAACACATCAATGTCCTTACCTTTAAATATTAAAAGTACCCGTTTTTACAGCACTTGCATTTCCTATTCTTTCAGGTTTCAAGTGTATGCACATGGATGAATTGTATAATATTATGCTTGAGGCCATGTTCAAAATATTGATTGCCCTCTAAGGACTGACTGACTAAATATGTTTGATTCTTTTTTGTAATCAAATCTGTTTTAAATGCAACACATCATCTCACTGCTACATACCCCATTTTCTCTGTGACAAACTCCACAACTTTGTCTGTGTTAATTATGTCTAAAGCATCATACATTGTGAGGATCTACAAACAAACATGTTTTCGTTGCAACAATACACATTTTAAATCTCAGAATACAACCAGAAGTCTCTGTCGAGACTGAAGCTCTACTGGTTTGTATTTATAGCAAAGGTAGAGAAAAGTACTTAAGCAGTTGGGAATTGAAACTTTACAACAGCAATAAATAGAATAATGATCCTTGATATAAAAGTCTCTTTATGTTCTTAGTGTAGTCTACTTGTGTGCCAAGTTATATTGAAATCAGACCAAAACTGTAGGAGGAATAGCATTTTGATACAATTTTATAGACATTTTTATTTTCAGTAACCACGGCAACACCATTCATGGAAATCAAAAACCGATATACACAATTATGGATCTTAGTGTAGTCTACTTGTATGCCAAGTTATATTGAAATCAGACCAAAACTGTAGGAGGAATAGCATTTTGAAACAATTTCAGAGAAATTTCTATTTTCAGTAACCACCGCAACATCGTTTATCGAAATCAAAAACCGGTAGACAGATTTATGTAACTTAGTGTAGTCTACTTGTGTGCCAAGTTATATTGAAATCAGACCAAAACTGTAGGAGGAATAGCATTTTGAAAGGATTTCACTCATTTTTAGTAACCATGGCAACACACTCGAAAATCAAAAACCGATATACAGAATTATGTATCTTAGTGTAGTCTACTTGTGTGCCAAGTTATATTGAAATCAGACCAAAACTGTAGGAGGAGTAGCATTTTGAAAGAATTTCACAGAAAATTCTATTTTTAGTAACCACGGCAACACCATTTATCGAAATCAGAAACAGATGCAAAGAATTATGTATCTTAGTGTAGTCTACTAGTGTGCCAAATTATATTGAAATCAGACCAAAACTGTAGCACTAGTAGCATTTTGAAAGAATTATACAGAAAATTCTATTTTTAGTAACCACGGCAACACCGTTTATCGAAATCAAAAACCGATGTACACAATTATGGATCTTAGTGTAGTCTACTTGTGTGCCAAGTTATATTGAAATCGGACCAAAACTGTAGGAGGAATAGCATTTTGAAAGAATTTCACAGAAATTTCTATTTTTAGTAACCACGGCAACACCATTTATCGAAATCAAAAACCGGTAGACAGATTTATGTAACTTAGTGTAGTCTACTTGTGTGCCAAGTTATATTGAAATCAGACCTCTGACCAGCAGAGCTAAAAATTAACCATGTAAAGATTTGAATATAAAAAGAAATTCATATATTTTACTTTAACATTGTTATGATGTGTTATCTCCCATCACAATTTACAAGATGAAGGTAACATGTACCTGTATGGCACTCAGTGTGTACAGAAGGTGGGGGTCGTGACCTACACTGGCCCCCAGCCCCCCACACTCATGCTGACACTGCTGTATAAATTGGAGGACCTCCTCCTTGTTCATTCTGTCCAGTTGTTTCATTAGGTCCATCACTGTCAGGCCCCAGTACATTCCACTCAACCGCAAGTACTCTGTGATGCAGTACTCCTAAAAAATGTAAAGAATTTAACTTAAGGAAGGAAACAGCACATACTTAATATAATGGTTTCATTGACCAATCAATAAATGTTGAGAGTGATTTCAAGCCACCCTTCATGTTAACACTGTCAAATTTAGTTATTTAGTTACACGTAAGTGTATTTACATGTGTACAAAGAAAATTTCTTGAAAAAAAATTACAATTCTGTAACACATTTATACATACATTATTCAACACAAATTTATGTTACAGTTTTTTCTCTATACCACTCATACTCATTGCAGATATCTCAAGGTATGTAAAATATGAGAAATATTATGGACAGAACATTTATACTTGCTTACATAGTCATCTTTCTTGACCCCATAGGCAGCTATGTAGTCAGCATGTTTCTGAAGCAGCAGAGTCTTTTGTGCATTGTCCGGAATTACAACATCCTTTATTGGGGTACCCTATAATAAAAACAAAATAACCTAGCTGGTATTCAATAGCACATACAGATTCATTTTAAAACTGACAGACTGTCGCAGAGTGCAAATAAAGATTGTTGCAACGGGAACTGTAGATAGAACATTTTATTGTTAAGATATTGTCCTACAGACCCAGTTAAATTTGTCCTGAGACACAGTTAGATTAATCAGGGACATATACCGGTATATACTATAGTATAAACATGCATATACATGCATATATAGGTACTATATAGCGACAAACAATCAGCAGCGAAAATCGAAGGTTTTTACAACACTTGGATCTGTAGCTCTCGAATCAGCTTCATCTCAATATCTGTCTGAATTTCTCAAGCAGATAGCTACAGTTCTGCATCTACATAGGTCCATGGATTATTCTAACTATGGGAGCTGTAATCTCAGCGAGATGTCGTAGGGACTAAAAATTTTGGTCTGGTGTCCACTACGATCAAAATTTTTAGTCCCTACGACATCTTGCTGAGATTACGGGAGCTGGGGCTCTTCACAACTATGAACTTCTTTGTCTTCTTTCTGTTTAACCACTCCTATACACGTGGTTTTTATAAGATAAGATAAGATTTATTAATACCAATTTAGGGCCCATCAGGGCATAATAGTAAAGAAAAACACATACATGAAGAAATTAAAAATAGTAGCAACTTGCTAATATTATATAAGAAAAGAAACTAACAATAGATTAATGATGATACAGCAGTTGGGGATTACAACATATTATAGTGAAGAAGTGGTCAAATAGGATTGAGCTTAATAAGTCGTAACAATCCCCTGTGATTGTTGAACATTATTTATTCAAAATAGGGTCTGCTCGAAATGCTGTGGTACAACGCATTTTTTTCAATGACACTACTATTGGTTTTAACATAAGTGATTTTAAAGATAAATCAAGAATTTAATACCATCTGTTAAAGAGCATACAGTCCAAAAATTGATCTCCAAACAGCAAATACTGGAATCATGGAATCAAAGCATTTTCTCTTCCGGATATGTGGCACAATCATGTAAAGAACAAAACCGAAGTTTTCCCGGAAAATTTGAAAGTGAAAGTAGAAAGGTCAACAGGAGTCGAACACGTAAATGACAGGTTCGGTAACATCTATGGCATGACAGTGAGTACAGAGATACTGTATTAACTATTTTAATTCACCAAATCGATTGTTAAGCCATGAGATTTCAAAATGCTACAGAATCTTTCTTGTGAGTTGATTGAAAATTGGAGAAAAAATGAGTGTACAAAATCAGCTGATTCTTATACATACTATAGTGCCAGATTATTAGCTCACCTGAGCTGAAAGCTCAAGTGAGCTTTTCTGATCACATTTTGTCCGGCGTCCGTCTGTCTGTAAACTTTTCACATTTTCGACTTCTTCTCAAGAACCGCTGGGCCAATTTCAACCAAACTTGCCGCAAAGTATCCTTGGGTGAAGGGGATTCAAGTTTGTTCAAATGAAGGACCACGCCCTCATTCAAGGGGAGATAATTGGGAATTAATGAAAATTTAGTGGCATATTTTAAAAATCTTCTTCTCAAGAACCACTGTGCCAGGAAAGATGAAACTTATGGGGAAACATCCTCAGGTAGTGTAGATTCAAGTTTGTTCAAATCATTACCCCCCGAGGTAGGGCGGGGCCAGAATGGCCGACCAAAGTTTTACATAGAAATACATAGGAAAATTCTTTAAAAATCTTCTTCCCAAGAATGACAAAGCCATAATTCATCATATTTATGTGGAAGCATGCTCAGGTAGTGTAGATTCAAGTTTGTTCAAATCATGACCCCCGTGGGTAGGGCGGGACCAAAATGGCCGACCAAAGTTTTACATAGAAATATATAGGAAAATTCTTTTAAAATCTTCTTCTCAAGAATGACAAAGCCATAATTCTTCATATATATATATGGAAGCATGCTCAGGTAGTGTAGTTTCAAGTTTGTTCAAATCATGACCCCCCCCCCGGGGTAGGGCGGGACCAAAATGGCCGACCAAAGTTTACATAGGAATATATAGGAAAATTCTTTAAAAATCTTCTTCTCAAGAATGACAAAGCCATAATTCATCATATTTATATGGAAGCATGCTCAGGTAGTGTAGATTCAAGTTTGTTCAAATTATGACCCCCGGGGGTAGGGCGGGGCCAAAATGGCCGACCAAAGTTTTACATAGAAATATATAGGAAAATTCTTTAAACATCATCTTCTCAAGAATGACAAAGCCATAATTCATCATATTTGTATGGAAGCATGCTCAAGTAGTGTAGATTCAAATTTGTTCAAATCATGACCCCCAGGGGTAGGGCGGGGCAAAAATGGCCGACCAAATTTTTATATGTAGGAAAATTCTTTAAGAATCATTTTGTAAAGAATAGCAAATCCATGATTGGTCATGGGACTACTTTTGGATTTAAACTTTACAATAAAAAGCCATTTTCTACTTTTTCCTACCCTTAGTGCTCAGGTGAGCGATGTGGCCCATGGGCCTCTTGTCACTTTTTAACACGACTTGTGTTTTTGATACCTTTGCTTTGGCATTTTTAAGGTAATAGATTTAAATCAATTTAAAATATGTTGACCTTCACCTTTAATACACGACCTTGAAAATTCTCTCCCTCTCTCTTTCAACACAAAGAGGATATTTATCCGACTTTCGTCTGGAAGTGCAATTTTTTCATATAATATAGCTTTAATATAGCTTTGTATTCAAAATGACCTTAACCCCCTTCATGAAAATTTCTCTTACCCTTGGAATGATCATAAAAAGAAAAATCAGACCAAATAAAATTATCATGATAACACAAAATTTTTTACTAAATTGAAGCGGGGGGGGGGGGGGACTAAACCAACTAAAAAGGTAAATCTCATTTTCAATATGCCCTTTTGAGGTCTCATGACATATTCCTTAAATGTCTATTTGAATTCAGTTGTAATTTACCAAGAACCTTTAACATTTTTATAACAATTTGATTTCTGGACCTTTAAATTTCTGAAAAATATTCAAATAAAAAAATCATTACATCAGCATTTCACTGGGTTCAATGATTTCAAGCATGTAGGCTTATAAAGGAAATGCCATCTTTTGTAATATCTTAAAAATTCATGTATTTCTGATAACTACCTAAACCTAGATATTGAGCATACAATTCAGAAAACTAGTCTAAAGTGGATATGTCCCCTGATTTTTGGAAAGGGGTGGGAGTTAGATGGGGTGAGGGTTTGGCAATCCAAAAATAAGTATAGAACAATAAAGAAACTTGAAATTTTTACATCAAGGGAAATGGGGTTCCAACTTTTTCTACTTCCGATTACAGATTTAAAAAATAATTTTTAAAATTGGGTAGGATCACAACAAATGTGTGCACTCTCCCTTCAGATGGCAACTGATAGCAACTTGTGGTTATGGCAAATCATGGTATTAACAAATGGCAAATTTGATAGGGTACATTTCATCTGCTGTAAAGATAAAAGAGTTTGAAAATGCCTTAAACTTTAACCTTTTCACAAAACAATACTTGAACATGCCTTGGTGACGAGTCTTGCATATACCTATGTGATAAGTCTGTGATTTACACACCAATAACTCACACAAGACTTAAAACCATTCCTTAATTAAATGTACTTGCAATAGACTTGGAATAAACTTTCTTTTACCAGTTAAAATTAAATACAATAAAATTTAATTTCCCCTGATGCAGCACTCAGTGCAAATCTTAGATAACACAATAAAAATAGACTAAGAGAAGCTTTGGCCAAATACTACTTTCTAGAGAAACACTAATGCCTTCAAATTTTGTCTTAACATAATTCAGTTTTGGAGGGGGGGGGCAAAACCAGACATTTTCGGTTGAGAAAGGGCAATACCAAGCAAAAAAATCTTAATAAACCAAAGAAATGCCATCAGAATTATTTGTTAATTTTAATTCATTTGAATTAATTCATTTGATTTGAAAATAAGAACGATTTTGTGAGAGATTCGACTCAATTTCTATTAAAGAGAGCATCAGTTGATGATATCCATAATACAGTAACTGAACTTACATGTATGTATGCAATAATTCATAAAGGGACAACCATTTGATTTTGAGGGGGTGGGAGTGGGGGGCAAATTTTGGAAATAAATAATCTGCCCTCGAAAATGTTGAAAATAAAAAAATGTAATGGTCTGGACAGGAAATAAATAATCTGTCCTTGATCAGTGCTATTTCCCTCCTCCTCCCCCCAATTAGAGTTTTAGACTTGATGTTTTATTTTTTTTTCCAGTGAAGAAGAACATAATTAATCTGTCCTGGTTCAAACTGGAAATAGATGATCAGTCCTTCACTGACATGAACATAAATAATCTGATTCGAAAAAAATTATCCCCACCCCCCAACGAAAGAATCAAATGGTTGTCCCTTTATTGCGTACATGAACGGAATTGATCTTTGCAATAATTTAACTAAAGAGGGTATGATATTTCAATTATTGTGCGCATCAATTCAGATCAATGTTTAAGTTTAATAATAATTTTAGTTTGAAAATATCGTTTATTATGTTCCCCAAACGAAGTTGGGGAACATATTGTTTTTACTCTGTTTCTTATTATTATTATTTTTCTTCTTCTTCTTCCTGGGTACTTTTTTGTCCGGGAATGATCTTGTAAACTGTTCGTCCGATGTAGGTAAAACCTTTTTAGGGTCAGTAGACATGTTATGTAGATTTGCGGAATCAAGGTCATTTTGCGCGCACATGCTTGCAAGAGCGTGCACGTGCAACACGTGAAATGACCAATATAATGGATATTGCCGTAACTTTTCTATTTTTTGATGAAATTTTTTGAAACTCATAATGTAAGGATACATTAGAAGTATAGACAAGATAGCATGGTCAAAATAGCAAGATCTCACGCGCATGCACGTGCGCTTCGCTCTGATTGGCTGAAACTAAAGTCTCAATATCTTTCTTGTTTCTTGTCATAATCCTTTGAAATTTTGAACATAGTGCTACATTATAAAGATCTACAGCATGATATAAAAGAATTTTCATAAAAGCATGCGCATGTGCGCGTGCTGCAATCTGATTGGCTGAAACTTTAAATGGCTATATATCCTTTGTTTTTCGACGAAATTCTTTGAAATTTAAAATATAGTCATGCATTAGGATAACCTACAATATCGTATAGAAAAAAATCATGAAATCACGCATTTGCATGTGTGCTGCAATCTGATTGGCTGAAACTTGAAATGGCTATAACTCCCTTGTTTTTCTACCGAACCGGATGGGATTTAGAACATAGATCGATGTAAGGGACTCCTACAAGAAGGTATGGTCATCATGCACGTGCACGCACGTGCGTGCATTTAGAACGAGTATAATTAAAAATACACTTGAATGAGTGATTTTTATTACTTTTGGACGGAATGCTTTAATATATAGTATATTAAAATATATAGATAGTGTAGACAAGATGATATGGTCATAACTCACATGCATTCACATGCGCTGGGGTGCAATGCAAAAATTGAATATAATTGGTATCCTTTTGGAAAAACGTTGTTAAAGTCAAAAATGCACAGAGTTTGTCTTATTTAATGAAGCTTATAGGGAATATGGCACCAAAAGGGAGTTGGGGAGCGTTTGGGGAACATCTGTAACGGTTCCCGTTACAATTAGCACTAGTTATTTGAAGAAATATTTAAGAAAATACGAAGAAAAAAAAAACAGTTGTCAATGTCAAAAGTCCATTGAAATTTTTTTACGCTCTAAAGGGATGGAAATTACAAGTGCCTTCAATTATTTCTCTTTAATAAAATCAAATTTTTGTTTATTTGTAATTTAGCCGATTTCTTAAAACATTTCATTCATTGTTTTTTTTTTTCATTTATTTATTCATTTGTTTATTTTTAAAGTAATACAAGTTACACGTTTTGCAAAAAGTCATGGGAGCGAAAATTCTTGATAAAATTTATACTCAGAGGAACGATAGGTGAAAAAAGAGAACTGCTCGCGATTGGAGTGGTTTGGTTGTCAAGTTGTCCGTCGATTTATGAATGTTATCAAAAACAAGTGTATGAAATATGTTACCTATGATAACCCTCTCTTCAGAACGTAAAGTCATGTGTTGTACTTAATCCTAATGGAGAATGAAGAGCTAAAGAACGATATAGCCGGAAATGGCCACGAAAAGATTTCAGAAATCAACAATGCTAATGTCCCCACAGTTTTAATCGAGGTAAGAAAAAAATACGATGTATCGTATCACGTTGTCTTTGTTTTTTTGTTCATCTGTTTTTCTGATCGAAAAATGTCAGGCGCCGTCTCTCGTTTGTCGTCTGTCAACTTTTCTTTTCAACTTCTCAAGAACCAATGGGCCAATTTCATCCAAAGTCGCCAAGATGACCCTTGTACGTTTGTTCAAAAGAAGGATGAAAGTCAGAAACAGTCTTTCTCATAATGAAGATGATTAAGAATTAATGAAAAAGTATGATGTTTAAAACAGCACAAAGCGGAGCAGCCCCTCGCAAAAAAGCTTACCTATAAATCAAGTCAGTATTCGTCATCGATCCCGATAACCTCTGGTTCCTACCGTGATAATTCACCTACAAACGAACACACACGCAATTGCGTTACTACATCCTCTTAGGATTAACATACAATGGGAAAACATATGAAAAAATGTTGTACTTTTTTCCCTTTAGATCAAAGCCATGATAAGTTTTATTTATTTAGAAGAATCGTCAAGTAGTGCAATTTCAAGAATAAGAGAAATCTGGAAAAATCTTTCAAAGATATGATTAGTTATACGATTTTTAGCTCACCTTAGCCGAAGGCTCAAGTGAGCTTTTCTGATCACATTTTGTCCGTCGTCCGTCCGTCCGTCCGTCTGTCTAGCTGTCCGTCTGTAAACTTCACATTTTCGACTTCTTCTCAAGAACCACCGGGCCAATTTTGACCAAACTTGGTACAAAGCATTCTTTGGTGAAGGGGAATTTAAATTGTTAAAATGAAGGGCCAAGTCTCCTCACAAGGGGAGATAATCAAGAAAAGACAAAAATAGGGTGGGGTCATTAAAAATCTTCTTCTCAAGAACCACTGGGTCAGAAAAGCTGAAACTTATGTGGAAGCATACTGGAGTAGTATACATTCTAAATTCTTCAAATCATGATGTGGGCGGGCCACAATTGGGAATCAAATTTTTACATAGAAATATATAGGGAAAAAAAATCTTCTTCTCAAGAACCACTGGGCCAGAAAAGCTGAAAGGTATGTGGAAGCATCCTGGGGTAGTGTACATTCTAAATTGTTCAAATAATGACCCTCGGGGGTAGGGCGGGGCCACAATGGGGAATCAAAAGTTTTGCATAGAAATATATGGGAAAAATCTTTGAAAATCTTCTTCAGAACCACTGGGTCAGAAAAGCTGAAAAACTTATATGGAAGCATCCTGGGATAGTGTAGATTCTAAATTGTTCAAATCATGACCCCCGGGGGTTGGGCGGGACCACAATGGGGAATCAAATTTTTACATAGACATATATAGGAAAAATCTTAGAAAATCTTCTACTCAAGAACCATTGGGCCAGTAAAGCTGAAACTTATGTGGAAGCATTCCGGGGTAGTGTACATTCTAAATTGTTCAAATCATGATCCCCGGGGGTAGGGCGGGGCCACAATGGGGAATCAAATTTTTACATAGAAATATATGAGAAAAATCTTTGAAAATCTTCTTCACAAGAACCACTGGGCCAGAAAAGCTGAAACTTATGTGGAAGCATCCTGGGGTAGTGTACATTCTAAATTGTTCAAATCATGACCTCCGAGGGTTGGGCGGGACCACAATAGGGAATCAAAGTTTTACATAGAAATATATAGGAAAAATATTTTAAAATCTTCTTCTCAAGAACCACTGGGCCAGAAAAGCTGAAACTTATCTGGAAGCATCCAGGGGTAGTGTTCATTCTAAATTGTTCTAATCATGACCCCTGGGGGTAGGGCGGGGCCAAAATGGGGAATCAATTTTTTACAATGGGGAATCAAAGCATCCTATAGTAGTGTAGATTTCAAATTGTCTAAATTATGATCAGTGGAGTAGGATGGGGTCACAATATGTTTTACAAGGGGGAAATCTGGTAAAGAACGGGATGGTCAAAGCTTCTCGGGTGAGCGATGTGGCCCATGGGCTTCTTGTTTGCTTTTTATATCGGTTTCATACCAAATTGCTCAGGTGAGCGATGTTGCCCAGTGGCCTCTAGTTTCAAACCGATAAGTAGTTATATTTTTTTAACAGAAGGAGGAAAATGTGGTGCCTGACGGTGGATGGGGCTGGTGGGTGGTGTTTGGGAGTTTCATTTGTCACTTCATTATTGGGGGCCTGGAGCGCTCATCTGGCCTGCTATACCTCTATTTCCTGGAGAGGTATAAGCAAACCGCGGCCGCTACTGCATGGGCGACAGCCATCCCCTCAGGAATCAGACTCTTATTGGGTATGTATAATCTCGTGGTTTTAGATATTTGTCTAATGTTGAATTTTTAATGCAAGTAGAATTTCATTGCATTTTTTCTAGACGCAGTTTTCGATGATTTTTTTTTACATAAATAAAAAAAGTTGAGCAAGGCATTTGTAGTTTGACATTTTTGTAAGTCCTAAAATAAACAGAACATTTGATGAACTGGAATGCAGAATTAAATGTAAAGAAGTAGTTGTTTTTTTTATTTCATTGTAGGTCCCATATGCAGCTTTCTCTGTAACAAGTTCTCCAGTAGGACAGTCGTAATAACAGGGTCCATCATATTCACCGTGACTCTGATCATAACGGCGTATTCTCCATCTTTGTACGTCAACTTTGCCGTTTTTGGATTTATAGGAGGTGCGTCTTCAAATCAGGCAAATAGAATTTTGTCATTTATACAATTTGTGTATAGCTTTCTGTTGTTTGAAATATAATGCTAAATGCATCATGTTTAAGGTTTTGGACGTAGTTTGTCATATGCCCCAGCCGTCACGATGGTGGGGACTTATTTCAACAAGAGAAGGGGCATTGCAATTGGTATGGCGACTTCTGGGGTGGGATTCGGATCGTTTGCCATTCCAGCAGTTGTAGAAGTAGCATTCCATTTCTACGCCTTTACCGGGGGATTTTATATTCTAGCGTGTTTTGCAGTCAATTTGTGTGTCTGTGGTATGCTGTTTAGACCTTTGGAGAAACAAAGACAACTTATGGCTTTTGACCAAAGGCAAGAAAATTGCACTTGACCTTTTCAACTTATTTCAAAATTTTACGAACAGTTGATGCATGCATATCTAGACCCAAATGCTACGGATGTACCTTATCACTTTTGATACAGTTTTGATACTTTACAGAAAAAATATTTAGCAAAACAGGTCCATGTTTGAATTAAGATTTATTGAAATTAAGCGTATTTCATAACTCTGCATGAATTTGAATAATTCAGATAGGTAGAGACATACAAAGTATACTAGTATTTCCTAAACAATCTTTGAGTCTCCCTGGGCCTTAAATGTGGATTGAACAAGATACGACTGCTTCACAAATACGTACATGTTACATTTACAGGAGAAAAAGTATAAAAGATGGTGCTGAAGTTCCACTAAAAGACACAAAAACATTTGTATCACATGACAGTTTAAATCAGCATTCCAATGACTTCAGTACTAGAGCGGAATTATCAAACGATGAAAAGATGGATCTCAAAAACACGGAAACTATGGTCGTTGTAGACAGTAGATTTACAGGAACAAGAGAGAAAGAACCACCATTACCCGATAATTCGGGCGAAGAAGAAGCATTGCAGAACGGATCTGTACAAAATAGGGACAGCAACAGAAAACGTAGATGCTGTGGTCTCTTTAAAACGGGGCCAAAATCTTCAGGTCCAAAGAAGACATATCTAGAATTTTCACTGTTGAAAGATTATCGCTATCTGTGTTTTTGCTTAGCTATTATGATGTTTACTCTCGCCTTCCAGTCTACCTTCGTGTTCCTTCCAGCCTATGGCAAACAAATAGGAACCACTGACATGGAGGCGGCGTATTTGGTGATCATCACTGGTGTTTTTGACGGGGTGGCAAGGCTTATATCAGGAACGGTTCTCGATCTGAAGAACGTCAAAAGATTCCGTGTGTATGTATACAACACTGTCATGTTCTTGGTGGGAGGGGTATCTTTTGTGATTCCCTTTACTCGGTCTTACAGCCAGCTGTGTGTGGTGTGCGGGGTTTATGGGTTCCTGATAGGTACCTACATTTCCCAGAAATCGGTCATCCTAGTGGACTTGCTAGGACCAGAAAAACTAGTCAACTCATTTGGAATTCTGATAGCCTTTCAAGGTGTGGGGATGCTCATAGGTCCACCTTTGTCAGGTAATGGAATATTTGCAACAAATTTTATTATTTGTCGTGGATTAAGTGTTAGTGCTAATATATTTTCTTTCCAAATTCAACGTAGGGCTTAAATTACCCTAGATTTCCAGAATACTACCTCAGGAACATAAAACATGTAATGACATAGCATCTAAAAACTTTTTTTTTAATTTCCAGGTTTTCTGAAAGATAATGTTGGAGGGTATGAAAACGCTTTTTATGTTGGAGGTAGTGCAATGTTTATGGGTGCCATCATTTTATTGATATCCAACATTCGTCACTTAACTATGTCTAGGAATAAGAAACAATGAAAGTTATATATGTTCATTGCTCACCTTAGCCAAAGGCTTAAGTGGGCTTTTTGTGGTCGAAAAGTGGCCTGTCCCTGTTCTTTTGTATTTCATGCATTGTTGGTAAACTTACCATCAAACCTCAATATGCATGTGTTATAAATTATTCTTTTAACTATATTTGTCAGAAAAAAAGAAAGTACATGTAACCTAGGTGAGTTGTTATAATTATTGAAAGAAGATGGGCAAATAAAGCGAGCAAAAATGCCTATTTTGAGGAAAAAAATGAATCTGAAATATTTTTGATAGTTCGTTTACCATAAACATATAATTTATGTTCATTTAATGTTCCTACCTAGATATTTTTCCCAATATATCAAGGCGCTATACTTTTCATTAAAAAAATCACAAATTTCTGAAACGCTATACTAGTACTTTAAGTAAAATCTTGCCCATTTCCCGAAACGTTATATCGTATGTGAAATCGAAACATGTTACAGTGTATTCTGTATTTTTGTAAAATAGAGTACATACACCAAAGAGAGAAGATTGATCAATTCTTCAAACTGGAACACATTTTTCCTCAAATGAATAAAGTTTTGTTCCATGTTTTGAAAGACTGAATGAAAAATTGAAACCCAGGATTTATTGCTTGCACTAAAAAACTATAAATATCACATTTTAAAATCAAAATAAAGAATGTTTTTCTGCTGAGAGAATTTTTACAAAAAGCAGGTTTATTTGTCTAAATTTTGAACCTTTTCAGTGATTTTATTTTTGTTTATTAAATTTATAAAATGAATATGATTTTCACATTTAAAGCTATGTATAGGCATTTTGTAAGCCTTGTTCGCCCATCTCCTTCGAAAAATATATATACTATGATTTATGACGTGTTATACACGTATGTTTTACGTGATATATAAATTTTATAAAAAAATGTATTTTTTTTTAACTGATATGTATTTTCTCAATCTTAAATTATGTATATTATTGTTAGTAGATTCACGAATTTTGTTTCTCATGCAATGTTTACTCTCCATGACTGTTGACTGAACTTGGTAAAATCATCGAGTATTCTGGATTTTAAAACAAGTTAGAGTATATTTTTATTATATACTTTATTTTTTTTTTTAGAGAAATATAAACTTGGTAATCGTTAATCAAGATGGTTTGACAACGTTTACACAAATTTTATAAATGACAATCATTGGTATAATTTGTTATTAACACTTATATATAAATGTTGAAAACGTTCTTAATGAAATCAAATAAAAATGTTACACTTCTAATGTTTTATAGTCTCCTGCTTTAACTGAAAGGAATGATGTTAATGTTTGACTTTCAAATAAGACTCTCATTGATTGTAGCTCCAAAGGTCATGGTCAGATACTAGTATGTATTCATGAATTCCTGAAGTATATTTTCCTTTACTGTTTAAAACATACTTTTCTTTGATCTACAGAAGACCCCTTTTGATTGTGAGGTCAATAGGTCAAGGTCAGAAATTATATATCTGCATAATTTAAATGATTTCCAGATATAACTTTTATAAAAGTATTTACTCCCTTTGACACAAAGAAGACCCCCTATCATTTTGCAGGCATTCGTGTGTCAGGAATGCTTGATTTGATTACAAATAAATTATAATTAATACCTTGTTGATTTCGATTTATTTTCTTTTTATTTAGTTTTGATTTGAGGTCGGATGAAGCTAACTGCATAAAAATGCCAACTGACATTTTCACTAAGGCAATTTTATGAACATTGAGAAGAGATCTATTTTTTAAGCTCATTTCATTTTTTTTTTTCATTTTCAACATAGGGTAACTGTCATTTTCTTCCAGGAAAATGTTCGAAGACAACTTTAAGTACTGATGAACAGAAAATTATTTGGGGAAATGCATACTAGTATATTGTGGAAATCAATTAATTTTATTCCTGATTTGATGTTAGATTGCTCTAACTGCATAAAAATGCCCAAGAATCAAAACTCTTCAGTATTTTGTATATAAAGCTAGGGGTTCTTAATAGCCATTGGCCGTATAACAGTACTTTCATAAATAGAGAATCCCGTGCACTTGCAAAAATCGGTAACCGATATTTTAGAACTATTGCATACAAATTTTTTAAATATACATTTACAGTACATATGTATATACAAATGCAAATATTTCTAAACAGAATTTTCCATTTTCTGGTGAATAAGATAGCCATCTGGCATATTTTATACCGTGCAGCTGGACAGGTGCTTTAGTAGGACGGAGTGGGGGATTTTATCGGATCGAAGAAAAGTAAAGTCAGTGGCCAGCTTAAGGCAATGTTGACAAATCGCTGACAAAATTTATGTTCATGTCAGCTTAACAAAGACATGATGTCCGAATAAACATAACCTTTTGTGATGCTTTAATGTATAGAGTTCAGATACCCGGTATTAAGATTATTAGTGAAACTGCCAAGGCGTAACTAGAGAATTCCTTATGTGTTATCGCGCGTTACATCTACGAAATGTAAATCCGTTTTATATACATTTACAATTCATGGGTAACATTTTTTGATTGCTCTGTTTTACGTGCAGACGGGGTGAGGATGTATAGATATCTTTATTCTTGAATTTCAATAATAAAAAAAAAACATGGATGCTGAAGAACAAAAATTTATTTGGCTGTTAGATGAAGACGAGATATCTACATCATCAGATGGTAGCTCGACACTTTGCACCATGTGTGTTGAAGAATCCGATTCAACGGCTGTTTTATATTGTGACGAATGTCAAGAAAACTTGTGTGAAATGTGTGTATTTTTTCATGGGAGGCAAAAAACAACTCAAAATCATGAGCTAACACACATTGAAAATTCAGGAACATCGGAAATAAGATATCTTCTATCAGATCTAGAAGGTGAAAAAACGGCGAATAGTAAGATGGATGATTTATTTGTAAAACACATCTCCGAAGAAATGGATTCTAAATCACTTTTGTTTGATCGTCTGATAAAACGGTGTGACGATGTAAAAATGGAAACAAATCTTCATTCTCAGGACATTTCAACCGAAATTAATTCCCATTTTGACAAATACATCGAATCTTTGGAGAAACACAGAACTGAACTTCTGAAGCAGACGAGAGAAATGTCTACGAAGCACACAGAATTTATTGCAAACCAACAATCGGTTCTCTCGAGTTTACAAGAAAATGTTGATGAAGTTAAGAAAATACTGAAGACAATGACCTCGGGGTTAGGTGGAAGCAGCGGGGATTGGAGTAGATTGTCCAAACTTTTGATGACTATACGGCAAGCCAAAGTTCACGTGACCTCTCCGGAAACAACATTTTGTCCAGATGCTGATGGTCCCATTATTGACCAATACCAGTTCTACGGACAAATATTCAGCGGACATTTGTGTCCAGCGAAATGCTATATAGATTGTTCTGGTAAGTTCCTTGTTTAAATTTGAATATGGTAAGAGTACATTCAGATATAGACACGGTGACATGTTTTGCCGGTGCATATATTAGAATACATGCATTCGTAGTTATATCAAAGCTCGAATGGGACGTAAAACAACATACAATCAATCAATTAATTAAAACTACACTCTTACAAAAGAAATTCAATGAAAATCTCATTTTATGTAGTGAAGAATCTGTAATATTGTTTGAGTGTGCATCAGTTTGCATACTGACAAAACTCGATTTACTTAGTTAATATATATTTAATCAATGTTAAGTTTATATTCATTTAAGTGTAAATGTGCATTTGATTTTTTTTAAGGGCTAGAGACAGCAAGGGTAAGACAGAAGGCATTAGTCATACTACATACTTTACAGCAGGAAGGAAAATCGTTTCCCTGCGAGGCAAAAGTCCGGGTAAAAATTCTAGAGCCATCAGGATCTCTTTGGTAAGTATACTATACATGGATTCTTTGTATGTGGAGTTTCAGTGCTCTTTCTACATTTTTTATTGAGAAAAGTTCTTAATTTTGGCAAGGAAAAGGGTTCAATATTCGTTGCTATTTGTTTAAAATTTTAATATTTTTTCCGAATTCAAAAGCACTAATATCGTTTTAAATTTAAAAAAAAAATCACTGAGTATCTTAACCTGTTTGTGTAATTTTACAAAAGTAAACCAAAAGAAGTAAGAAATAACATGGACGGAACTTGGATGATAGAGTTTTTACCATACGAAACTGGAAAACATGTGCTTCATGTCACAGTTGATGGACAGCCCATTAAAGTATGTTAATTTGACTTTTCTAAGGTCATTGGTTTATTCGACAAAAATGTGGTTTGTAATTGCAGTAAATGATCATTATCAGGAAAGTTGAATATTTTGTTTTCAGACGAAATCTGTGGTTTTCAATGTGAAACACGGTTGGCGAGAACACACTGGCAGATGGCACTGTTGTTCCGTTTGCTCCGAAAACAGGAGAAATGATGAACCGTGTACATACGGGTCTTCATTAGCAGGTTTATCATATGATTTATTTTTTAATATTCATGTATTAATTAATATGAATCATAAGTTTAAATTAAAAATTCCAAAAATCTGCATTTTTAGGCGACTACTGTTGCAACCATGACTCTGTCGTCCACCCTGGGGGCCCACATTGGACATGCTGTGGTAAACTAACGAAACACTCTGAATGTGATACATATACCTGGAGAAAAAGACGAAATCAGACTAGCCCATACAACAGACCACTGTCAAAATGCAGTTTTGATCTCAGTCTTATGAACTCTGTTATAAAGGAAGTTACCCTGTAAATATTGTCAATATTGTGAAATGACCATGACCTCTACATAAGTCTTGAATAAAATAATTTCTACACAAAATTTGGTAAAAAACTGCATCACAAAAGTTACTCAGTTGAGCGATGTGGCCCATGGGCCTCTTGTTTTTTTTACATAAGCATAGCATTACATAAGCATAGCATAATGATTATGGTGTTTTATTAACGAAAGATAAATATATAATGTTCAACATTAACAATAAAAAAATATTTTATACGATTATTGTCATTTGTTTCTTCATTGTTGTAATACAAATGACAGTTTTGCTGATGCACTTCCGGTTCGGCGGCTATGGATCTCTTAGAAATGCTCTTTCTATGGTGCTCACATAAATGGTTGACATCTGGAACAGGTGTTGTAAATATATCCATAAATGTATCCGTCGAATTCTCCTTTTTTCCCTGTAGAATTGGTATTTTGTTAAAAAAAATTATTGAAAAAGAGCGTACATGTACGTATATCGGTATATTAAAGCAAAAAAAGAGAATACCTTTTTGGGTATTCTGAGAAGTCGTTTCCTTCTAACGAACCTCACACCCACGATGCCTGTGATTATGATGAAGAGTATGGCCCCCATGATACCGAACAGTACCCCTGCGCTCCACTGGCACTCGTCAGAATAGTCGCCACAGTTGTTGATACCGTCACACTGGAGGAGGGAGGAGATACACCGACTTACACTCCTGCTCTTCATCACAGGGCACTGTTAATCATTTAAAAGGCAATGGAGGTGGTTAGCAAAACAACATTAAAGTTATATTCAGCGCAAGAAAGCATTACTACCAAAGGTTATATAATTTTCATGCCCCCGTAAACGAAGTTTCGGGAGTATACAGTTTTGTCCTGCCCGTCCGTCTGTCTGTGTGCCTAGCTGTCTGTCTGCCTGTCTGTTTGCCCATAACTTTTGAGTGGATGGGGCAATTGTTTTCATATTTCATAAGTGTATTCTTTGTGACAAGACCTTTCTTTGGGTACCACCAAATTTGACCTCTTGACCTTGGAGTTTGACCTACTTTTACAAAGAAAATACCACACTTTAACATTTGCCAGAACTTTTGAACCCTTGGAGCTAGGGTTTTCATACTTCATATGTATATTCATTGTGACAAGACCTCTCAGTGGGTACATGTATAAATATTTTCGACCTTTTGACATTGACCTTAGAGTTTGACCCACTTTTTCAAAACTTTATCCATGGCCATTATTTTTGAACAGTTAGAACTAGGGCTTTCACAGTTCACAGGTGTAATCCTTGTAACAACGTCTTCCTTTGGGTACCAACACGTTTGACTTTTGACCTTGACCTTCGGAGTTTGACATGCATTTGAGAAGATAAGCTGCCATACGGAGGGGTTGGGGCATCAGTGTTTCACAAACACATCTTGTTTTTAATTTGATAAATTTCATCACTCTAAATACAAAAATGATTTTATACCTTTTCTGAAAGTTGTGAGAATAATTTCAAAACCATCTCTGACGTCGTAAAAATCGCTGCGAAACGTCATTAACACCTGTTGACCTTCTGAAACATAAGAACCTGGCGGTCTCTCCTTCCCACATATCCTGGAAGGCAACCCTGAAAAATATATTGTGAACTCAATGACCAAACGTTTTGCAAACAACGCGTGCATACTAGTATTTAAATTCGGTTGGCAGAAGTGTAAATTTGCAATTTCAATAATGTACATTTATACGGTGTTTTGTTTCTGACTACTATAGTATTTTCTCTAGAGAAGTAGAGAGGTGTTCGCCTACATCCAAAAGGTTGTCATCGTCACAGAGGGGTTCAAACTCAATATCCAACCTCTTAAACACGATGATGAAGCGATAGGGCTCCATTGTCTCGATTATTAATTGACAGTTAGAGTTGAGTGCGTAATTATTCCGGAAAGTCTGTTGGATGTTTGCAATGTGAAAAATTCGTCCATCCAATTTTATGATTCTGCCACATTGTTCGTCCATTGCATCTGCAAAACAAAAGGTGCATGAAGCATTTAAAGAATCACGAATGCTTCCAGGGATTTACTAGTACGTGGAAATTGAAGGGGGTGGGGGTAATCAAACTATTCTCTTGATGAGGGTGAAAGGAAGGAGTGTTATAATCTATTTACATGTAATGCAATTTTTGCAGGGAAAACTTAATTTTTATGACCCCTTAATCGAAGATTCGGGGTATAGAGTTGTTCCCTGTCCGTCTGTCTGTGTGTCAGTAAAACCTCTAACCTTGTCGATAACTTTTGATTGATTGGGGTTTTGGCTTTCATATTTCACAAGTACATTCCCTGTGACATGGTCTATCTTTGAATTCCAAAATATTTGACTTTGATCTGGGGTTTTACCCACTTTCGCCAAAAAATTACCAAACTTTAATCTTGGTCATAACTTTTGAACAATTGTTGACATGGCTTAATTGTATCAGTCCTTTTCCATGCCAGATGAAACATTTTTTTACCTTTTTACATTGATCTTTGTGTTTGGTACAATTAAAAAGATGAACTTAACTTTTGAATAGTTATTACTGGTGTCTTCATATTTCCTATGTACTACCTTGTGACAAGACCTTCCTTTGGATACCAACAAATTGACCTTGAAGTTTGACCTACATTTAAAAAACTTTATCCTGGACCATAACTTTTGAACAGTTGACCAGTGCAAGAACTAAGATATTTCAATGACATATTAGTATTTCTGATGACAAGGTATTTCCCTGGGAACTTTAATTTGACCCTTTGATCTTGACCTTGGAGTTTGACCTACTTTTGCAAAAGCTTGGCCATACTTTTGAACGGTTGGTTCTTAAATTTCATATTTCACATGTATATTCATTTAAGTCCTGTCTTTGGGTAACAATATTTTTATCTCTTGACCTTGATCTTGACTTGCATTTATAAAACTTTAACCCTCGCTGAAATCTGTCATACGAGGGCATCAGTGTTTCACAAAAACATCTTTTTTTTTTAGAATCGAAAAAAGAAAACTGCACTTATCACACATTAAATCATACGTATGCTTGAAACATTAAAAAAAAAAACCCAGATGTTTAACTTACATTTCTTTCCGAAGAGAACTGTTGGTAAACCAAGAATGCAGACAATTGCAGCCATAAACGCTATTCCGTGATCAGCTAAATTCATATTCTGTAAAAAAAGTGAATTATACTTTATATAAACAAGAACATGTTAATTTCATCAGTCTATAAGTACATATCTACTGTATATTACAGACATACCTTGATAGTATAGGTATTTCCGGAGACATGCAGTCAACCCTCACCGGCCTAATGGGTTTTGTTTCACAAACGGAGCGTAATGACAGGGTTATATTTATCTTTCTCCGACCCTCGGAAACATGCCATACTATATACTGCTTTACGACATATGGACAATTATTCAATCGTCTTAGTTAAGTCGTAAACAATCTGGTGGTCAACAGAAAAACTTTCGATCGAAAATTATTGAAAAACAACTTAACAAAGTAACACGTGTTAGGATGTTAGGATTAAAATTCTTGGTAATGACAATGCGTCAACTTCATTGTCAAAACATGCCATTTGTGTAACTTTAACATGTTTAAAATATTTCTAATCAATTAAAGTCATTGTCATGTTCTTTATTAGAGCTAATGAGGACTTGACGTGCAAAAACTCCCATAAATGTTCAATACTTGGTAATTGCGAGGTTGTGTACGATATTTACAAGAAAAATTCAGATTAATTTATTTTATGAGCGAATGAATGGATAATAAACAGTGGTGGATTTACGGACAGACGATACGTTCCTAAAAATATTTATAATTTTTTCTAAAATATTGCTACATGTACTTTTAATAACATGTTTAAAACACAAATAATTGAGATACATGTACTTCGTCAAGTATATAAGCAGGAAACCATGTTGATGTTTAGAACTTTAGCTTTTTGATTTCTTTAGACAATTTAAGAATCCCGTTTAAAAATCATTAGGTAAAATTAATTCTACACTTTTTATATCCCCTGCAAACGAAGTTGGGGGAGGGGGGTATATAGGAATCAGCTTGTCCATTTGTCCATCTGTCTGTGCAAACTTGTCCGGTACATTTCTTATGGCGGAACATAAGAATCTGTTACTTCACACAAAGATTGCTCATGACCTAAGGATGTGCCATGACCTTGACCTAAGGTCATTTGGGCAAGTTAAAGGTCATTGAAAGAAAAATATTCCTAATTCATGTTTCGTCCATGCCTTTCTCTTGTAAAGAAAAACTTGAATCTACGACTTCACATAAAGATTGCATACGACCTGAGGGTATGTCATGACCTTGACCCAAAGTCATTGTGAAAGTTCAAGGTCACTAAAAAAGTGCATAATTTGTGTCTGGTCCACATCTTTCTTATGGATAAGCTTGGTGGGTTCCTCTTTTATACAAAGATTTCTTATGACCTGATGGTGTAAGCATGACTTTGACTCAAGGTCATTTCTGCAAATTCAAGGTCATGGAAAGAAAAATGCTCATTAACTCATGTCCAGTCCATATTTTTCTTATGGATAAATGTGGTGAGTTCCCATTTTACACTAAGATTGCTCATGACCTGAGGGTGTGTCATGAGCTTGACCCAAAATCATTTGTGCAAGTTCAAGGTCACTAAAGAAAAAAGTACATAATTAGTGTCTGGTCCATATCTTTCTAATGGATAAGATTGGTAGGTTCCTATTATACAAATATTGCTTATGACCTGAGGATGTGATATGACCTTGACTCAAGGTCTGCTTTAAAAGGAATTTTCATAATTCATATACATGTGTATTGATAACTTTTAGTTCTCTTTGATAATTATGAAAGAAACAAATGATGTTGAATCCCTTTAACTAAAAATAGACCCGTACTGACTTTGAGGCCAAAGCTGAAACACAACATCACAAGTTCATTTATGAGATTTTTTAATTTTGGCTTTTGTAGAGGATATGCCTTTACAGTGAGTATAAAGTTCTTTTCTTTATGATAATGCAAATCTTGGCATAAAACGGTTGTCAAAATCGTCCAAAACCAATTACTTCTTTTTTCCTTTGAAAAATTATTGCAAAAAATACATTGATGCATATTTACCAGTACATGTGTATTGAGAAGTATCTTAATAACTGTATACATTGAAACAGTTTTCAATGACAAAAAACAAACAAACAAACAAAAAACATTTTCTGTAGTATCTAATATTTCATTGGATATATCTTCTTTATTTTTTTCTTTATCCATTAATTCTTTTGTCAGGCTGGAAACAATATAACCCAGATAATTAATACATCTTGAGCCCTCAGGCACACTTCCATTAAAAGAACAATTAAACAAAGCAGTCTCTTCTCCCATCATTTTCCATTTAGAGCTGTAGTAAAGTGGGTTCTTCATGAGTGCATAGGCAGTGCTATAATAAAATACATATATTCTATATGAGATCAACCAGCTAGGTCACTGATGCATCCTCCCCAGTGTTCAGCCCCTCATCCTTCTCAGTGTTGGCCCCCTCACCCTCCTGTGGTGTACTGTCTTTTAGCTTTGCAGTTTTATATGACTGAACTGCTCTTTGTGTGTTGAGCTGACGCTTTCTAATCATTTCAAATCTTTGGACCTTTTTCACCTCTGTGACCTCTGGGGGTTCAGGGGTCACTAACCCTTCTGTTATCTTGTAGTATACTGTGGTGGTGTCAGCATCACAGATAGCTAAGGTTATTCTGAAAAAAAACCCCAAAAAATTTAACAAATAAAATTATAACATAAAAAAAAATGTATGATGAAAACTTTTAAAAGTCTATGAAGTAGAAAACATGTCAGTGTGTAAAAAAATTCTTCCAGCACCTCTCTCTCTCTCTCTCTCTCTCTCTCTTTCTCTCTCTCTCTCTCTCTCTCTCTCTCTGTGCAAATACCAGTAATTAATCTACTTTCCTGCATTTATTTTTGAAAAGAATAGCTTTATGTATCTCCTCCTCTCTCTACTGTGAGCAAGTAGACCTAAGCTACAACATACCCATGAGTTTCATATCCATCAACTTTAATTTTCTTTAGATACTGTTGTAGGCAGTGTGTGCTGATACTGTCTGAACTCAAAAGTGGCAAAATAATTTCTCTGGCTTCCTCTCTTGTGGGATGACCTGAGATGAAGGCCAGGTCAAGGTCTTTACATCCATGCAGCTTTACATTCCACCATCCTCTCACTGAAAAAAAATATCAAATTATTATGGCAATATAACATTAAAATTAAATCTTTAATTATCTATCTTATTATAACACTAAAATTTAGTATATTATTTCCTTTTTTCAGCAAAAAGTTATTTCTCTCTCATTTACCATCCACAAAATGCAAGGGTTTCTGAGTTCACTCATGGCTCATGGACATGAGGGGACTCATGATAATGCAGAACCCAAAGTTGTGAGGATGCTCGATGTACATGGGTAGTTTTCTCCGTAGTGTGTATGTTAATTACCTTCACATAAGTCTAGGTACACATTAAAAGTTGTTCTCATCTGCACTAAATTTTTCAAACCAAAGCTTTCCAATTCTTTGAACTAAAAAAGTGAAAAGAGAAAGTCTATATTTAGTCAAAAGATAAGCAGTTGGTAAGTAACTTTAAATAATTAAATAATATACAAATATATTCAAAGATTATTATCTTTTAATCACCTTCACATGATCGTATGGTGTGAAACTCTCTTCCATGCCGTTTTCTACTTTCTTTTTATTCTAAAAATAGCAGAGGGTGTTTTCCACTTATTGTTTATAAATTGTAAATCTCGCGAGAACATCGCCAACTTTGACCAATCAAGAGACGTCCAGCATACGTCACATGCTGTAGTTTTCTAAAATTAGCAGTGTTGTTTGTTGCCATTAGTGGTGCAATAGTCAGTCTGAAAACCAGTTATAAAAAATTAAAGCAATGTTGTCACACCGGCATTTTCCTGTAAAACATCGAACAAGTCATCAGCTGTGAAATGGAAGCCCTCTTACTCCCTCAAATCCATTCGTTTGGGCATCATCAAAGGGAAGGCGCTATGATGTGCTACAGCCCTGTTTCTACATTTGGCGATGATTTCACCCTAATTCTTCGCCAAAATACGCTTCCTCAGGAGAGCAAATTTAATCCGGGAGAATCAGAAGAAATGCAGCCACTTTCTAAGATGGAAGAAACTATTGATTCATTCACATTTATAGAAGATACAACCACATCAAATGAAAAGGAGGAAAATAAAAGACTTGAGGAGGACAAAAAGGTCGAAATTGTTCCAGACACAGGCAGGAGGTATAAGAAGTGTGAAATTCCTGATGATATTTTAGAAAAGTATGGTTCAAAATCACGCAAAAAGACAAAGAAGAAGGAAAAGATTGAGAAAAAGGGAAAGAGATGGAAATACTTACCTAATGATGAAATGGGATTTAAAATCTCACTCTTTCCTAGACCAGTGTGTGACAATGTTAGTATTGATTGTGATGCCCAGGAGCTTTACTTGAAGATTGAGAATGAATGTGATGAAATGGAGAGATTGACTGAGAAATTTGAAGAATTCCAAGAGATGGAGGGATGTATGAGTGGAAATATGAAAATAGAAATCCGTGCTGATCGGGACAGAAAAGTGGAGAAAGCGCACAAACAAATAAAAACCAAACATTGTCTTAGCATTCAGAACAATAATGGACGAAAACATCTATACATTAATCACAGAGTTTACAAACTAATGTCTATGGAAATCACAATAAGCCTTAATTGTATGCCAAGTAGAAAGAAAGAGAAGATAACTTTAAGCAGAGAAGAATTAAAGAAGACCAAAACCATAAAACCAAAAGGTTCCCATTCTGATGTGGTAGCTCCACGCCCCCCACCTCAAAACCTGGCCTATGCTCTAGATAATTACAACGCCCCCTCAGACTTTGACAGTGCTGTAGTAAACATTCTGATCGGATTGCAACACCGAGACCTTACCCCTGAGGATTATGAATTACTACTCAGACTGGATGAACAAGTGGCCCCTAAAACTGTGTCATCCACCACCATTAAAAACTTTAAAACAGAGACTATTGATGAGACTTCAGCTGGTGCCTTGTGTGCTATTTGTATGGAGGTCTATGAAATAGGCCAGACTCGTAAATTTCTTCCCTGTAATCATGAGTTTCACTCCAGCTGTATTGAGATGTGGCTAACTAACTCTTCTGTGAACTGTCCAATTGATAATTTACCAGTGGAACCATCTTGATAAAATGTATTAATTAATCCACATTGCATATTTAATTTATATGTGTATACTTAAACTTTTACAAGATATAATAAAGGATAAAATATATGTAAAGACTGAATTCAGCTTTAAGCAGTGGATTTTGATATCAAATAAGATAATATTTAATAAATAATAAATTTAAGATTGTTTTATTTTCTTTCAACTGATTTTTTGTCAGCTTCATTTCATTCTATATCCGGGGTTGTTCCTAAGCCTGGGTGCCCGGGAATTTCCCTGCCAATTATGACATAATTACCCCGTTATTTTGGTACTCCCTCTCATCCCATTGTTAGGGGAGAAAACCCCCAGAGCACCTTCTATTTTTTCAACGTCCTCTGCTATTTCAAATTTTTAGGGACAACCCTGCACATCGCTTTTGAATTGCTTGTATTGATTTTAAAGAACATCATACATAAACTCCAGTATATGCAAGTGTACTCTGTTTTGGTTAGACATTCTCATCAATATTTCATTGATGACATGATGGCAAATCACGTAACAGTCAGCTGGGAATTGTGATGCAATTATTTAGAATTTAATGTAGGAAGTAGACATGTATATAGACAACACAGGTACTTGATGTTACATAATTTTGTTTTCCTAAACAACACAAAACAATACCTTATTTTTAAAGAAAAATATGAAACATTTTTTTCTGTGTTTGACGTGATATAAACAAGCCAGTGGAATGCATATAACCATACTGTTCAAATTCTCAACTGGAGAGTATTAGACACCATGTAACAGGATAAGAAGAGATTTAGCTCACATTCAATGAACAACAGTAAACTGCATAAGCAGAGTTGATCAGTAACTCTTGACTTGGGAAGATGGAGGTGCCATGGTCTCAATAAAATTATTGCCATTCACAGAAAGGAAATGTATGAGTGTTATAACAGCTCATGACTTCTGTTATAATTAGCTCTATTGGATATCAAAACTTCTTTTTATTTGCTTATATGAAAAGTTGATGGTAAATTAAGAGAATCATTATCTTCATACATAAAACAACTCTCATTCCATTGTCCTCATTTAATTATACTTGAATAAAATCAAATTTTAATAAAAATTGTAAAATAACAATCAAAAAATTTGTAGTAATGAGTATATATATTAGAACAGAACATATCAACAATGTATACATTATTTAAAAACAACTGATTTTGGCAACAATATCTTTTCAAAACAATCATCCCTTCTTTTATTGAAGGAAGACAACTTTTAAAATTGAAAAGCATATTTTTGAAAAATGTTTTTAAAAAACACAACAAGAAAGGAATAGCTGAAATTAACACACAGATAGCAGTGTTTAACATCAAATCTGATCAGCCTTAGAAAGGGTTTAGAAGAGATTTTCATTTATCTGTTGATCTGTGTGCTAAATTCAGAAAATAAGCATTCAAAAGTTGTGAAATGTCATTGTGTGAATAAATACTACTGCCCTTTATAAGCACACATGTGGCTTTTTGTCTTCGTTAATCTAATAAAAATCTAAATCATCGTTTTTCAACCTTAATCCATCCACTGGGGTGCTGAACAAAATATGAAAACCAAATGTATACAAGAGTTATAAAAATTAATCATTCAATAGAAATAAAATAAAATTGATATTTCAATAAATGTTCAATTAAATTTTGATAAAAAATACAAATATATTTTTTATATTCAATTTGAATTTGTTTATAAAAATTATTAAATTACTCTAACTGAATTGCAACTAATTTGTTTGCCAGCTGGGAAACTTCTTCATATGACAGTGTCTTCCTCTTCCATTCTTCTGGAATTTCTTGTAAACCATTCTGGAAAAAAAAAACCATAGAGTTTCTGAAAAATTCGAACAACTTCTCACTCAGTTCCTTTAAATCTGTAGTTATTTGCCAGGTTAATTGAAACACTATAGTAACAACATTGATTTTGAAAAAGAAATGAAATATGAAAAAAGATTAGAGTTGACTGTTGACAGAAAAAACAGACAAACAAACAGATGAAAGAACAATGGAAAGTTAATACAGAAATCAATGCTTCCTTTAGCACCTTACCTGAGCACCTAGACATGCTCCAATGAACCCGGCTCTGGAACAGTTACATCCCCCTGCTCGGATTGTACGACGGACCCCAGTCACGTACTCAGTGTTAGTAATCACACCATGCACAGCAGACTGAAAGGCCCCAGGTATTGCTGTGGGGAGGAATAACAGAGTTTTAATAAATGCATTTAAACAGAGACATGTGTATAAGCACTGCCTTAACATATTTTTAGACTATAAAAATAGGAAGGAAGGAAAAAAAATAGACCAGAGGGGAATCTGAATGGAGACCCATGAAACTTAAACTGGTATTTTTACAAATAAGCCATCAGTTGCTAATTACATTGTATTATTTGATATGCAGATATTGACAGAGGTGCTCTCCTATATATCGTGAGGTACCTCAGGTGATGTTGAATTTCCGAGCAGCTGTTACATGATCAGTCTCCATCTCCTCGATAACTTTCTTCATGTGACCAATCATGGCCTTGTCCAGATCCTGGGGGCTCCGTCTCTGGGGATTCTTCATCTCCTCCAAAACGGAATTCAAGGCGTCCAAACCAGGAGTCTTCCCATGGAGAATGAAGTATTCAAGTAACCTTCATTATATTAACAAGAATTAATTTAATTACAATCAGCTGTTTTAGATACACTAAACAATATTCTGAGGCAACTTTATTTAAACTGTACTTAAAATATTTAATTGTTGCAACTTCTAGAAATAAATTAAACTGATATAGAGTAACATCAATAGCTGTATTGCTAACTTAGGAATCCTTAACATCCATATCTCCAAAACTATGGGTATGTCAAAGTGATCTGGTGAGGCCAACCACTTTTTTTTTTATCCCTAAATATCTTGAATTCTTAAATATCTCAGTTATTTCTTCATCCCAGGGAGTACAAGATAACAGGATTTGATTGCATTTAAGAGACCCACCTTGCTGCAGTGAAGGCCACAGCTACATTGATGTCTGAGTTCTGAGTCACAGAAATGATCTCCTCTACTTTGTCTAACATCTCTGGTCTCCCAGCATACAGGGCCACCACACTGATCATATTGATAACACAGTCCATCTGATTATCCTCAATACCTGTGGTATATGATAAAACATAGAAATTAAAGATTAATTTAATAAAACATCTTGAATACAAAGGGCATGTTAAGGTAAGTTTGAAGTCCTAGCAACATTTTATTTTTCTATTCTAACCTCAATGTCTTAATTAAACTGTCAGATTACACAGTTTTTCAGCAGTCCCATATTATTTGAAATAATGAGGTTTCACTGTTTCACAGCCAGTTATATTATGTTTTGAACTGTTAATAATGCATATAAATTTTCTAATTTTGATCAAATATTTCAAACTATAATGTCAAGCAAAGTAACAAAATTATAAGAATATAGAAATTCTTGTAAAAACAATAGAACTGCAATTTACCCGGTATATTTATTTTTTTACGTTGATTGAATTAAATTTATACCTGTAATTTCAGCCCCTTCACTGTAATTTTTCAGGAATGACTTGATACTGGCATGTCTCCATGGAGTGTTGATAGGATACACCTTCTTCACAACATCTGGTGAAGAAATTACATATTTTTCGTTTGCGAAGTAAGGAGAATTTATGTCAAATCAAGTGTAAGGAATGTTCACACTGTCATGTGCAATATGGCATTACCAAAAAGTCTTCACTCTTGATATATATATTATCTTCTTTGCCAAGCATATACCTGATTTGTCTTTATAAGTAGCATTGTCTTCATTTTCATACTCAGAGTCTGGACCAAACATCTCAAACATGGATTTCTTCAGTTTTTCAATATTGACACCTAAATTCAAATGTCAAATTTCCATAAATAATGCATGTTTAATCCAGCAATTAAGTCAGTGTCTTGAAAGTTGAAACACATAATTTTTCAAGTTACAAGATGGAGAACTCTTGTTTTATTAACAATAGATCAAGTTATTACCTCCATTTTCCACCAGTGACTTCAGGATGGTTCTGGATTGGTCTCCATAGCAACTGTGCTTTCCAGTCTTGATACAATAGAAAGGATTTCTGGACGGTTCCAAGAATGCAACTTCATCTTTGTCCTTTAGAAACGCATCCAAATCTGCAGTCTTATAATTCCAGTGTATAGGTTGGGCTAGATAAAATCAAAATAAGAATGACTTATCAATCAATATAAATAGTTTTCAATAAAATCCTATCAATATATAGTCAATATACTGACAGCTCTACAGTTAAGACTTTTAATTCATCATATACACCAAATAACTAAATGTGTGGCGGTGGTGGTCAGAGAGTTAGGTTGCCAGTGACCAAACAGCTCAGTAATTGGTAGAGAACCTGGCTGGAGATACATGGGGGCCTAGGAATGAATTCTGGTCACATTTTGTGCTCTTGAGATGTACACATTTTACACTGTGAATTAACTAAAAGTGACAAGTGGAACATCTGGATCCAAAGACCTCTAAAGAGGGAGGAATAAGGTGGTCAGGCAGGTTTGGTTACACGCAGTGGCCAGAAAGCTCATTTAGTATTAAGGATCTTTCTGACCCTGGTTCAAATTCTCCGCTGGTCTGTGGACAACATTTTTATGTGCTTGGATGGATAGATCATATTGTATTGCATTGTTTATGTCATGTCTGTCTGTTTGTCTTTCTGTTGTCAACTTTAACCTTTGCCATAACTTTTGAACCATGAGAGATAGTAATTTCATATTTAGTATGCTTACTTTACTAGTTACTCTTTCAAATGACACCACGGTCAATGACCTTGTGACCTTGAAGGCGACCTATATGCTAAAAATAGCTTTTTCGAACCTTTGCTTCAACTTTTGAACCATAGGAGATAAAGACTTCACATTTGGTAATCATACTCTACTTATTAAGTTCTTTCAAAGGGCACCAAGTTCAATGACCTTGTGACCTTGACCTATATGCTAAAAATAGCTTTTTTGAACCTTATAGTTATTGCCGCCGGGTGCATAGTGTATCACAAAACACATCTTGTTAAAATTGTGTAATGGTTTGTGCCGTGGATAATTGGCCTGCCTACTAGCTTAGTGTAAGAGAAGAAGCTGACTATAAATGATACAAGCTCTGGTCCCGGTTCGATTCTTGCACTCTCACTTGCATTTTCTCCTTTCTTGTTAGTGATACAATTGCTTAACAACTGTTCTTTTGAACCTAACCAAGTATTACTAACTTATTCTGGTACTGATCATCTGTATAGACAACTCTTTATGGTGCTTTGTTTACCAATAAAGTAAGTTACCTGCAGCATCTGCCACCAGTGCCCCAACTATGGCACTTATCTTTCTCTCTTCCACGCTTGCCATGACGTGGATCCGTGATATTAGTCTGATCTCAGGGTTCTTATGGATGCATGAGATCCTTGATACTACTATTCTAAACATACAAGAACGCTACATAGTGTAACCCATGACAGGTGCGATAGGCAAATGTTCTAGTTTTTAACTGGCTGAAATTACATCGGGCTCGTCATTCCAAAAATGGCTGGGAATGAATGGAGAAGAGAGAAGTGAGGTGACGATGTCTTGTGTCGGTTTTATCAGCTAATGTCGCTATTTTGTCCAATATACAGATGAGCAGTATTCAAAAATTATCATGAATTTCTTTGGAAATCAAGGAATAAGAAATGATGGAAGGGTAAGCTTGAATAATTCGCCGAAGTGACCATTGCAATACATGTAGATTGCAATGCACAGCCACAGGTGATAAGCATCATACTCATAGTTAAACACAACAAAGGAAATGAATAGAATTGTTCCAAAGGCACCTCATGTCACTTAATTTTAATATGTAAAAAAAATTTACCCCATACCTGATAATTTTTGTGGGGTTATTTTTTATATAAGAAAAATAAGAAACGTCAAGTGCCAGAGAATTTTTCGTATGCACAAATATGAAATAATGCAATACCAAGAGGACATTTTAAGATAAAGTAATGCCTCTTTATCTTGAACCCATTAAAACCCAGGGGATTGAGACAGCAGGTGATTTAGCTCAGTAAGATTCATCGATTTTTAAAAAATTTAATGACATCTCTTCCAAGAAGAATCTAAGAGTCTTCAGAAGAGACCAGTACAATCATACATGCCAACTTTCCCGATTTTTTTGGGAGTCTACCGATTTTTAACCCTGTCTACCACTTGTCTACCGATTAATTTTTTTTCTCCCATTTCTACCGATATTTCGAAAATCCGGATTTTTTACCGATTCGCTTTGAATAATACAGTATTTCCGAGTGCAGAAAACCTGGCTGTTTCAATGTTTATCGGTAGGATATCTGTTTATTGCCGCTGATAACCGAGACAATACGCAAATTTCGAGATTATCTCCCTTGGCGCGCTCTTTCGTTACGGAGGCGAGTTTTGTTTCCACGTAAACAAACAGGTGGGACAGTTATTTATATTATATATATATATATTGGATACATTGCATCATCGATGTACTGATTTATCACAACTGCATGATTGTCAGGATGCACTCTTTTAATTTGAATTAATGTTAAGGTGTCATTTAAAGAGAAAAAATCGGAACTGAAGAAAAAATAGTGAATAGAAGACATTAGACGAGGGGATAAGGCCATTAAGAGACATGGATCTCTCATAAATACACACACGCATCAGATCATTGCACGTCAGAATTTTAAATGATTTTCCACACATGCTGGGAATTTTTTGGGAAATTTTATAGCATATATTTTCAAGAAATAAAACACTTAAAACTAATAAATATGATGTTTTCCTTAATTATTCAAAATTGTAAAGCAGATGATAGATCAATAATAATAAATTTTTAGCCAATTTTCATAAAATATTTGTTTATTTTATTCAGTTAAAAAAACCTGGCCATTATTTTACCAGAAATTTCGTTTTCAATTATCCTAATTCAATATAGATTTGGTAAATACAGTGTATGTGTAGTTGGGCTTAATACAATCACCAAAAGCATCAATGCTGAACATTTTAATCTTTCTATTACATTAAATGAATTTTTAAAGACGTAAACATCGTTCATTTACTTATGCCCGTTTGTTTGCATCAACAACCTGTCCCACCTCCTTGCTGAAATGGATACTTTTCGCGCCTCTATCGCAGGAGAGTTACAATCTCGAAACTCGCGTATTATGCCAGATGTGGAAATTTTAGAAATACACACGACACTGGATACAAACTGACAAACTTGTGAGAGTTCACACTTTACAGCAGACTTCGACAATATATACATATAAATTGTTTATAAAAGGTGTTCAACTTCAAGTTTTGGAATATTGCATTCCTCATTAAATTATAATCTACTTCATGGAAAAGACACTGCCAAAATCCAACATGGAAAAAATGTGCCTGCAAGTAAAAACTATAAGGACTGCCCAGAGTGATTAAAAAAAAAAAAAAAAGAGAAAGGAAAAGACCATGCCTTTCGCAGACTTTGATTGAAAAGTTAAAAATGACTTCTTAATATTCCCTTTGATTAAGAAAAAAATAATTTAACAATATTTTGTATAACAGTCTTATAAACTTTGTAATTTACCAACAGACAATGAACAGTTCAGCTTATTTGTAAAGTTTAACATCCTTATTCATGTAGTAATATGTTAACTTTGTGTATCACATTCTTTAAGACAGGGGGTATATTTATCTTATATTTATCTTAATATTAACATATTAAATAATTTTGAATAAAATTGTCTTTTTTTAAAAATTTCAAATGATATTGTATTTGTGTTTTTGTTTAAGTTAATTGATAGAGAAGAAAACACTTTTTGAAGTAGTAATAATATATGATATAATTAAGGTAGTAGATTGATAATTTAGAAAAAAACAACTTACAAAAAGTTATTTCACGACAAAACGCTGCGAATTAGGAACTTCAAAAAATGTCGTTATGGGCAATCTCCCCCAAGAAAATTTTCAAAAGTTGGCATGTATGTACAATTTTTTTAGGATCGACAAATCTCACAGAGATAAGCTGATGATTAGATATTTTAAGGTAAAAATACATAAAGTAAAAATGTTTGGGGCTTTCAATTGCAAACAATTTGACTATCCAAGGTGCCTGGGATATTGAAGTTCAAGATGGAGCAGTTCTTCTATGTTTTATTTTGTCTTCAGCTCACAAGAGTTTTTGGATTGTGTCTCTAATAACCATATCAAAATCGGCATAACTGTTGTGTAATCATTTTTTTGTCACCTACTCACGTAACTATTGTGTACTTGTTTTTATTGGCTATTTGCTTGATTGTCATGTACATGATTAATGTTTGATAATATTCTCACGACAATTTAATCATCCTTGCAAGCTAGTGGTCTTGTGTCCACAAATTTTATGTCCACTTGTGTATGTTAATTTTTCTTCATGAATTCATTTGTCTCTTCATACTACAAAAGCAAAGAAAATTAACCACTTGATTAAAAAAATATTGATTTCACAATATACAATTTGCTTGAGATTCGACTGTACTGTTTTCTTGCTTGTAAAGTTTAGCAATTAATGTGCCTCAGACTTTGATTTTATGGAAAAAAAATAAATCTTGTAGAGTACAGGAAACAATATGTCACCCCTCACAAACCCTGGAATGCTACAGCAGAGTAATATGTTACTACAGGGGAGGTCTCCAGGTAACATACAGCAAATGATGGGACTCCAGATGTCGGTGGCTCCAAACATGCAGCTCTTCAATCCAGCAACTTTGCAGAATGCAGGTAAGCTCACTTTATATTTAGGTATTGGAGAGCACTACATAATTGCATCTTCACTTGTAATTTTTTTTTTTTTGTATCTATATTTCTGAGCTTGTTAAAATGCAATTAGGAGGGAAATTAAAAAAGTAGTGCACATTGTACTAAAAATTTTGAAGCATTTAGTGAGCATTATTCTTGATATCATCATTAGATCTGAGATATTGAGGTCAAAATATATTTACATGTAAGTCTGTTAGTCCTGGGAATTTGTACTTGCTTTGAAATCTCATGAATTAAAGATGTTGATGTTTTAGCTACTTTCCTTCAAGTATATATTAAATGAATTTATAAGCATGCATAAGGGCTTAAAATAATATACAAATTACTTACATTCATTGAATGTTGTTATGTCTTTTAGGGACTGCAATGTGGAATACTCGAGCACCAGGTGCTTTGCAAGGTCTAAGACAAGGAATGGCTAACCAGGCAATGGCAAACCTTCAAATGATGCAGCAGGGAGCCAATCAAATGTTGTCATCTTCAGGAGTTAATATGACAGGGGCCAATCAGATGCTTCCAGGTGCTGGAGGCATTGTGACGGGAACCAATCAGATGTTTCAGAGGGGAATTACACCAATGATTCCTGGTCTTAATATACAGGTAAACGAATTCATTGTAAGATTTGCATATCTTATTTTTTAACAGATACTCTCTTTACAATTATTATTTTGCTGTAAATTGTCAATAAATATTTTGAATATTAATATAAGATAATTACAAAGGGTAATTGCAAATTAAACTTGCTGGAAACAGGATTTTATTGGAATACATAAAAATGTGCATGATAAAAAAGAAAGCTGTCCACAGGACTCAACATGTTATATGAAATTTCAACATATTCTGTAGCTGCCACCCCCAGGATCAGGGCTAGGTATTCTAGACACACCTAGCATCCGAGCACCTGGGATGATCCCAAATATAGCACAGAACATGGTGGGACTTCAAGCAGGTCTGTTCCAGCAGGGGATCTCTCCTGTTGGTCAGAACCAGAGTGGTCAACCATCTCCTGGAGTTGGTCAGTCCAGTAGGAAGGAGGATCGAGAACGCAGCGGACGGGACAGAGACAGATCTGACCGGGAGGATAGGAGGGATAGGAGGGACAGGGGGAGGTCAGAAAGAGGGGATAGATCCAGGTCAGTTTTAAATAGATAAACATAATATACATGTACATTGCATTTGCATGTAATTGTAGTTTTCAATTTTAATTGTGCATGCTTTATTTTTAAAGAGGATAACCCTTACCTATGTTCAGGAATACTATATACAGGTAAATATCAGTATCTCGAACATGGGATATCTCGAATACCCCGCTTATGTCGAAGTCGATCGCCGGTCCCGGCCGTTTTCTCTCTATAAATGATTTTAAAAACACCTGATATCTCGAACACGGTAATCTCGAATACCCCGCTTATGTCGAAGTATATTCAAAGTCCCAACCCCTTTTCTACCTGGCTTATCTCGAAGTGCAGTGAATTTTTCCGTCTACTGAACACACCTGGCGTCGTGATTTCACACACTCTCGCAAGTGGCTATTAATTAACACCTTCAAACTTGGGGAATCTTGATTAATACCAAGCTCATGTTGGGTATCTGTGACAGGTTAATTGGTATGACGGCTTGGGTGTTTGGTGTAGTCTACCGCCGATAAAACAAACCACTTCGCAGCAACTCAGATATTAAATACAGGCAATATTACCGATATTGCATTTAATAATATTGCTAATATGCTCTGTAAAATTAAAATCGTAAATTCATGAAACTCAAATATTTTTCACAATTAAGTTAAATTAAACAGTTAAGTTGCGGTGCATAATGCACAGTGATTGATTACATTCATGTTTATCTGCGTATAAATAGATAACCTTGACCGCCATTTGCATTGTTAGATTCGTAAACTATATGTTCCTTACTAGTACTTCGTGATGTAAAACGTGCAAGCTATTAATAATATTCAAGTACACAGTTTGAATACTGATTATTTATTAAATAACATTTTGCACTAAATTTCATCAAATTATGTTTTTAAGAAATTCGCCTTTTTTTCTTTTCTTACGGAGAAGGTTCTTCAACTATAACGCTAACGATACATCCCGTTTGACCACGTAAGCATGGCCTGGAAAATGTAAATTCGCTGTATACATGGTATATGCAAAAAGGCTAGTATATTAAATTGTTTTACAATTATACACGATAAAGAAAAGAACAACAATTGTTTTTCTTAATATTTATTGCGAATATGCTTGAGTCTTTACCATAAAGACTACATGTTTGGCAATACAGGATATAGCAATTCTTCCTAAAAATAAAAATACAACATTATAAGGTCAAATGTCATTTTTCATTATTCTATCTTCATACAATGGTATATTCTAAATGAAATTTGTTTCAACACCTTCTAGATTTCATAAAATCAAGTGATAGGTAGAGCCTACCTCAGACAGCGATGTGTGTCTCAAGGGAAAGATAAATTTGAGTTAGGAAGGATAACTCCTATCTATAACCCGTTTCTTTGTTTTAGTGTAGCATAATACAGAACATCAAAAAAATCGGATGCATTTAAATTCAACTTATTCACTATATTAGTATCATTCATAAGCAAATGTTGTCATAATTTTAGGTAATGAAACTACATAGAACATGCCTACCATGAAAATATATGACGTACGTTGAACAAAACTATAAACAACAGGGAGGTAATAAAACACCTAATCATCACCACTTCAATATACTTAAAAAATGATCACCAAAAAGTGCTGCCTGTGTTCAAACTGTAATTTTGCACAAAAATATCTGAACATATTTTGCACTTTTTAATTGATGGGTTAGCTTAGGTTGGGCAGAAATACCTTTGCAAATAATTTTTTTCCTCGTTGACAAATTCATAACACGTTCCTTTAGAATGATTTTTATTAACATTTCAAGTTGTAACAGATAAAAGCTGAGTAAGAATAGCTTTCTATGAACCTAAAAAAAAATTATTTACCTTGTTCGGACAATGTCATACGCCAGGGAAGTATTCCAAGTAGAACTCACGACCTGATGTTTTGTTTATCTATTCAAGAGCAATATCAACAATTCAGAACTTCGAATTATCGTTCTTTATCTCCCCCTAGCGGTCGGCAGAAATGCTACAGGATAGTATTACGCATGAAGATACATATACGAAAAGAACGGGAAATTATTGATTCGACTTTGGAAGATAACTTCGGATATCTCGAACCCCCGGATATCTCGAAGTCGTGTCCAGGTCCCCCAAACTTCAAGATACTGATATTTCACTGTACAATACATGTAAAACACACTGATAGCAAAGTGCCAAGGATGGACAATTTTGCTTTGTTATAAGCATGATTCATTATGTCTGTGAAGTTTAAAATATATATTTAAGTCACAAGGAGATCACTTGACTGTAAACATCATTTCATTATAAGTGTGTTCGCTGTAAGCATTTCTTACTTTAACTGGCAATTTCAGCATTTTGAATTTTTTTGTAATGGTGTCACTCATGTCAACTCATTTTAATTTTTTCTGCATGATAGAGATGAAAGCAGAACAAGAGAAAGAAGAGATGACTCCAAGGGCTCAGGAAGTTGGCGAGATGGAAGGTCATATGACAAGAAGTTTAGCCGTGGGGGTCGGGAGGGGGACAGGAGGGAAAGAGACAGAAGTACAGACTCCAGGGATGACAGGAGATACAGACCAGATAGAAACAGAAGTCAGACAGACAGGAGCAGGCCCAGGTAATAATAACTAAGGATATGTTTAAAGCCTTTAGACTTGCATGAATACCACTCTGTATTTAAGTGTGCTCACACAGTATTTGCTGATCTCATTTGAGATTTGGTTTGGCTGGATATTTGGACTGATGTGTTCAGCAAAGAATAAACTGAAAAATACTCAGAAGGGTTGGAACTGTTTTTTTTTTTTTTTTTAAATCTTGAAGTATGTTCAAATATAGTATGTTACCGATGAAATGTAATCCCTCAATGGTTTAAAAATTTAAACAAATTCTTTCTAAGTAGAAGATCCAGTCCGAGGCGATCCCGAAGTCCCATCAGAAGAGAAAGGGGTCAAGGTCGTCAGCCTGATGGTCGTTCGGAGTATGACATGCTGAATGGACAGGATGAGATAGAACTCCCAGAGGAGATCATTCCAGCATGGCTCAGATGTTCCCCAGCTGATCTTTACTTCAGAAGAAATAATGAGGTATGACTTATAAATTAGATAAAAGTCAGGGGAATGTTTTAATGCCTAAATGCACTAACTAGTGAAAAAAATTGTATCATTGAGACTGAAATCCATCTGATGCTAGTGAAGTATGGAGAGCAATTAATAATACCTTAATTTTTGAACTAAATATCACAATGAAGTTCTTTGCATTTTTTTATGCAGACTGGATGTTTTAATGCTACAAAAAGAATGCAGGATTTGGTTGAGAAATTTGAGAATGAGTTGGTACTGAGATCTACTCGAGTCAAAGAATCCCGACCCCCGGTCAATATTCCAGACCGTCCTATAGTAGAGAACCGACATCATCATCATCATTCAGGTAAACGTCATCCGGGTATACAACAGAAGCTTTCTTATAGAGGAATACAGTAAATTTGAGTAAAATCACATATTTTTGTGGTGTCAATTTCATATTTTTTGAGGAAAAAATATGGGTTCGCAGGGATGAAGAGTTGTTGAAAAGTAATATCTGTGAAAAATTACATTTCATGGTGGACATAAATTTGTGGGTCTCTTCATACCTTAAAAACCAAGAAGATTTAATCTCCTTGAAAATAAGAGATTTTACAGTAATGCTTGATTATAATCTTTCAAATTACTGAAGTTAGATTGTTTTATGTTTCAGGTGATGAGAGTTCCAGCAGCTCTGAGTCTGACTCAGAGTTGGAGGAGGGGGAGGAGCCAAAGGAAGAGGAGTGGCTAGAGGCCCTGAACAAGAGTAAGACGCACCCCTACAGGCTCCATGAGGACCTCTGGTACAACGACAAAGGGGAGGTAAGTAGTGGCTAGAGGCCCTGAACAAGAGTAAGACACACCCCTACAGGCTCCGTGAGGACCTCTGGTACAATGACAAAGGGGAGGTATGTATCAAACAGATGCTTTTATTTAAGATAGAAGTCTTATGAATTTTTATCCACAGTGATTTTTGTAACAGAGAATGTTAATTATCAAACACATACATGTACATTGCATTCTGATAAGTTTATTACATGTAATATTGGCAAAAGATGATTGAAGTCTTCTCTATGAAATGTGTATGCATATAAGCATCATTTTTTCATTTTGTATGATATGGTTTACAATTCTTTTTTAGTTAAATGACGGTCCACTTTGCAAGTGCAGTCTCAAGTCACAGAAGTCTGGAATTCGACATAGCAAGTACCCTGGGGAAAAGGTATTTTAAAAATGTTTATCTTTAATTGAGATAAAATGTATATAACACAATGTGGTATGTTTATGTATACAATGTATTCATTTTTTTTCTGTTGATGAGCTAATTAATATTCAGATGTGATGCAATTTCTTTATTTACAGCCAATACCCCGCTGTGACCCTCACAGTAACAACAGTGATAAACTCTTTCACTACAGAATCACCATGTCTCCTCCCACCAACTTCTTGGTATGTATATTAACAAGTAAAGGTGGGAGGGGGGTTGTCATTGATAAAGATTGACTGGTAGCTACAAATTGACAAGATATAGAATACTTTTGAGTTTTATTGAACTCAAGTTCAGCTCTTACATGTATATGCAAAATGCTAGAGTATGTACATGAATATTTTCTAAGATTGTTCATATTACCACTACTATCATATTATGATTCAATTTCAGACCAAGGCTCCCACCATAATTGAACATGACAACCATGAATACATATTTGAGGGATTCTCTCTATTGTCTCACGAAAAACTAGAAAATGTATGTATAATTTGTATTATGATTATTTGAAAAATTCACTAGATTAAGGTTGTTTTTGCATTGGTGATTCATTTGAATGATTATGTTTTAGATACCAGTGTGCAGGGTCATACGATTCAACATTGACTACACAATTCATTTAATTGAAGAGCCCATTCCAGATGTAAGTGTTTTGTTTTCTTTGTAAATTTTTTGCAGCTTCTTAATATAAAACACTTCAGCATATTTAATTAACTTTCCACCATTTTGTTTGACTTTCAGAACTTCACACTGAAGAGTTTGGACCTCTTCCAGCAGTTCCTGTTTGATGAGATTCTGGAGCTGGTGGACCTGGACTGGAAAGGTCCGGGAACTGAGAAGCACTGTAACAGATTCCATCTCATGCCAAGATTTGCCAGACTTCTACCAGGTATTGACTTTGGCATGTAAAAGGGAAAATGTGTGTGACAAAAAGTTTTCAGATATTAGTCATTCATTGTTGCTAAAAAAAAATTGTATGCTGACTCACTATCACAAGAAAAACTAGGAGATAATGTAAGAAAATGTATATGGGAGTAGCACAGTTTATATCCTGTTCTAATGGGCTTGTTCATATCATTTTTGTTCTTGCAGAAAATGGTAAAGAAATCCTGTCCATGAATGACGTGCTGACCTATTTACTGAAGAGCTCCAAGCCACTGCTGGAGGAGACAGAACTGTCCCAGATTCTGAAGTACAACGTCAACGAGTGGCAGGGCCTAGTGGACGAGGTCCGAGGTAGTGTGGTCACGTATCCAGGAATGGTGAGGAAACAGGGTTAACAAAATCTTGGGAATCTGAAATAATTGCTAGAAGAAATTTTAAAAATTTATAACATTTGCTTACACATGTAATGATATGATGATTACAGAAGCCGACCAGTATAAGGATAGACCAGTTGGACAGACAACACGGTGACAGTAATCACCTACAGTTCCCACTCATCATTCACTTTGGTATCCGACCGGCTCAACTCAGTTACGCTGGAGATCCCAAGTAAGTACATAATGTGATGTTCATACATATATATTACCTGAGATTTTTTATGTTAATTCTGAAATTAAAATCATGCATCAATGGATTTTAAATTTTCCTAAAAGGTATTGGTCAAATTTGTTGAAGGAGGAAGTATCATATTTAAAGGAAATAAAGTTAGTCTCAAAATGTAAATTTACAGAATGATAGTGCTATACTTTGTTTTATAGCTATCAGAGAACATGGAAGCAGTATGTTAAATTCAAGCACCTGTTGAACAGTAAGCCCAAGGTCACCTTTACAGACAAACAGAAACTAGACGCTAAAGAAAAGTACCTACAGGACCTCAGAATGAAAAGGTAGATCCACCCAAAGTAAATGACAGTAAAATTATTACACATATTGACATCTCACAATTTACATTTTATTCAATTTCAAAAGTTTGTAAAGAATGTTGGTTGTCCGTTTTGAAACTTCAAATAAAAAACAAAAGAAAATTCAATAAAAGTGTATGATTATATTTTTGAAATATTTCAGCTCCATGAAAAGGGAGGTAACTGTTGAGATTAGCAGTGAGGGATTTCTGAGGACGGGAATCAGATCGGATATTACACAGGTTAGCAAGCTGTACATTAACACGATTAACATGGTTTAAAAAGATACATTTTCTAATAATGATAATTTCATATACTTAATGTGAACCAACTTTTATTCGTGAGGGAGAAATTTTCAGGGAGAGACCCGTCATCATGAATATTTCTTGCCGGGAATTAATCTTTATAGTCTATGTGCCTTATAACAACAGATCCAAAATAGGCTTGATTGCAAGAATAAATCATCTCTAGCTCGTTTATCCCCAATAAATCTCGAAATAAAGTCGTCGCATATATAAGTTTGTTTACAGTACTCAGGATTGCACAATGAACGTACAGTTATGGTAATTTTCATTGTGTTCCTGCTTACAAACATAGATTTGCATTATTCTCATCAATATTATGTTTGCCTTTCAGCATGCTATGTTGATGCCTGTACTCTTAGGTCACCTAAGGTTCCATCTGTGTATAAAGGAACTCCAGAAAGAAATTCAGTATCAATTCAAAGACCCACAACTTCTTCAGGTAATACAAGAAACCATCTTACATGTACATGTACAGGTTCTGTATGTTCAAATACAGCTGGTTAATCATTATTTATATATCATACAAAGAAAATCAGTCGATAGAATTTGCTATGAAAACTTTGTAAAGAAAGACAAAAATTTTAGAGCCTTTATGCACTGTGTTTTAAACAATATTTAATTTTCCCCTCTTTATTATTCAGTTGGCTTTAACTCACACTTCCTACAAAGTCAATTATGGAACCAACCCAGACCATGCCAGGAATTCTCTGTCCAACTGTGGAGTCAGGCAGCTAGAGTATGGGGACCGCAAGATCCATTATGTCCATACACGGAAAAAAGGTAAATGTGTATCTACACTCCAAAGTTCAGTGATAAAGCAGAAATATTGACATTTTTTTCTTCATTGATTATTAATTTTGTTTTCGTTAGGTAGGATCTTTTCAGATTTAAACAAGTTTATCTGCATATTTCTGAAATTGTTTTGTTTTTTTACCCCTACAGGTATCAACATTTTGATCAACATCATGTCCCGCCTTGGGAAGCAGGATGAGTGTTCCTCAGAAATCCCCCACAATGAGAGACTTGAGTATCTAGGGGATGCTGTTGTGGAATTTATAACCAGGTAAGATTTACTTGATACTTGGTACAGATGCACAAGAGAATTACATTTTGTAATAGTTGGGACTGTGCATATCACCCTGGATAGCTCAGAGGGTAGAGTGATGGCTAGTGATGCAGGGATCCTGAGTTTGATTCCATGTCCAGCCATACATTTTCTTTGTCCCTATTATGAAGTGTAGTGCCCAGGGGGAAATAAAAACCTGGATTGTATCTTGGAGAGAATAATTTAAGAAGGAAATAATATTAGTATTCAGTATATTGATTCAACCATTGCCCTCAACTTTATCATAATAGCAGTCTACTAACCTTAATTGTTAGGATTTAAAAAAAAATTTAGAAACGTTGACTATAGTGTAAACATTTGTCATATTTCTCAGTTTCTGTTGACAGTGTCCACCTGTTCTACATGTTTCCTTACCTAGAGGAAGGAGGACTGACCACCTACAGAGCTGCCATTGTCCAGAATCAACAGCTAGCCGTGCTGGCCAAGGTTAACTTTTAATCTCTTTTACATCAACGTAATTTCAGCTATACAAAATGTCAGATTACTTACTGTAGGTTTTGTGAATGACAAAGAAACAGTTTCAAACTCTAATTTAATAATATCAATCTCCTTACAGAAACTCCACCTGGAGAACTACATGTTGTATGCCCACGGCCCGGATCTCTGCCACGAATCAGACCTGAAGCATGCTATGGCTAATTGTTTTGAGGCATTATTAGGTAAAACAGCTGCAAGATACAGTTTATTATTTCTACATGGCATATCATTTTCAACAGTGAAATATTGTTATTTATCCAATGGATAAAACTCAACTGATTCTCTGATTTGTTGTGAAATCTTGTGTTGAAAATTACATTTAAAAAAAAAGTGATGAGGTCATCTCTTGCAAAGAAAATGTCTTAAAGAGAAATCTCAATGTTTTTGTAGTTTGATGTGAAATTCATCTCACTCACAAGAAAGAATAAAAAAAATTAACTCTTTTCACACTTTGCAATGAAAACATTTGAAAAAAAATCCTATCACATTTGTGAAATAAATCTATATCCAACTATAAAACATTGAATGTCTTCTAAGCATGCAAACGACTTTGGGTAAAAAAATATCAGGTTTGGTTTTATACTTCAGTTTTAGTAATGTGAGATATATTTGTGCCTTTTCTGCCACATTTTAGGTGCTTTGTACTTGGATGGGGGAATTGACCTGGCAGATAGGGTTTTTGGGGAGACCTTGTTTAAGGGAGAAGACAAGTATCTAAACATCTGGAGGGAACTACCACAGCATGTCCTACAGGAGGATGAACCGGGGTCAGACAGACACTGGATAGAGTCTAGTCCCACACTGCAGGTGAGTAATACAGTCATCATATCAGTAAAAAGTAATATATATCAGTAAATTTTAAGTATATACCATTGTAATAAATTATTGAGTAAAAAATCTTGGAAATTTTATTACTGTTTGAGAGAATGTACTGATGATCATTAGTATTCTGGTGTTGAATGTAAGATTTTTCAATTTAGAGAAATTTTTTTTATTTGTAGAAATTGGTTCAATTTGAGGAGTCCATTGGGGTGAAATTTGATCACATTCGCCTGTTAGCCAGGGCCTTTACTCTCAGGAGTGTAGGATTTAACCATCTCACACTGTAAGTGAATTCATTTTTAAAACACCTGATGATAATAGTATGATTTACCTGAAAATGTCATTTACCTTATATTTTCCTCTTTCATGTTTGAAAATAATTTTCTTTGGAAGTTCTATTTATTTGCCATGTTATTCCAGGGGACATAACCAGAGACTGGAGTTTCTTGGAGACACTGTGTTACAGTTAGTGGCGTCAGATTATTTGTTTAAACATTTCCCAGACCATCATGAGGGTCATCTCTCTGTAAGTTGTTCAGCTAGATAGTATTAAGTTTCATTACTTAGATAACATTCAAAGATAATAATGAATGTGGCAATTCATCAAAATAAATTTATACTCACTTCAAATGACGTTTTGGAGCATTCCATAGTAAGATGTTTTATTATTGGATTTCCATAGTTATTAAGGAGCTCCCTGGTCAACAACAGAACTCAGTCCATTGTTTGTGATGACTTGGGAATTTCTGAGTATGTCATTTTCTCAGATGCCAGAGGAGAAAAGCAAGACAAAAAGACGAAAGAAAAGGCTGATCTCCTAGAGGGTGTGTTACTATTGTTTTATGAATATGTGTTTATTCTGTTTTCTGTGCTCTTCAATAAAATATAACATGTTTTATTTTCAATTAAATTTAATTACTTTAACAGCATTTATTGGTGCTTTGTATGTGGACAAAGACATAGAAGTTTGTTACAAATTCTGTGAAGTCTGTTTCTTCCCAAGGCTCAGGGTGAGTTATACAAGTTTTGCACTGTTCAGAATTTAAGAAGAATCTATTTCTCCTTCATTTAGAGGATTGTAATAAACAAGTAATGATTGTTATTGTTCATTGATTTTTCCAGGACTTTATTCTGAATCAAGATTGGAATGATCCCAAGTCCCAGCTGCAGCAGTGTTGTCTGACATTACGGGAACTGGATGGAGGGGAGCCAGATATTCCTGTTTATAAGTGAGTTTCAAGTGATATTCGAGTTAGATTTAATTTGTTTATGTATTTTGCACATAATGCTTTGATCTTTAAAAACATTTTGAAAAGAATGTCTTTACAGTATTTAGTACTTTCATTTATACATATACATGTATTTCACTATAAAATTAATAATGTAAATACACTCATATGCATTAATACAATAGATGCACAATGTTTCAGATATTGTTCGAGAGACAAGTCAATCATTTTAAATATGATTTCAGGTGTATTGAGTCTATTGGTCCTACCAACACTCGTCGGTACACGGTAGCTGTCTACTTCAGACATGAGAGACTCGCCACCGGGATAGGTCACAGTATACAACAGGCTGAAATGTCGGCCGCCACAAACGCTCTGATGGAAAGATCAGGTATGTCAACATATGTTAAGTGTACTTTTCTTGGATATTAACCTACTATTGCTTACAGTCACAGTGAATTTGTGTTTCTGCTTGTTTAGTATTTCAAATGTAGAATTAAACTTCTTGAGGGTTTTATAACAAAATAACTTAAATACATAAACATTCTTCCTATAACTCATTTTTATTTGTGCAGAACTGTTTCCTATCCTGGCCCATCAGAAGAGATATCTGGAAAAGAAACACAAAAAGAAACGTCCGAGTAGGAAAGGTGGGCGTGACCAGAATCCAGAGGATCGTCGGGAAAACAGTGAGCGAGAAGACGCCAGGGTGCGGGAGGAGAGGGAGAGGTCAGGAGGGACCTCAACCTCTACAGCAAATGATAAGGAGGTCCTCCCTCAGAAAGTTACCTCCCTTATTGATTCCTTTAAGGAGAGGAAGAAGAATTAACTGTTATTGTATTAGTCCATTGTCCTTTTGTGATTTTGTTGAGTCAATAATTGATTATTACACTGCCATTTGTGATTTTTTTCTAAAAAAATTTTTTGTAATGTAATGAATGATCAATTCACAAACATAGTGCTACTTTTATATTGATATTTTCCGATTGTTGTGTATTTTGTTTGACAAAATGAATAGAGTGCTATCTAAGTACAGAGGAATTTTTCTAATGATATCAGTGCTTATATTCAAACTGGATAAATTAAACATATATGTGTGCTTGCAGATTAAGAGAAATACATCCTTGTGATATTTTGTATGTGAAAAGATGCAATTTTTTTCTGGTCAAATTAAAAAATTTCAAGAACATGCATGTTTTCTATCATTTTTTAGACCAACTGAACCAGACATGGTCTCTGTGTCTTTTAACTTGAAGCTGCAGATCTGTAGCTCTCTGAAAAAAATACTTTGACAGACCGGAGAGCTTATTGTAAAAACTGCATTTTTATTGCGTGCAAAAAGTTGTGCTTAGTTCTGGATTAATTCTTCCATATTCTTACTTCAATCGTGAAAAAGATAGATTTTACAAAATGCCTTACTCATGGACAAAATTTTCGATGATCTCGATTTTTTAGGTCCAGGAGTGCTATTAACAACAATTATAAGGAATGTTTTGTTGTGGAAACAGTGAAAGAATATGTTAGGAACACACATTTAGTAATATTTTGAGATGACAGTGTTAAAAAAAAGGAGAAATTAATTGAGAAAGACATTTTTCACATCACCAAAATAAATCCCTACTGTATAGATAAAAAAAATATATATTTATTATGTAAGAATTGTATATTTGTGATAAGAAAAAACGAACTCTAGATATTGCTAATTTGTGTCAACTCTTCTGAGTAAATACAGTAAATCATATCGGGACAGAAGAATATGGCTAGACCAGGAATCGAAACTTGGACCCATTAACAATGATTGGGACATCATGTGCATCACCAGTCTACCAACTGATCTACAATGTTCCTAGCCCAGTAGCCACGCAAATTTATTTATCATTCATTCATTGTGGGAAAAAAGTCGCAGAAAGTGCCATGTAAAGAAAAAAATTAAATTAGGGTCGGGTTCGTTCTACAAAATATTGGCAGTGAAACGTGTTTGAGAAAGTGAAAGTAGAACTGGAAGGTAAACAATTTTTTCAAACCATAGCATTTTATGTTTTTACTAAGTAAAAGTTTTTCATTTTTTTAAATTGAGGGAAAAGGTGTGAAAGGACAATTTTAGCAATCGAATATTCTTTTATGTTTTCAAATTTCGGGGATATAAAGTGATATCGATTTCACTTATCATGAAAAATAGTTTCACAGATGTTATCGCATTTCCGTTTCTATTTTTGGCTTAAATAAAGTGTGTGCACTGTTTTGATAGCTTAAAGCCAATCGGAAAAATCAATTAATTGCTTCAGTAGCTTATAAACACATCTCTTTCCATTTCATTAGTGAACCTTACTGCACGGTTTGTCATATATCGCTATGTTGATCTTTTCTATTCATTTCTATTTATGCCAGTGTCTATTGTATGTTTCAACATTTTACTGAATTTTTTTTTTTTTTTTTTTATAATTGCCTATTTGTATTTGATACGAATTTATTTTGTTTTTATTTGTTTTTTCCAATTGACTTTGAAATCCACACAAAATCAATCTATATATCGTATTGAGTATGCATGGATTGGTATTTAAACAATAGAATGGTTTTTTTTTAGCTTTTAAAATTTTTTTTGATCTGCTACATTTACTGTTCTTTTATACAGAATGATGCTGCTTGCTGTAGTCCTGTTGGCATTGTTCCGCTCATTAAATTCCAATGTGATTGATCCCAAGGGTTATGTGGTATATTGTCCATGTATGGGTGAGTTGTGTTCAAATTTTCATTGAATGTACAATTGTACATGTATTCATTTATAGGGCTGAAAAGATTCACTGAAATATCAATACTTTTTAATATAATTGCTCCATTCAATTTTCACCTCACTATTTCTCAATTTTCAGTTTCCGATGCATTTTTAATGAAGGTAATCAAAGATGTATAAACATCTTTTTGATACACATAAGAAAATCTATGTTTATACTTTTTTGTGCTAATGTAGGAAGATTTGGAAATCAGGCAGACCACTTTCTTGGATCCCTGGCATTTGCTAAAGATATTGACAGAACACTCATTCTCCCACCTTGGGTTGAATATAACTTCCCCAAACCAACATCAGTAAGCAATGTTTATTTTTTAACAAAATTCCAAACCTTACATTATAATTTCCAGAAGTTTATTGTAAATAGTAATGCATGTACTTTTGCTTAAATAATCTTTGAACATAAAATCTTGTATGTTTTTCAGTAGATTTAATTGTTTGTATTTTAGGACCAAATACCCTTTGACACTTACTTCCGAGTTGATACTGTGCAAAAATATCACAGAGCAATCACCATGGAAAAATTTATGAAAGATTTAGCACCAAAAATCTGGCCAAAAGGGAATAGAACAGGTAAAGCTGTCAATATTTTAACTCATTAATTGATGAATGATTTAATAAGCTGTAAAAAAAAAAAATGTTGAGACTGACTATTAAAAGGTTTCTTGGTACATTTTACTTTCACTCTTTGATTCACAATCTATAATTAGAATTATCACATACAATTTCATCAAAATTTGAAGGGCCACCACAATATCACCAAATTCTGAAGTGCAACTTTAAAAGGAGAATAATTTAACTTGACAGTTTTATAAAGTTATAAATCTTTTTTTCCAGTGACTGTTAATTCTCATGTCAGATGAAGCTGTTCATTATTTTTCAGTGTTCTGTTACGGTCCATCTTACACCGGTGAGCCTGGCTGTGATGCCAAACATGGAAATCCCTTTGGACCTTTCTGGGACACATTTAAAATAGATTTTGATGCCTCTGAATTTTATGAACCTCTATCTTTTGATACATCTAACCACTTTGAAGTAAAACGTTGGCATGAAAGGTATACACTTGTGTGGATGTTTTATGTATGTTCATTACTTCATTTGCTGTGAAATGTCCAAAATCAAAGTACATATAGATAAAAGCTTTTCTAGTCCTTCTTTTCAATGACTTTAAAAAATTGCCTTTTGATGTACATGTATAATTTATGAATGTCATAGTTAATCTACAGTCACTGTGATAAAAACTGAAGTCCAGCCTTTTCTCCAAATCTTGTACATTGCAGATTATATCCTAGATGTTTGCATCTTTTTCAGATATCCTCCAGAACGGTTTCCAGTGTTAGCATTTAAAGGGGCACCTGCCCATTTTCCTGTGGAGCAAAGAAATCTCAGACTACAGCAGTATGTCGTCTGGTCAGACAACATAGAAAAGAAAGCTAAAGATCTCATTTCCAGCAAATTCAACAATGATAAATTCATCGGAATTCACCTGAGACTTGGCTCAGACTTTGTAAGGAAGATTTCATAATATGAAATAGATTGACTTTTTTAAACGACACTGTGATTATGTATTGGTTTAATTTTAATTTTAGTCCAATGCCTGTAAACACATAGACTCTGGATCGGCACTGTTCGCCTCCCCTCAGTGTATTGGTTATAGAGGGGAGAAGGGAAAACTGACGGCAGAAATGTGTTACCCCTCAGATGACACGATCATCAAGCAAGTGAAGAGTGCCGTGAAAGGGAAAGGAATCAGCAATGTGTTTATTGCCACAGATAGCAGAGATCTCATCTCCAAAATGAAAAAAGCCATGCCAAAGGTATCAAATGATCAAGATTTATCTCATAATTTTTTTGTCTTATATTAAAAATTTCCATTGAGGATGATTTGTTCCTTGCTTTGTAAAAATGAAATTGTGTTCTGGAAGAATTTTTTCAGTTAAGATTAAATTTTTATTGATACTGACAAAAGTTGAACTTGAGGACCAAAAGTGTCGACTTCAAATGTTGTGACAATTTAATTCCACTTCTATCAACATTTAACTTTCAGAAACCTGCATTTATTCAATATTTTAGGTAATCAATTGTGAATATGTGATTTACAGGTTAACTTTGCCAAGCAAGATGGGAAGAGTCCACATATAGATTTGGCTGTGTTAGGAAAATCTGATCATTTCATTGGCTGTTGTGTATCAACATTCTCTGCATTTGTCAAGCGAGAGAGGGATGTTGCAGGGAAGTCAAGTGAATTCTGGGCATTTAAGCTGCCTAAACGTGATGAATTATAACGTCAAAGTTTATAGCATTTATTATAGAATTTTATTATATTGCTTTGTGTTGGGTCTTTGCCATATTTATTATATTATACCTGGTGCCATTTACACATTTTTCCCCCAAAAATATTTTCTGATTTTTAGGAAAAGGACCAATATTTAATCCAATCTTTACATTGCAAGTATAGAATGATATATATGTAATTGAAATTTATCACCTTGGGATTATTTTTCATATCAAGGGTTTTTCTTTTATCCACAATATAATATTACATGTACAGTGGACCTTCAGATATCCGGACGCCAGATATCCAGATGCTTCAGTATCCGGACGATTTGTCATTGGAACGGATTTTTTAAATGTTATTTTGTCTTGTTCAACTGGTGATTCAGGTATCCGGACGCTTCACATATCCGGACAAATTAACTGGGAACCAAAGCGTCCGGATAAATGAGGCTCCACTGTAGATTATTTACACAAATATTATCAGAAACTTTTATCACATTTCATATACCTGTAAATGTATTAGATTATTTTTATGGGTTGTAAAAAATCAACATGTGAATCAATTGGGCCATACTCTGACCTATCAGAGTTCTAAATTTATTTCAAATTTTTTCACTCTGTTATGTTTACTTTGATAGCAATTTGATGCAGATTATTTTTAATATTCACAGACTTCTTCCAACATGCAATGCTTATTTTGGAGTTCACTTGCAAATTTAATAGTATATTTTGCATAAACATGCATTACAACTTGTGAGTTGAAAGTTATTTGTGCCATTAATTTTTTTTTTTTAATTGACCAGTAATGAATTTGCTCCTTATTAATGTAATATGTAACAATATTCAGGTGTATTTTTGAAACAGCAATTTTGTCATACACTTGCAGTAAAACATACCATACTTATAATGATCATCCTTATAATATGCATAAATGCATACAGAAAAGTGAATTTTATTCCCTGTGATTTTATATATTGTGACCATAATGAACATATCAAATTAAGCTTATAACGAACAAAGCAAAATTTGCTATAGGCGTGTTTTACTGTTTATAAAAAAATTGGAACAACAGATAGCACAGGGATTTAGAACATTCCATTTTGATATTTTTGTTGTGAATTTAGATACATTTTTATTAGCTGTTTTTCAATGTTTATTGTTCACAAATGTTGGTGCTGATATAACAGTCTTTTTTATATGTACAAACTACAGCACATTTCTAGTCAAGCCACAACCAATAATTGAACAAAGGGTTTTTATAGGGAAGAACTGATTAACTTTATTATTTAATAACCATAATATGGGGATTGATTTGGCATGGATAAAAAATGACAAATATACTGTTCCTTAAAAAAAAATGTCCATTTTGTCTCCCCTTACAAATCAAACTTATTTTGTCAAAATACAGGTTTGTAATTTTCTCCCCCTTCAAAATAACTTGATTATTTTTTCAACAATGCAAATACAGTACTTGTTTATTTCAAATTAATTCACTGATCCATTGAAAAATGTCCAAGGTATTAGATGTGGATGTTGATTTTTGATTTTGCAAATTCTTCATGTTCTATTTGTTAGTGAGGTGTCAAAATTAAACTGCACTTCATGATCATTGATCAATGTGCTATGCTTTTGCATCACTGCAAATTGTACTTAAAATCTCCTTCTTATTATAACAAAAAAGGAAGAAAAAAAAAAGGATCGAAAGACCGATTTTAATGCAGGGCTTTTTTAAATAACTTTTTCACACTTGAAAACAATTTTGCCCCATTTTTAAATTCGCCCAGTCAGTTTAGTTTTAGAAATTATATTGTATTCTTTGAATTTGCCCCTTTTAAATTTGCCCAATCGAGGTTAGGGCAAAAGGGTGAAAATGAAACTGGGCGAATATTTCCCGTATACAGTTTTGATAATACGGTTATGTGGTAATAAGAGGATTTATTAATGAATTCAAATCTCCACAATTGATACTGCTGTAAAATATACCGTATAGTGGGTTATTTTAGCGGGGTGTTAATTTTGGCTTATTTTGGCGTTTTGATGGTAGCCCGCTAAAATTTTAATCGCTAAAATAGTAAGTTCTCTTCAAAGTGTTCATCTGCAAAGAGATGAAACCCTGTGTCTGCTAAAATAAATTACGCCAAAATTATTAGCATACCTTTGAGCAGGCAAAACGCCAAAATTTACACCCGCCAAAATAACCCACTATACGGTAGAATGTTTTACCTTACAGGTGAATATACAATTGAGCATGATTTTTTCTTGTATATTTACATAAATGCTTATCATCTGTTAGTTTTTCACACAAAATGTTTAAAAACATAGGTCTATATCAAGTTACTGTTGATTTTATTAACTCTATTGCACAAAGACCAAAGTTGTTTTTGCTAGGGATGTGCGATTTTATCGGTATACCGGTATATCACGATTTTTTGTTGCGTGATACGTATTGATAATACCGGTATTTAGGTACATAATAAGTCCAGAAATTATTCATTTACTTGTCAAATCTTTCAAATTACAATTATAAAAACTAAAAAATGTTGTAAAATATAAAATATTTTACCATCCAAACATGATTAATTTTAGGTACATAAAAAGTTCAAAAGAGTGAAATTTTGTTTTTCTAGCATATTTTTACAAATAATGACAATTCATTAAAAATCATTGTCAACAAAATGTTGTAAAAAATATCTATGATATTATCGTGATATTTTATTAACTGATATATGCGATACAAAAGACCAAAGTTGTTTTGCCTTGGTATTGTGTCTGTCATCTACATATCTGTCTGTCTGTATATTTTTTTCACACTACAGGGTAGGGTGCAATTTCAGTTAAATGCTCATTAAGATCATACATATAAGTGCTTTTGACATGCCTGTATTATGAAAATTTTTTAGGGTACACTCATCCCAGTGTAACTTTAAGCCCTTCCTAGACCAAACTTGCATGAATGATGCATCAGTGGGTTAACACTTGATCTCATACATACTTCAGATGCTGCATTTGACTTAAATTTTTAGGATGAGTGACCAAGTTAGAGTAACTACAAGCACTTTCAGACCAAAACTGCATAAATGTGGTCATCTTTTGAAATGCATATAAAAATATTAGTTTATTGTGGGATACTTACATGTAACATCTGAATTCCTGTTATTTCTAACAAAATGTTCCTTTCTCTACAATTTTTGTACATTTTCTAATTTTTCTATAAAATGTGGTACAACTTTAGAAGGTATCAAAATACAGAGTCCAGATTGATGCATCTTTTACCTACATTTTATAGGTACAAATCAGTAGAGCTGCAGTCTTTGCAGAGACTTCTTGATTCCTGTATAAATAAGACAAGTCCACTAACAAATGACCAAAAAAAGATTTTTTTTTAACAGAATTGCTATATGTTTCATGTTTGTTACTTGTTACAATACTGCTTTTTTAAAACTTCATATACTGGTATTTTTTACCTTGTGACTTAAAAATTCTCTAGATTGATATTTATACTCTCTTAAAATATATTATTCCTCAAACTTATTGTTTTGTGTTTTGTTGTTCTTTGGACCATCATTAATATTATGCCCCCCTTCAAAGAAGGGAGGGCATATTGCTTTGCTGCTATCTGTCAGTCAGCCTGTCTGTCCACTTAGTTTCCATTCATTTTCTTCACACCTGTTGCACATATGGAAATGAAATTTGATATACAGATTTATCAGATGAATATTAAGGTCAAATTGTGTTTTGGGTACATTCGCACCATTTTTGACAGAGTTATTGCCCCTTCGACTTAGGAAAAATTCCAGTTTTTTGCAGTTTCCGTTCATTTTCTTCGCAGAGGTTGCACATACTGAAATGAAATTTGGTGTACAGATTTATCAGATGAATATCTTGGCCAAGTTCTGTTTTGGCCACAATGGTGCCTTTTTTGACAGAGTTATGCCCCTTGGACTTGCAAAAATTACAATTTTGGGGAGGAGGGCATAAGTGTTTTACAAACATCTCTTGTTTATATTAGCTTATACACTATATATTATCTGTAACAAAAATTTCCCAATTTGCAAAAAAAAAAAAATTATTTGATATAGCTATATACCGGTACTTTTTTCCTGTAGCTATATATATATAGCTACATACTTTTTTGGGGGCCCTTGTAATTGAGGATTCAGGGTAAATAGTTTTTGTCCTGTTTGTCAGATTGTCCCTCCATTTGTTTAAAAAGAAACTTAGTTTAAAGGCTTTAATATTTCACAGGTTTATTCATTGTGACAAGACCTTCCTTTAGATACCAACATATTTTACATTTTGATTTTTGACCTTGAAATATGACCTTTTTAAAAAACTTTAATTTTTGCTATGACTATTGAACAATTTGTGCTCTGGCTTTGAATTTTACAAGTGCATTCCCTCTATTAGAGAAAAGGCCTTCCTTTTGGTACCATTAACTTGACCTTTGAGTTTGACCCATTTCAAAAAAATAGCCTTGGTCACACCTGTTGGTTAGTTCTTGGGTTTTCATATTTCCCTGTTGCATTCATGGACATATGCAGTCAAGTCCTTTCTTAGGGTTAGACCATTTTTTTTTTACTCTATAGACCTTCATCTTGGAGTTTGACAGCATTTGAGAAAAGTTTTACCTTTGGTGTCATAAATGTATCACAAACACATCTTCTTTCAATTGATGTTAAGAAACCAGAGACTACTCTTTTATAATAAAATCTTTATTATCATTTTTCAACACATATATATTTAAACAAAAATTTCAGAACTTATCATAACAGAAAACATGTAGCTCTTTAGACCCAACATTTTGTTCTCAATTGATCTTTTGCGAGAAATTCCTTAAAATTCCATTTCATTTAAAATTGAAGAAAAATGGAACATTTATAGACCAGTCTAGATGATGTTAAAATAATGACATTGTAACAAATTGAATTATGAACATTAAAACAAGAGGTACTGAGCACTGAGTTCCTCACTCCTACATGGTTACATGTTTAATGACAAAGTTTATATTTTTAGGTATGAAAACACCAAATATTTGTTCAGTTGAATTGTGTAACAAGAGGTGCATAATGCTACTATATCAAAAAATCTTTGAAAGTCGAATTAAAATTAAGTGGAAGAGTTTTAGATAAGAGATGGATACCTCAAATACAGGAAGAATGGTAGGGTCCAGGCGTAGTGTCTGGTGAAAATGTAAAATAAGAGGTGCACAATGACAATATGAAATAAAGACTATGAAACTCAAAAATTTTATTCACTAATAGGAAGAGTTGTGGATAAGGTATGGGTACCCCAAAGTGACAGAGGGACCAAAGGACTTGCAGACAGACAGTCTCATCTAACACTATAGTGGGGGGCATAAAGAATTGCATTAACAAGGACTCCATGAGCCATTTAATGCTCATATGACCTTCTCTTCTTTATCCAATGTCATATACATGTATAAACTGAAACCTCTTTTGTTGAATAGGAAATGGGGGGAGGGATTCAAATGAATCTTCATGAAGTTTTTATCACTATAATGTCTTATTGGAAACGTACGTGGATGTGGCCCCTTCTTTGAAAAATAAAAATTAATCCTGAGGCCTTTTACACAAGGATACTGTTTGGCAAGTTTGGTTGCAACTGGCTCAATGATTCTGGAGGATAAAATCGGTACATGTATGTGAAAAGTTATATGTGACAAACAAACAATATACAAATACATGAACACTGTGCAAACTCTGATCAGAGACACTCAGAACGTCTGACCATTGGTAGCTGAAATAAATAACTGTAGAGATCTCAACAAATGTATCACAAGACAGGAAAGACAGGAAAAGGCATTAAAAATATCACTTCATACAAAATTACACAGATTTGTCAATAATTGGGGAGAAAATGACGGCCGTTTTTATCAAAACCTGCTCTATCTCTAAGCAAGGAATGTACATGTATTTCAATAAATAATGTCAATTTCACAAACATCCACAAATCCTATGAATAGTCAGTGCAATTGTTTACAGGACTTTGGCAGACACTAGCAACCTTTATCTATGTGGTGTTGACAATGCTTCAACAATCCAGGGATCACACTTTGAGCCTTCCCGAAACTCATCTTTTGTCAGCTTACCATCATTATTCTGTTAAAAAAAAAATCATAGAAATAATAAGGATTAACACTTGTTGATTATAGTTTCATATTATTTCAGAAATCACAGTTTTAAATGCTCTCTAAAATTACTACGACAAATCAATATTTGACTTTGAAAGAGTTATTCCCCTTGTCACAATAGATCAGTCAAAGACTTGAGTTCCACATACTGTGTCCATCTGGGTGAATATCTTTTCCACTCTCTTTTCTGGGGTATCCTCATCCTTGGGCAGATCTAGGAGGTTCCCTACCATGCTATAAATAGCATCCACAATACTGACCATTTCTTCTTTTGTGATAAAGCCATCATTATCCAGATCATATAGACTGAAAGCCCCTAAAATTAAGAAATTAGAATAGATACAATTACACACCTTTAGTCTTCTAAATGATACATTTTACAATATGAAATTAATAATGTATTCTAGATTCTGTGCTTAGCAGCAGTCAAATGGAATTTACATATACTTACAATCTAGTTTCTCATCCAGTGAACCTCTTGATGTTATGGACAAAGCACAAATAAATTCTTTAAAAGATATATACCCATCCTGAAATACATACAGACATACATACATTTAAGTACATGTATTTTAAATGAGATAAAGAAAATTATAAAAGTTCTTTGGCATTTCATTGCAAACATATGCTTATCACAGGAAAGAGTCTGCAGACTCTGATTTCAATAATGCCAAAGATAAAAATTTTAATTATTTTAAAGACCTCAGGCATGCCTGGGTTGAACCTGAAATTTGATCCTGGTTACTAAACCCCAAATATCATTATATTATCATGTCTTGTATCTTGTGTTATATCAGATCCCTAACAGAAGTACAATCTATTCATTCATTTCAGTCCTTGACATATATATGGGATCTGAAACACAATCCCCAAAATCTTTTCTTGAAATTAATATACTCTGTCTGGTAGTGTAATAAACACTGCTCTGAAGAATTATTCCTTGTGACATCAATCTACTGACATTAAGGCCTGAGATTCTAATTAAATTTTACTCAACAAAAATTAAATCTAATTTTACTCTTAAGTGAGATTCCATATCCCAACTGTTATGAAGATTCTTTCATAAATCAAGAATAACTGACTGGTGATATTAGTATGTTTGTACAAGATTTTGATAAGAAATAATACCCAATAAAGGATCTCTAATGAGAAATTTATTGAAAAGGTATATTGTAATTAAGCTTGGAGGGTGTTAGTTTTCCCTTCATGTCACATACAGTCCAACCTCATTATCATGAACTCAAAGATATTAAGGATAAAGTACTTTTAAAGAGAGCATATTTAATTAAGACTTGCAAATTCTTCCACATATCCATGGTATTTGAGATACCAGTTAGTGTTTGAGATATCAAAGTTCAGCTGTATTTTAGGAATAATTAATAAGCTTGTTAAATTCACCCATTTTGTGATCTTAGGAGCAACATCTTTACATACCTTGTTGGCATCAAAAACATTGAAGACAAAACTGGCAAATTTGGTAGGGTCACCATTTGGGAAGAACTGTTGATATATTGTATGGAACTCCTAAAATTCCCAAAAAGAAATACTTCAATTTTTATTATGGTATTTGAATCTAATCCTAAATAAGACTACCCGGTAAGCAGTTTGCTTTTTTAGATGTATCTTATTAGTGTTTTTTGCTTTTCATTAATAGACCTAGGGTAGTGTTCTTTTGTAGTTTGCACTTTAATATCTGAAAGACATATTTATCACATCTATCTTGGGCCTCAAATGGAAATAGTTTCTTCTCAGTAACCTTCACCTCATCATAAAGAGTTTGATGCTAAGTTTATAATCAGAACCTCTTGATATGAGAATTAATTCATTATCCTTGCAATGCAGTTGGAGGGGATATAGTAATGCCCTTGTGTGTGGGGGTGGGTGAGTAAAGATGTCCTTGTGTGTGTAACAGAAGTAACAAAATTTGCATTAGAATATTACTGCCAAACTCTGTCTTGATAATATCGATGTTCTCTTTTGTGATGAGATGCTCCACTGTGCAGGGCCCTTTATAAATGTTTCTTCAATGAAAAAAGAGAATTTGTGTATATTCTCTGATGACCTTGCCAAATGACCTCCAATCACTGTGGTTACAAACCACCAGGTTATAATAACAAATTTTTAACATTTCTTGATCGATCTCTTTGTGTTCGTGAAATAAAATATTATAAATACTTCTTCACACTGTTGGGTCAAAATTCTTGTGGAGATCGAAGACGACTCAGATAATTGCTCAAAGTAATGAATCATGAAGTTAAATATCAAATGGGCTATCTAAACTTGAATTAATTTGTCCTACTGGAAGAAGACTTAAAGGTTAAAAATAGTCTTCATTCCTAAAACTTTGAATTACCTTTGATTTTAGCATTGTCAATGATATTTCTTTCAAGACTCTGATGAGCGATTAATAAAACAAGAAAAAAAAAATCAAATGAAAAATCTTTTACTTCTGTATTGATATTTCTTCCAGAAGGCAGTATAGAAAAGTAGATACTCAAAAACCTTATATAATTCAAAAGAAATTAAAACATCATCATGCCTTGTTCCTGGAAACTCATTTTCACACCTTATTACCCCCTTCCTTCTGATTTACAGAGCCATCAAACAAAATCAATATGGCGTGTGACCAACCCTGGATACAGGGTATTACCGAATACCAAGCCTGTCAACCAGTCCCATCAACAGATCATTCAAACTTTGTCAGCAAAAGAAACCCTTAACTGAATACTTCCTTTACCTGTCTCGTTTCATCAACCCCACTTTGGTTAATGATCTGTGAGTAGTTTTTCAAAGCAAAAAAGAATTTCACACCATGATGTTGTGAAAAACAACTTTCAAAAAATATTTTTCTTGAGACAAACATTAACAGATTACCAACACCACAGAGATATATTATGTCAATATCATATTATTGTGTTTTCTTTTGGTTGATAAAGTTTGTTCCACGATGGCTCTACAGGTAAGCAATTAACCTTCCACTGGTTATCAAGGAAACTTGGAAAAATGTGAGGTCAGGGTTATATGGAAGGTCAAGATCATATTCAGTATAATATGCTTAATATGACATTGATCTTCCATGTAACCCTGACCTCACATGTCTAGTCCTTCATTTCTCTTCAAGCATGTATTACTACTTCTTTAATTCTAACAGACACTCTCATCAAAATTATGTCTCCAATCCATTTACTTAGTAGTTTAATGCAGGCCGACCAGGTCTTTGAAAATGAAAAAAAAACATCCAGTACAAACTGTAAATATTTGCAGCAAAAGGAAACAGGTGCATTACTTATTCATTGAATGCAATATGTCCTCAACACTTTCAGGGACTGCAATTACTGTGCATTAAATCAGACAGAACAATCAATGTCCATACATTTGTTATGTCTGTGCAATGATAGTCAATTAAGTTAAGCAGAATATGGCATAAAGCTTCATAATTCATCAAGAACCGATATGGATGTCCCTTTCAATAATTAATTTTTTATCTTTATAATGAAGATGATCAATGTATTGTCCTTAATGCTTATCTGCCATTTGACTATCTTTTTGTAGGTAGATTTTGGATTTGTGCCACAGAGTTGGGACAGACACATATTTAACAATCAGGCAAGCCCAGATTTCCACACAATAGTACCTATATAAATCATCTGTTGATAATACCCTAATCTTTTAATATCGATGACCCAAACCCACAATAGGCTTTTTACATCTTCACTAAAAGGATGTCAAAATAACAGGGCATCTCAAGAATGTATATACTTTACAAATATATATATTTTAACTGTCAAAAGGAGTTGCTCATTCTGCTTACGGAATACAAGGATATTATTAAAACAACCATTTGGCAGATTAATTTTATAGATATAGTAGACACTCCCAAGGTACGTGTGTATCTTGTAAAACAAAAACAGTAAACACTACCAACAGTAAAATGTTTATTATTTTACAGAGTACAAATACAGACTATAATATATAGAATATATACATGATAACAAGTTTCGAGATTAAAAAATCAACATTTCAAGATAATGCAGCTAATATTTTACACAAATTTTCATACAGGAAAGTTAATTAAGAGAGTGAAAATAATAGAATGAATAAAATAACAAGAGGCCCATGGGCCACATCGCTCACCTGAGAAGCTTTGTCCATTCTGTTCTTTACCAGATTTCCCCCTTGTAATACATTATGTATCCCCACCCTACCCCACTGATCATAATTAAGACATTTTGAAATCAACTACCCCAGGATCCTTCCATGTGCAAATAAGTTTCAGCTTTTCTGGCCCAGTGGTTCTTGAGAAGAAGGTTTTCAAAGATTTTTCCTATATATTTTTATGTAAAACTTTGGTCCCCCCATTTGGCTCCACCCTTCCCCTGGGGGTCATGATTTGAACAATTTAAAATCTACATTACCCAAGAATGCTTCCACATAAGTTTCAACTTTTCTGGCCCGGTGGTTCTTGAGAAGAAGTTTTTCAAAGATTTTTCCAATATATTTCTATGTAAAACTTTGATTACCAATTGTGGCCCCACCCTTCCCCCGGGGGTCATGATTTAATTTAGAATCTACACTATACCAGGATGCTTCCACATAAGTTTCAGCTTTTCTGGCCCAGTGGTTCTTGAGAAGAAGATTTTCAAAGATTTTTCTTATATATTTCTATGTAAAACTTTGATTCCCCATTGTGGCCTCGCTCTTTCCCCGGGGGTCATGATTTGAACAATTTAAAATCTACACTACCCAAGAATGCTTCCACATAAGTTTCAACTTTTCTGGCCCAGTAGTTCTTGAGAAGAAGATTTTCCAAGATTTTTCCTATATATTTCTATGTAAAACTTTGATTCCCCATTGTGGCCCCACCCTTCCCCCGGGGGTCATGATTTTTACAATTTAGAATCTACACTATCCCAGCATGCTTCCACATAAGTTTCAGCTTTTCTGGCCCGGTGGTTCTTGAGAAGAAGATTTTCTAAGATTTTTCCTATATATTTCTGTGTAAAACTTTGATTCCCCATTGTGGCCCCGCCCTTCCCCCGGGGGTCATGATTTGAACAATTTAATATCTAAACTACCCTAGGATGCTTTCACATAAGTTTCAGCTTTCCTGGCCCACTGGTTCTTGAGAAGAAGATTTTTCCTATATATTTCTATGTAAAACTTTGATTCCCCATTGTGGACCCGCCCTTCCCCCGGGGGTCATGATCTGAACAATTTAATATCTACACTACCCTAGGATGCTTTCACATAAGTTTCAGCTTTTCTGGCCCAGTAGTTCTTGAGAAGAAGATTTTCCAAGATTTTTCCTATATATTTCTATATAAAATTTGATTCCCCATTGTGGCCCCGCCCTTCCCCCGGGGGTCATGATCTGAACAATTTAATATCTACACTACCCTAGGATGCTTTCACATAAGTTTCAGCTTTTCTGGCCCAGTGGTTCTTGAGAAGAAGATTTTTTAATGACCCCACCCTATTTTTCTCTTTTCTTGATTATCTCCCCTTGCGAGGGGATATGTCCCTTCATTTTAACAATTTAAATTCCTCTTCACCCAAGAATGCTTTGTACCAAGTTTGGTCAAAATTGGCCCAGTGGTTCTTGAGAAGAAGTCGAAAATGTGAAAAGTTTACAGACGGACAGACGGACAGACAGACAGACGGACGGACGACGGACAAAATGTGATCAGAAAAGCTCACTTGAGCCTTCGGCTCAGGTGAGCTAAAAATGTTATAAAAGAAATCATTGGATAGATTTCTTGATATACGGTATATGAATCCTTGGGTGGTTCATGCAATTTGTCTTATAATTGACTGTCAAATTTATATTATATAAAAAAAAAAACCTGTTGGATTACCAATATCACTAATAAATTGTATGAAGTATGTTTTTTAAATTATTTAAATTGGTTACAAAGCAATACGTTTTAATCAAATCAGATCAATTTTTTGCAATATTAAATGTTGCTTGAGATTTTTTTGCACAATAAAGATCTATATGCACTGAAGTAATATTGTAAGAAATACAAGATTTTATCAGCATAACTTCAAAATACATTGAAGAATGATTTTCTGTATTATTAAAGTCCCTTTTCATTCTAGAAGATGATGCAAAATAATCCTTATAAAACATTTTTTTTTTTTAAAAGATAAGTACTGTTTATATACTCAATTATCTTGTTTTAGCTAGCTTTATAAGAACATTTCAATTCTTTGTTTAAAATATTGAAAACATGCATGTACAATTGTTTATTTCAAAATTCGAAAGAAAAGAAAAATAAACTAAATGTCGTGTCCATATTCTGGTCTGCATGATCTTTGAACTTCAGTATGAAAATACAATCCTACGCTATTAATTCTACATAATAGAAGAGTGAGTGTAGAATGAAAGAATATTTGTAGAACATTAAAAGGATAAAAATATTGTTCAAAAGATGTCTTCATTTCATGTATAATTGATTATAAATTTCATGTACAAGGTTTTCTATACAAGCAATAAAACTCCCAAAGCACGCACATTGAAATGTCATCCCTGTTCATTAGTATTTCCTCTGTAAAGAAAAAAATAAGTTCAGAGGAAAAAAAACCATCAAGAACATCAAGAACCGAAATAATTATAGACGTATCCGCAATCAAGGGCAAAATATAGTACTGTAAGAACTTAAAAAAAACAGTATAAATGGTACTTTGGATAAATAGGATTGACGCAAAAATCAAAATAAATTTTCATCATCAAGATTGAAATCAGTAAAATTTATTTTTAATTTTTACCTATCGGGGTATTTTTAATCAAGAGATAATATTTTTTTTCATCTAATTTAAGCCTGATTTGAGAGATGTATGAATATTTTAAATGTCTTCTTGAGAAGATTTACAACTTAATTTCATGTCTAATACCAATAGAACTAATAGAACACCTAATGCACATACTTTTAGTTATACATTTAAGAAATATAAAGCTCTTGTGCATTTAGTATGGACAGACTGCTTTAAATTTAAATCACTTCATAAAAAGCAAAGTCCTCTTTTCTAAAAACAGAGTAATTTATGTCCCTCTATCAATCGCCATTCACGTAATCATACAGGAAGATTCCCGCTTGTCACGAAAAAAAAATCACGAAAGAACTGCGATATTTCAAAATTTCACCTTGACAAGCAGGAACTGTGGGGAGTTACATTTATACATGTATATATCTGAAGTCAAAAACCTGATTATTGTCAGCCATAGTTCACATAAGTGTTATGTATTGATCATAGAAATGCCTGTACATACACAAAGCAAACAACGTTCCTGTCTTGAACAAACAGAAATCAATTCCTCAATTTGTTGGCAAATACAGGCAGACAAACCAACATTCTTGAAAAATAAATAAACATTTCATTCACTAAGTCGTATACAAAGAAAGGAAATTATCGTCAATTCTTCTTCCACAAAAACTTAACAATTGAATAAATCTCCTTACATACTAGTCTTGAATACTTATTATGAAAGTAGTTACATTCATTCCAGTATAAAAATCGATGGCAAATAATTATTCTCTATTCTATAATTAAAATTATTGTATATTTATTATTTTCTTCATGATAACTTGATTAACATTACTTGATTAGGCTAAGCAATATTTGCAATATAAAACAGAATGGATGTATTTATCTACAAAATTAGTCCCATATTAGTGTATGATTTGTTACCACTGGCATAACAGAGGCCTTTTTTTTAAAGAAGTTTCATTATATGCTGCACTAATAAATATATCACTTATGTAATAAACATAGCATAAGTCTTCATAAAAACATTTTCAAGCCACAACTGCATCGTTATGCAACCATCACCTGATGCTGGAAGGCAGGTCCAACTTTGGCATCATCAATCCAGACGTGGGGACTTGGGCTATACTTAGCTTTGTAGGCAGGAGTGAGAGCATTCAGTCGGTTTACAATCTGATCTAGCTCCTGGGCGTTTACTCTCCTCTTCAGGAGGGCAGCTTGTTTGGCCCTCAGCCCTGGGACCACTGGGTTGGTCTTGGTGACGGGAGGGGGTTTGTATTCTACAGGCACCTTATCGGCTATATCCACCCCTCCCCTGCTGGCCACAGTGGGTTTGGTAAGCCTATTTATAATGCTATCGAATTCCTCTCCGTTAACTTTTTTATCACCGTACACAAAGTCAGTGTATTTCCTCTGCTTCCCGGCTCCTCCTGTGCTGGCTACAGTGGGCCTTGTGACCCGATGCACAATAAAATCTAGATCCGCCTCCGATACAGTTCTAGATCCATACACATAATCTTTGTTTTCATATTTTTCGGCAATATCCACACCCCCTCTGCTGGCAACAGTGGGCCTTGTCACTCTACTTACAATGCGATCAATGTCCTCAGTGGAAATTTTGGAATGATTCCTCTTGCCTTCATTTTTCTGCCTATTCCCTTCCCTCACAATGGGTAAGGAGTGCCCAGAATATTTACTTTTAGCCGAGGGAGATGCTCTACGTCTTCCACTGCCAGGAGGGGCGCTTTTGATGCTGGAGACCGGCCGGGGATAATCCATGAAGGCTTTGTCTTCTGCTGCCCAAGCCCCCTCGTCGTGTTTCCTACTGCAGGGTCGTGGTACAGGTGAGGCCAGGCGGTAACAAAGATGATCCAGGTACTCCGGTTCTACGGAATGCCAGGGTCCAATGGTGCGGAAGTTATCCAGCTTAGCTCCCAGGATATACAGCTTCTGTGCTTCTTGGTATTGGTGTTCTGACAATGAGACACCTACGGACGGTAAACCTCCGTTGTTTGGATCTATAGTTTGCCGCATTGCTGAATGGCGTGAGAAAAATATCAGATGTTAAAGGAAAATTGACACTCACACTCCCTTTCAAATGGGAAAAGAAAGTTCCATAAAGTTTCCTTTTTTAAAGATGAAAGTAATTTTCACCTTAACAACATGTCTGTCAAGTTCTAGAATTATCTCCAGAATTTATTTCAATTTTTTTTTCAAAATTTGTGAAAAATAGATCCTCCAAACAAATGAACTGTGCCTTAGGAACATATAGTGTGTGTATTAAAACAATCCGTCACAATTCTTCAAAATATTTTCTTAAGATGCAGATTAATTAAAATATCTAATTAGTTAATCACATGCTGCACGATAGATTAGATCTAAATCAAACTGTGGGCACACGCGTTTTAAATATCTTGCCATTTGATGGACTGTTCCAAATGAATAGTGGAATGAATGGCCTCGGAACTCCCGCTAATCCCTCCTATTAAATTTCTGTGTACAGCACGGAGTAAGTCAAAGCTGAGATTAAAGAAGCTCTATATCCCAAAACCACAAATCAAGATGTTTTCCAAAAGTTTCTAAAGAGCAAATTGACCAAAATAAGTTTAACAAATCCCACCTTTTTGGCTGAAAAATCCCTTCATTCACAAAAAGTTGAAAGAAATGTCAACTGCCGCTTTTAGCAAATGGCATATGTATCCCAGGTAAATTTTAATAATTTGCCCTTTTCTATTAAAGGATGATAAATAATAACTTTTCTTCAGTGTGGTAGGTCCATTCACAATATCAGTGAAAACTGTGGCCCCTATTCTTTTTCCCAGCAGGGGCACCTATTCTGAGCCTTCAACAAATAACTTTAAAGTTTTAAATGTAACAACAGGTTTTTCAGAACAATTCAAAGTTATGCCGTGTTTCATCACATTCAAACAACTTTCATTTTATTGTAATCTTAAAATGGTTCCATGGGTAGTTTGTGCACCCCACTGTAGGAATTTCAAACAAAAATTAAGAAATATATGTCCACGATTTTTTTCAAAGTTCATGAATTGTTCTGACACACAAGAATATCAATCAAGAATTTCAAGGAACATTTACATTAAACTCCATTTGATTCTATGCAACACAAATTTCTACATAATATGAGGATCATATGAATTTCCTTTCAATTATCCACTAATTCATAAATAGTATTAAAATGGAAAGTTTAATGATACACATAATCCTTGCATTCATAAAGAGTCACTTCATTTTCTGATCAGTCAAGTGAAAGTTTTATCCGTAAAAAGAACTCTCATAGAATCACACACAGACTTGAAATCTTCTTTAAGACTTCTTCAAATATTTACTCTTGCAGGTGCTTTATGGCATTCTAATCATTCAAAAGCGATTTCAATAACCTGCCAGATATGGAGACAACATGCTTCTCATAGCTGCACTTTGATTTTGGTTACAATAATAAATATAGACAGTTTTTACCAAAGGCGACTACAGGGACACTAACAGATGACCGAATGAGGAATAATGGAAAAATTTAAAACTCCATTTACATGAAAACTTTTATAATGACTTTAGATTAGTAACATGATAGATTGAACTAAGGATCACTGATTTATTCTACAGATACGGTACCGTTAAGTCAGAAAGCACATAATCTACTTGTTTTATTAAAAACCTTTGCAAAGAATTTCTTCAGGTTAATTTTGTACAGACATTCTCATTAATAGGTAATTCCTTTAAAACCTGCTAGAGTCTTTCTAAATAAGAGACTGTTATGTTAATTTTCGTAAAACCTAAGAGGAATGTACTTTTAATGTTCCATAAGATTGTGTTTGGGCAAGTAATTGCCATATCATCATTAAGTTACATGTGAATGCATGATTAAGAACTTCTGTAAGACAGAATGCACAAAAATCTGCATGGTAGACAGAATTAAAAATTTATCATTTGGCACTTTTAGAATAGATTTCTTTATTTCAAATTTACAGCTTTCAACTCTGTCTGTCTTGGGTTAAGTACTATTTTATAACTGTACAAGTTAAGTCAGAATACATTATTGACAAATACATATATCCCCAAATAATGAACACCTTATACAAATCCCAATACAACGAACACCTTGTAATTCCAGATTTATCTCAGAAAAAGGGCATGAAAGGACGAGAAAGTCTTCAAACAAGACATATACTGGTATATAAAGAGGCAAACCTGTAATTAAGGGGGGTGTTTTATTACAATTTGATTCATGGCTACAATATTTCAGGCATTCAAGTACAGAAAAAAGAATTGATTTCGACATTAGGGAGTGATAGACTCTAAATTTACCAGAATTGTACCCAAGGAACTACACGTCTTTCGACTACAATATCACAGGTGTTCAAAATTGACACTAAACATTTATTTAGATAAAAATTTTAGTCTCCATGAGGTGTTTGGGTAACAACAAATTTAAATTCTTTGCTCTTTCAGACATTCATCAAATCTATATGTACAATGAATAGGCAAATTAATTAAAGCTCTCTTTTCACACTGTAGATCTTCGCACTGATTTCAGTTAGTGTTTCTTTTATGACCAAACATATCTTAATTTGTGTATTTGAAATAGAAACTTAACTAGCGAAACCCATTACCATATTAGTAGTCTAATGTGAAAAGAATTGTTGTTAATTTTATCTGACCACTCCAAAGATCCTTCACAAAAAAAGGCTTTAAATGTGTTTAACTTAAACTACCCAAGTATTTGCCTTCTTGGTGTTGCCTATTCATGAACTGTGGACTTGGTTAAAGTATGAAAAGAAAACTGAACTTCAAAGAACTTTTCCTGTATTCACTGTATCAGTGCGAAGTTAAGCAAGAGGCCCATTGGTCACAACATTCACCTGAGTAACATTGATCATCTTACTTTTCAAGTTTGAAAAGACTTGAATCTGCACTACTTGAGGATGATTGCACTCTAACATCACTTATCATGGCCTAGCTGTTCTTGAAAAGATTGTAAAACATTTTTCTTAAACAAATCCCACATAAAAATTTGATTCCATACACTACAAGGGAACCATAATATGAAAAAAACAAGATGTGTTTGTGAAACACTGGGATCTTTCAATCCTGGGGCATAAAAGTGAATCATCTAAGTATGTCAGGAAGCTTCCATATAGTTTTCATAATACATACTCCTATGACCTATAAATTCTAAAGAAAATTGTTTAATGAACCAAACAAATATTCACTGACATGTTTGACCTCTTGACCTTGGAGTGTGAATCAATTTTGCAAGAATTTACCCAACTTTAATCTTGGTCATACCTTTTGAACAGTTGGTGCTATGGCTTTCATACTTCACATGTGTATTCATTGTGATAAGACCTTTCCATAGATATATAAATATTTTTTACCTTTTGACCTTGAACTTTGAGTTTGACTAACACTAACCTTGAACTTTTGAACAGTTATTACTGGGGCTTTCATATTTCACAGGTGTATTCCATGTGAAAAGGCCTTTCTTTGGTTACCAAGAATTATGATCTTTTGACCATGACCTAGTACTCTGACCTACTTTTGTAAAACATTAACCTTGGCCATAAATTTTGAATAGTTGTTGCTACATGTAGGGCTTTAATATTTCACATGTATATTTCTTATAACAAAGCTTTCCCCTGGGTATGTTTAATTTGACTTTTGACCTTGGAGTTAGCCCCACATTAAAAAAAAAACTTTTAACTTGACCGTAACTTTTTAATGGGATTTCATATTTCACAGGTATATTCATTGAGAAAAAATCCTTTCTTTAAGTATGAACATTTTTCATCTCTTTTCCTTTGGGTTTGGCTTGCATTTGAGAAACTTCAATCTTTGCTGAAAGCTGTCATACGAGGACATCAGTGTTTCAAACACACATCTTGTTTTCAAATTTGTTAGAAATGCTTAAAATATTTGTCATTTGTTGCCATATTCAGGCCTGTCTAAAATCCATACATATTATGTTTTTGTGGACAGTAGTCAGGTTAGATATCGGAAACTAAAATTCATTTCAACTGAGGCAGAAACCTAAATAATAATTTCCTGTTCAGTTGCATACAAATCAATATTTCATACCATCAAAGCAAAACATCATTTAAAAATACAAGTTAGCAGGGTGAGAAATAGAGAAAACAATTTTACAATCACTGAATAATTTTTCTAAAGTAATCTTGCAAAATCAATAAATTCCAATATTATAATAGATTTTCTCGCCGATTTGATTCCTGATTCCCTTAACAAAAAAGCTTGTGAACTCTGGACAGAGAAAATCCTATTTAATAATAACTCATTTATAACCTCATCCATAGCAAAAACAAACTGAGGGGGCTAATCCATATCTAATCCCTCTTAAACTTCTCCGACATTGTTCGGAATCAAAACTAGAGAAAATTTAATATTTCTTTTATTTATGTTACATTCTTCTCCCCAAAGAGCAGATGTTAATTGCAATTATTCAACCCAGCAACTCCCTATTGTCATATTTTCTCTAATAATAATTTCATTTTTGCTTGTCATGGCATAACACTGCTGCAAAAACATTCAACTTAAATATACAAAATGGTCAATCTTCTTACTTTTGCTATTTTGTCCCCTCCGATAATTTTTCTAAATGTTATATAATAACTGAGATAAATTTACATAAAATTTAAAATATTTTGAAAGGCATGAATTCCAACAATAATTGTGCTTGATAACAAGAACCAAAATTTGAAACAATTCTGCAAAAATGTTATTTCCAAATAAATATCAGAATATGGGTAATATATTGTACATGCAGAAAAAAAATGCATTACATTAATTAAGTTATTTGTATGTTGGAAAATATTTGCTTAATGAAAAATTTCTTCCAATTTATGTAGGTAAACTGTGGTATATAATTTTCTACATTTACAAGTCTAACATAGATGAAAAATTTATATGAATTCTAATTTTTTTAATAACATCAGTTCATTAACTACTTTCTGTACAACGTATTTGAACTTTTAAGTGGTCATTAAGCAATTTTAAAATGGTGTGTTAATCTACTCTTGAGACTTATGTCATTTTTAAGGTTTTGACCTGAAATAATTTACACGTTACACAATAGGACTTTTGAAATAGTCGTAATAAGTACACATTAATCATTATAGTACATCAATAATAACAACACTTATATGTAAGTTTTTCAAAATTAAGCAGTGATATATTATCCTATTGTGTTAATCCGTTAATGATCGATAGGTATTTCATAACTTACTAATGAGATTATATCAAAGTTGTTCAAAGGGGGGTAACTCTGGTTTCACAAAACATTGGTAATTGTTAAAATCAAATTTCTCTAGACACAGAGGAAAACAAATGTTCAAACCCAGGCCTTTTGTATCTTACATTGTGTCCTGTGAGTCAAGTAATAATTTAGTATACTGGTATTGATAAATCCCTATCGACGGCAAATATTATATGGATTTAAAAGAAATGTCATGTTCATGTAAATTAAATGTGTTTTTAATAGAATTAAATGCACTGCAAACTCTAATGGAAATCACTCTCCAAATACATTTAATTAAATGAATTCTAGATATGATATTCTAGATCTATATGATATGATATTGTAACGAAACCGAGGGTATCGTGTTATAATTAACTCGTGGGCCGCTATTGGTTTTCTGGTCACTTGGTCGAGATTTGATGGTTCCGTTGGTCACAGTTTATATAATGGTTAATGACCAACTTTTGGTCACTTATTTGGTTGACGTAATGACCAACTTTTGGTCACTTCTTTGGTTGACGTAATGACCAACTTTTGGTCACTTCTTTGGTTGACGTAATGACCAATTTTTGGTCACTTTAAATAATGTTTGTTAGGAATAACACTTGTTAAAAGTTTATAACATTTATTAGGACGATCAAATGGTTCACTTATAAACACACAGAATGGTACACTGTAACTTGGTTGGTACAACGTTATTTGGTTAACAAAAAGGTGACCAACCGATGGTCAATCCAGGACGTTCCTAAAAACTTGGTTCCCTTTAATGGTTTCGTATACATAGACTTGGTACCGTCTTATAACCGAAGTATACGGAGTCGTTCCCCAAAGTGACTTAGGTCACTTTCCCTTACCAGGGAAGGCTGTGTGCTCCGAGTCGCTCCCCACAGCCGACTGAAGTCTAAACTCAAAACAGCTGGTTTATATAGACAAAAGTTGTTATGATGACGTAAGAGACAATCAGATACCTATTACGTCACAATCAATGCAATCAGTAAGATAGCGGGTTTTGACCAACAAAATTACCTACTAAATTAATAACGTTGTACCCATATAAAACATTCAAAATACACCACTTTGTCATTAAATCATACATAATAAATTAATAAAGTCATTAAATCAATTATTGTTCATTTCTTTCGTTGTCTGTTCATTGACAATTATTTACGGAGTTTATAAACATCGGGTTCAATGTCCATTTATTCCGAACTTGTAAACAAGAGTTAACCCGAATTTCACAGGTACACTTCGTGAAACGTAACATTACCCCCTTCTTAAGTCGAAACGTCCTCGTTTCGGGGTATTTACCCTTGCAGAAATAAATCCTGGAGGGTCAAGAGAAGTCAGGATATCCTGGGATTTTCCTGAGATATCCTGACATGTCCTGCTCTCCAAAATTTTTGCTCCTGACAATTATCAAATCCTGAGATGTCCTGATATCAGGTTCAGGATTTTATCAGGACATGTCAGGACTTTATGTGAACGCTTCACCACAACAGGATCTTCCCAGGATTTTTCAGGACTTTTACAAGAGATCAAGTCCTGACACAAGGAAATCTCAGGAATTTTGATATTTTCTGAACTAAAACAAACTGAATCAAATAAGTCCTAGTATATCTTGAGATCAGGACTGTTCAATTCAAAGTCCTAGAATATCCTGAAGTCAAGACTCAATATCTCTATGTGGTCCCTTCATTACAATTGCCCATGTATTAAGTGTTAATTCTTTCTGATGATAGCATCACGAATGATTGGGGGCCAGGCAGGAGTGTCTCTAATTTATTGACCTTCTAATCTTCATCCCATCAATTTGCAAATGCTTTCCTCAACCTAAACAACCTGTTGTGTCCCCCACAGTTACTTAAACTAGGGCAGTATCCAATGAGGAGAGCCAGTCAGCATTTGTGCGCCTTCCCAGACCAGTTCAAAATTTCAATGCAAACCGAAATGTTTGTGAGGAACAATTGAAAGTATTTATAGACAGTAAAGAAGTGAAATATGCTTTGGGAAATACAATGTCATCACCATATTGAACTAGATGTCAACATCTAAATGTTAATTGTGTCTATGTCCATGAGATGAGGAAATATTGAAGATACGAATGACTTGGATGTAGTGAGAGGAAAATTTCAAAGATTTGCTGGTGGTACTCAAGAATGTTAAGAAAACGGTAAGTGCATGGGCTTAAATTTGTATTTCCATTCCTCGTTTCATATTACTCTGATTATATAGCATAGTATCTTAACCTCTGTGTTAATTATAAATTAGTACTTAATTTAGAAATAAGTACAGTATGTAATATCAGTAAATACAATACATGTGTAAAATAAATGTACATGAATTACATCATGACATCATTATTGTTTTATATATAGTTTTTAATATATGATCAAACATTTTCCTAAACAATTCTTGCAAATTCTCTGTAGTTTCTTTTAAGAACTATATATAAACATGGTCAAATGTACATCATTAAAGTACACAGCTCACTGCAGTACTATTTTATATGTTATCTTTATTTCTATCAGTGTAATTTGCTAGTTTAATATTGATGCATATGATTTTTTTTATTGACTGGTCTCTCATGACTAACTGAACTATGAAAAATATTCTATCTTTTTTTTTTAGGATTTTGACCATTAATATAAACATTATTGTGATTGTTTCAGAATAATAAAGTAACTTAATTAATTTACGTTACAGGCCTAATAACAGAATGCAGCCCTGGAGTAAGTGTTATCACCATCCTTGCATCATAAAAGACTTTTTCAGTTTCAAAGAAAAAATTGATTAAAGAATAATTTGCATAATTAATAATTCTTTTGTCTTCTTAGTGTACAGAGAGACATTGTCCATATTTGAATGAATTGATGAAGTGACAAAATCTCAGAGGTCATAATGACAATAAGGGGATTGTTAATCTCAGGAATATCTCAAGATATCCCAGGATTTTTACACTACAAAGTCAAATTCCTGAGGCCAGGATGATGACAGGATTGTATTCCCAGGAAATCTCAAGACATCCCAGGATTTTTGTACTACCATGAAACATGTGCAATATTCCTGAGGTCAGGATAATTGTGGCCCCAGGAATTCTCAAGACATCTCAGGATATTTTGCTTTACCAGGATGTCCTGTGAAATCCTGAGAAATCCTTGTTCCAATACCATCCTGACAATTCCTGAGGTCAGGTACCAGGATAATCCTGAGATTTCCTGGGATTTTTAACCAAGATATCTTGAGAAAATCTCAGGAAATCTTGGGATATCCTGGTCAATTTTCACATGGGTAATCAATGACTTATTCAAGTCCACTGGTAATGTCTTTTGAGATACGCGTTACACGGATATAATGTCATCTGCTTCACCACAAAACAGCTTCATCTGGTCATGATTCACATATTTTGGTTTCTCGGCTGTAGACTTTCTCACTTTGAATACCGAATCGGACACGGCACTTAACACTGTGTAAGGTCCATTCCAATGAACCTTAAGTTTAGGACATCTTCCTTTGGTCCTTGCCTTTGATGTGATCGACACATACTGCCCTGGGGTGTACTGAATCTGATTAGACTTGGTGCCATACTTTCGTTTCTGGTTCTCGGTTGCTTCTATCCATCGGGTGCAATAATCTGAACTGGTAACAACGTCCTTGTTACCCTTCTTGGTCCGTTGTTAAGGACCAAGGATGTCGTTGGCCACTTGTTCCAGTGGTTCCCTAGCTAAACATTGACCCGGTTTTCCTCCGACTTCCCTTGGTTGATTCTTCTTTGAGTCACCAACGGTACAGTGTCTGATATGTTTCTCAGCGTCGTTTGTCTCCTTCTCGTCACCAGGTTCACATAGTTGTCGGTCATCATTATCATGGTGTAAAGCTTCTTGTACGCAAATTTTGAACACAGGATTGTGTTCACTCTTAAGGTCACATGGTAATTTATTCTTTCCCAATGTAAGAGTTCCTTCACCCAAATTCAATTGACAATTATGCTGTTTCAGAAAATCAAGACCTAAAATCATATCTGACTCAACGTCAGCGACGATCACTTTATGTTCGGTAACTTCCTCATCGATACAAATTTGAAGTTCAGTCTGACCTTCTGGTACAACTAAATCACCGTTGGCCATTTGTAAGTTACTACAGTTTGGAAATAATTTAGGTCTCACACATCTTTCTATCTCGTAATATTTCTTTGGGTGGATAACTGTTATAACTGAACCCGTGTCAATGACACAATTAATTTTCACATCATTAACAAGCACATCAATTGTTAATAAGTTGGTACTGCGTGTATTTGAGTTCTTTATTCCAAAAACATGTGGCCTTTTCTGTTTTATAGCTGACGTTCGGCCGCCGACGTCAACTACTGTCCGTTTCCCTGGTTCTCAGGTTCTCTGGTCGTCACGTCTTTTACGTCTTCCGGTTTTCTTTGGTTTCTGTAGCTTTCATTTTTGAGATGTCGTTGCAGTAATCTGCATTCTCTTTTGATGTGACCATCTTTCTTACAGTAGAAACAGGGACTTTTCTTGTAAAACTTCTTTTCTGTGTTTTGGTTGATCATGGCTACTAGGTCTGTTTCGTAATTATTTCTGTCGGTATGCGCTGGTTCCTCTGTCTGCATACGCACTGCAACTTTATTTCGTCTCCCCCGTGCTTGTTGAAAGGCCTCATACTCCAATGCCAGTCGCACTGCGTCTTCTAGGTCTGTAGGTTTTCCTTGAAACATTGCCCATTCCATTTCTTGGTCATTTAAACTTCCGATGAACGAATCTTTGGTTATCTGGTCGCGGAAACTTAGGGGTGCGTTCTGGTATGACATCCTCGTAAGTCGCTTTATGTCTTGCATTAATTCTGTGATCGTTTCGTTTTTCTTCCGTATTCTGCTCTTTAGTTGCGTCTTATAGATTTCTGTTTGGTTTTCTGGGTCAAATCTTGCTGCTAGTGCGGTAACAAGGTGACGAAAATTATACCGATATTCTGGTTGTAGGTCACTCAAAACGCTTAGTGCTGGGCCGCGTAGACTGGTAGCTAACTCTAATGCCTTTGTTTCCTCATTCCAGTGGTTCAATTGGGCGATCATGTCGAAATGCACTATATAGTCGTTCCAGTTCATGGTACCATCGAACGTTGCTGGTTTTCTCCCTTTAGGTTCCGGGGTTCGCCTGAATCCGTGGTCATGGACTTGTCTTGTGTGACCATAATTTGGTACATCGTAATCAAAGCTGCACATGGTCGGCTGAAATTCGTTGGTCCTAGCATTGGTAGTGTAACTTCGTGGTAACGTCGGGTTTGACCAACTTGTCCTAGTATGTTCGTAATCACGAAAGTTCTCATACGCATTTTGTAGAGAAGTATTTCTGTATGGTCGATGTTCACTGTGTATTTGGTCATCTTTGGACGTAGTACTGGTACCGGATTGAACGCAATTTTGGTCTACATATTGGTTGTTAGCACTCGTTGGTCTCACTTGAGATTGTAATTGGTTCATTTGGGACTTCAAAGTTTTTAATTCTTGTAGAATTATGTGTAGACTGTCGTTGGTACATGCGTTGACTGCACTGCCATCTCCTATCTGGTCGTTGTTATTAACCCGCAAAAGAACTTCTTTGCTTGGAGTACCGTCGATAAACTGTGGTTCTTTTGGTTCTGTATTATGGTCACTTTCCTCAATCAATTTTTCGTTCCTAGACATCTTTGTAATGGTTTAGGTTCACAATTCACAGAATAGCGGATCCCACCACTGCCACCAATGTAACGAAACCGAGGGTATCGTGTTATAATTAACTCGTGGGCCGCTATTGGTTTTCTGGTCACTTGGTCGAGATTTGATGGTTCCGTTGGTCACAGTTTATATAATGGTTAATGACCAACTTTTGGTCACTTATTTGGTTGACGTAATGACCAACTTTTGGTCACTTCTTTGGTTGACGTAATGACCAACTTTTGGTCACTTCTTTGGTTGACGTAATGACCAATTTTTGGTCACTTTAAATAATGTTTGTTAGGAATAACACTTGTTAAAAGTTTATAACATTTATTAGGACGATCAAATGGTTCACTTATAAACACACAGAATGGTACACTGTAACTTGGTTGGTACAACGTTATTTGGTTAACAAAAAGGTGACCAACCGATGGTCAATCCAGGACGTTCCTAAAAACTTGGTTCCCTTTAATGGTTTCGTATACATAGACTTGGTACCGTCTTATAACCGAAGACGGAGTCGTTCCCCAAAGTGACTTAGGTCACTTTCCCTTACCAGGGAAGGCTGTGTGCTCCGAGTCGCTCCCCACAGCCGACTGAAGTCTAAACTCAAAACAGCTGGTTTATATAGACAAAAGTTGTTATGATGACGTAAGAGACAATCAGATACCTATTACGTCACAATCAATGCAATCAGTAAGATAGCGGGTTTTGACCAACAAAATTACCTACTAAATTAATAACGTTGTACCCATATAAAACATTCAAAATACACCACTTTGTCATTAAATCATACATGAAAAATTAATAAAGTCATTAAATCAATCATTGTTCATTTCTTTCGTTAACTGTTCATTGACAATTATTTACGGAGTTTATAAACATCGGGTTCAAGTTCCATATATTCCAAACTTGTAAACAAGAGTTAACCCGAATTTCACAGGTACACTTCGTGAAACGTAACAATATATATTTAATAGAATCAAAGCCAGCATGATAAGTGTCAAAGTATATAATAGCCATGAAATATGCTTTATGTCTCGCTTAAGAAAACCACTCAATTAATAACTACATGTATTGCACATGCATTTAGGACTTGTTTCCAATAGTAACATGACAGTGTTTGCCAAAATTTGTCATTAAATGATACATGTATAAGCATTTATTTCATATATTTATGTAAATCAGTTTTTACATGGTTACTCCAATTATTTGCTATACTAGGATATTTAATATGTTTTTTAAAAACATTTCAAACAAGTCTCTGAGTGTGTAAGGCTTAATATGACAGTAATAATTCAATAACAGTGAACTTTTATACCATTATTATGGAGAGAACGATCATAGGCATTTATGCCTGCTGTTCAATCCATTTCTTTATATGAATAAAATATATTTTAAACTAACTTTTATACCACAGATCAATACCTTATAATTCAACTAAGATTGTTCAGTTAACTGTAGGACTTACCTCTCTTTGTAAAACACCATTAGGACAGTCCCTCATGAAATCTCTATACCTATCAAAAGGAAAAAAGAATTATGGATACTCTATCTATAACGACATAAATACTGAACATAAACTACAGGCTGCCAGTTAGTGCCTAGATGAAAACAATCTTTGAAATATATAAAACAGTCAATCAAGAATTAAATACATAATATTGAAAAAACAAGATGTGTTTGTGATACACTGATGTCCCTGTATCGCATCTTATGGTGAGCATTGAAGTTTCTCAAATGCAAGTCAAATTTCAAAGGTCAAGGTCAAAAGGTCAAAGTTGCTGGTACCAAAAGAAAGGTCTTGTCACAAGGAATACACCTGTCAAATTTCAAAGGTCAAGGTCAAAACGTCAAAGTTGCTGGTACCAAAAGAAAGGTCTAGTCACAAGGAATACACCTGTGAAATATGAAAGCCATAGCCCCACCCAGACAAAAGTTATGAGCAATGTTAAAGTTTTTGTGGAAAAACAGTCAGACAGGCGGATTGATGAGGCAAAATCTATATATCCCTGAATCTTTGATAACATGGGCATGAAAAGGCCCAAACCTGCCCCTAGCTTATAGGGGACATGATTCAAACAAACTCGAACTTGCACTACCTGAGGATACTTTAATATATTTACATTTCCAATCAAATTTCCCTATGATTCTTTACAAAATAAAATGCAGTATATTTTCTCATGAAGTACATTAGGTATGTATCACGAATAAGCATGAATATCTCCATTGTTACGTCATAATACCGCTCTTGACGTCAAAAAGTCAAAAATATAGTGCACACTGTTTTGTTTTAAAAATGACAGTTGAACGGCGTAAATTTATGGCAAGTCATCAGGAAAATAATGTAAATATAAGAAATGAATTTAATTTTTTGAAGATTAATGAGGTATATGAACTACAACGCTTCACGCCGGCATATTTATCATGAAGCGCTAACGCGCTTCATGAAATATGCCGGCGTGAAGCGTCGTAGTTCATAACCTCATGAATCTTCAAAACTTAAATTCATTTCTTAAACACGGCGGAGAATCTACGTCATCGGACGGGATTAGGACACACAAAAATGGAGGACAAATGCCCCGCTTCGATGTAAGAAGTTGATATTTTTGCACTTATAAAGAATGAATATTAAATCAGTATCCTGCCTAAAGTATGCCAAAGAACGTCAACTACAATAGACAATGTACGTTTGCTCGTGATAGAATCTTATTGTTCCAAACACTTCGACACAGTTTGAAAACAAGTGAGAAACCAGAAGTCTCTGTCGAGACTGAAGCTCTACTGGTTTGTACTTATAGCAAAGGAAGAGGAAAGTACTTAAGCAGTTGGGAATTGAAACTTTACACTAGCAAAAAAGAGAATAATGATCCTTGAATAAGTTTCTTTATGTTCTTAGTGTAGTCTACTTGCATGCCACATTATATTATAATCAGACTAAAACTGTATTTGAAGTAGCATTTTGAGAGTAACAGAAATTGCTATCTTTATTTACCAAGGTAATAATGTTCATTGAAGTCAAAAACGGATATAAAGTATTATGTACCTTAGTGTAGTTTACTTGTGTGCCAAGTTATATTGAAATCAGACCAAAACTGTAGGAGGAGTAGCATTTTGAAAGAATTTCACAGAAATTTCTATTTTTAGTAATGACGCCTACACCATTCGTCAAAATCAAAAACCGATATACAGAATTATGTATCTTAGTGTAGTCTACTTGTGTGCCAAGTTATATTGAAATCAGATCAAAACTGTAGGAGGAGTAGCATTTTGAAAGAATTTCATAGAAATTTCTATTTTTAGTAACAACGCCAACATCGTTCGTCGAAATCAAAAACCGATACACAGAATTATGTATCTTAGTGTAGTCTACTTGTGTGCCAAGTTATATTGAAATCAGACCAAAACTGTAGGAGGAGTAGCATTTTGAAAGAATTTCACAGAAATTTCTATTTTTAGTAACAACGCCAACACCGTTCGTCGAAATCAAAAACCGATACACAGAATTATGTATCTTAGTGTAGTCTACTTGTGTGCCAAGTTATATTGAAATCAGACCAAAACTGTAGGAGGAGTAGCATTTTAAATGACTTTCACAGAAATTTCTATTTTTAGTAACAACACCAACACCGTTCGTCGAAATCAAAAACCGATACACAGAATTATGTATCTTAGTGTAGTCTACTTGTGTGCCAAGTTATATTGAAATCAGACCAAAACTGTAGGAGGAGTAGCATTTTGAAAGAATTTCACAGAAATTTCTATTTTTAGTAACAACGCCAACACCGTTCGTCAAAATCAAAAACCGATACACAGAATTATGTATCTTAGTGTAGTCTACTTGTGTGCCAAGTTATATTGAAATCAGATCAAAACTGTAGGAGGAGTAGCATTTTGAAAAATTGTTTACAGACAGACAGACAGACAGACGGACAGACGGACGGACGCCGGACGCATTACTATCGCATAAGCTCTTCTGGTCTCTGACCAGTAGAGCTAAAAACCGGGATGTGGGGTACACATTTTTAAAATTCGATCAATTATTCGCATGTCCAGATGTACTAGACATTTTATTCTTCCGCGTTTACACTAGAACTAATATTTTTAAAAAATCCTGATTTTTTAAATAGTTTATTATGCTTTAATTATCCAAGAAAAAAGTATAAATCATTTTGTTTTCAGAAATGATGTAGGGCACACCAACACTAAAACGGATATGGGACACACAATAAGTTACTTTCAAATTGAAACATCGAGCATTCATATCTTAAAGTTTCCATTTAAATGACTGCCGTTTGATAGTATATGAACAATAACCTGTACAACTCATCTTTGTAATACTCATCCAAATACTTGATTCCCTTGGTTTGCTTGTATCCATACAAAAATTATAAGTTGAAAACGCTGGTCTGAATCCTCAACAAAAGCTTCCAACATGAATTTTAAATTTTGACTTTTATTAAATTTCATGTAGAAATTTACCGGTGTTCACTTCTGCAGATCCATAGAAAGAGGGAGGGGGGTGGGGTTCGAAGTCCGGAGATTGTGTTTATTTTATGATATATCTATTTTAAGTTACACGACATCCGCCCCCCCCCCCCCCCCCCCCCCCCCCCCCCCCCCCCCCCCGAAAAAAAACACGAAACACACACACACACACACCCTCACACACACACCCTCACACACACACACACAAAATCACAAAATAAGTTTGTATTAGCTTTGTTGCTTACTTTATTGCTTGTCAAAATAGGTTGGAGTCAGAAATTCTTTGGACTTTGTGTGGACTCCCCCCCCCCCTCCCCCCTCTATCCCGAAAAAAGTTCTTAAATCTGCAAATTGGTATTAATAAGATCTTTGACACTAGCATGTCTTTTAATATGGGAAAGAGATCAAGAACTTTTCTTATGCTTAAATATTTGCAACAACTGACCTTCCAGGTGATAATAGGAATTTATTTTCCCTACACAGTGGTCTAAAAATAGATCGGGAAATTCCAAATTGCAACAAATAGTTTCAGAAAGCTATTTTATTTGCTCCTAGCTTGCACTCAGGTGAATATAATATTAGTAATCGAATACATGTATGAAAGTGGTTGCCAGTGATTGGCAGGGCCAAAACAAAAATTGAAGTTAAAAATTGTCTTTTCGTGGGTGCCAATCAAAGGTTTTTAGTTGTCATTTTTCTTTGATAATGACCCCCCCCTCTTCAAAACTTATCATATAAAAGAGCTTGACATTATTTCTTTTTTATGTATAGCTACTAAAGTACTTTTTACAACCAAAAAAAATCCCAATTTATACTGCTGGTATTATTTATTTAACCCTGCTCCTATCATTGCTTTTGGCTAATATTCCAGCAAATGTAAATAAGATGACATGAACTGCTTTATGAGTACGTAATATTTAATCACTGATTCATACATGTGTCTTTCCTGATATCAAATAAAATATACAACATGACTATCTTAATATAGTCATGTTGTATTTTTTATTTGATAAAATAAAGTATATCAGGAAAGACACATGTATAATAAAACAATAATTTTTTTTTCAATTAATACGATGATTTTATCTTCGGAGTACAATATTCAATTTTGTCTTTTTTTCTCAAATATATGGAGTCTGTAATTAACTATTAGAATTTTGAAAGAAGTTTGTCAGCTGTTGCAAATATTTGAGCATAAGAAAAATTCCCTAATCTCCGCTTCCTATCAGCTGACATACTAGAGTCTTACCGACAAAGATCTAATAAAAACAAACACTGAATATGCAAATACAGAAACTTTTCGAAGGGGGGTGTCCACACAAACTCAGAAAAAGAAGTTCTGACACCAAAACATTTTTACAAGCAAAGAAATTAAACAATCAACCTCAAAAAGCTATTTTATGTGTGTTTAATTGGGTTCTGGGTCGTGTTACTTAACACAAAAATATCGTAGAGTACGTAAAATCATTTACATAGACTCCGGACTTCAACCCTCCTTTTAGATCCGCACATGTAAATACTAGTATCTTTCAATATGATATTTAATAAAAGTCAAAATTTAAAATTCATTATTTTGGCAGCTAGTGAGCTTTTGTTGAGGATCAGACCGGCCATTTCAACTTATAATATTTGAATTTTTGTATGGATACAAGCAAACCAAGGGAATTCCAATTAAAGAATTTTCTGACTCCAAACTATTTTGACAAGCAGAAAAGTAAGGAACAAAGCTAAAAAAAAAAACTTATTTCGTGAGTTTGTACAGGTGTGTGTGTGTGTGTTTTTTTTTTGGGGGGGGTGTTTTTTTTTTCGAGGGGGGGGGGCGGATGTCGTGTAACTTTAAATAGAAATATCATATTAAAATAAACACAATCTCCGGACTCCGACCCCCTCCCCCTCTTTCTATGGATCTGCAGAAGTGAACACCGGTAAATTTCTACATGAAATTTAATAAAAGTCAAAATTTAAAATTCATGTTGGAAGCTTTTGTTGAGGATTCAGACCAGCGTTTTCAACTTATAATTTTTGTATGGATACAAGCAAACCAAGGGAATCAAGTATTTGGATGAGTATTACAAAGATGAGTTGTACAGATTATTGTTCATATACTATCAAACGGCAGTCATTTAAATGGAAACTTTAAGATATGAATGCTCGATGTTTCAATTTGAAAGTAACTTATTGTGTGTCCCATATCCGTTTTAGTGTTGGTGTGCCCTACATCATTTCTGAAAACAAAATGATTTATACTTTTTTCTTGAATAATTAAAGCATAATAAACTATTTTAAAAATCAGGATTTTTTAAAATATTAGTTCTAGTGTAAACGCGGAAGAATAAAATGTCTAGTACATCTGGACATGCAAATAATTGATCGAATTTTAAAAATGTGTACCCCACATCCCGGTTTTTTCTCACTTGTTTTCAAACTGTGTCGAAGTGTTTGGAACAATAAGATTCTATCACGAGCAAACGTACATTGTCTATTGTAGTTGACGTTCTTTGGCATACTTTAGGCAGGATACTGATTTAATATTCATTCTTTATAAGTGCAAAAATATCAACTTCTTACATCGAAGCGGAGCATTTGTCCTCCATTTTTGTGTGTCCTAGTCCCGTCCGATGACGTAGATTCTCCGCCGTGTTAAATGAACAAGCAAATTCAAATACTGTATATGGGTGATTTCCGCCCTGTGTTTTTTTTTCGCCCCTTCACACTTGCAAACAATTTTGTGCCTCTTTAAATTCGCCCCGTCATAGTTTTGTTTAAGAAATTATACTGTATTCTTTGAATTCCCACCATTTTAAATTTGCCAAAATGAGGGTAAGGTGAAAGGGGCAAAAATAAAACAGGGGTGAAAATTTCCATGTGTTTTCTCCCATTCTGGTATCTTTGTGGGTGAGGTGAGGTGACATTATTTATGGCATTTTGTGTCAATTATCATATATGTCATTCAAAAGTTAACACCAATTGAAAGTTGATTTTATTGAAAATAAGGTCAATTGTGAAGGTCAAGGTCAATGGGTCAGCATTCATAGCATGCTCTGAAATATCTTATCATAGGTAATACATATGACAAATATGAAAGCCCAACCTCTTTTCTATCTAATCAAAAGTTATAAGGAAAAAATAACATATTTGAAAAGGTCAAAAATAAAAGGTCAAGGTCTTGGGGTAAAAAAGCATAAGGTATTTAGAAAAGTCTTGTACAAGTAATATACATGTGAAATGTGAAAGCCCTTAATCTTCTCATCCAAAAGTTATGACTAAGGTTCAATTTTTTGAAAAGTAGGTCAAACTTCGAGATCAAGGTCACAAGGTCAAAGATCAGAGTATTAAGAAAGGTCTTGTCATAGGTAATATACATGTATATTATAAAAGCCCTATCTCTTCTCATTCAGAAGTTTTGGCCAATTTAAAGTAATCCTTAAATTTTTGAAAACTTGGTCCAACTCCAAGGTCAAGATCATGGGGGTCAAAAATCATGGTGCATTTAGAAGGATCTTGTCACAGGTAATACACATATGTAATCTGAAAGTCCTATCTCTTCTCATTCAAAAGATATGAGCAAGATTAAAGTTTCTGTGACAGACCTACAGATGGACAGATTTAATGTCCCACTGCTTTTGCAAAAACTGGGAACAATAATCAAGGCCTTGCTTTTCTTGAGAAAAATTAAAATTTGTAGAGATTTTTATTTGTTAATTGAAGATTTGGTGGTATTTAGTTTTTGCCCTGTCTGTCTGTTTATCTGTCTGTCTGTTTGTCCACAAAAACTTTAACCTTGCCCACAACTTATGAATGGATGGGGCTATGGCTTTCATATTTCAGGGGTGTAATTCTTGTAACAACACCTTTCTTTGGGTACCACCAAATTTGACTTCTTGACATATACAAAAATATATAAACTTCTTTGTTTCCCTTCTTGCATTAACTAGGTTTAAATTTTAAAGTTAAAACAAACTTACCAATTCAGCAGTTCTTTTCTATCAACTGTAAGAAAAAATAACAATATTTAGTGTAAAATCTCATTAAAAAAAGATACCTAAGGGCCTAGAATTACTTGTACAACCCTTCACCACCTCATGTTCTTCTGTAAAATCACATACACATATTTTTGTGGGGCCAAACTTTTGAGGTTTGAGAAAAAAATACTGGTTTGTAGAGAATTGATTTTATTATTGGCTTATTGGAAAATGTTTAGGTAAGTAATACATATAAAATTTCACATTTTGTGGTGGTCATGAATTCATGGTTTTCTCCATACCAAGGAAAATTAAACCCCATGAAAATTAGTGATTTGATGTAGATAAAGGATTGAAATTCCCAAAGTAGTCATCGTGACCTACTTTTTGGTTACACTCTCTGAGGACCTAAGAAATATCAAATGACAAAATTTGATGACGCTATACCTCTAATTACCATAAATATTCAAATAGTTGTTTGACCTTCAATGCATCAAATGACAAACATAAAAGATTTCAAGCCTCTCCTTATCCTTAAATCTAAATAAAAGTAGGAAATAAAAAAAAAGGTCACCATGACCTACTTTTTGATAAACACATTCCCAAAACCCAAGATGCATCAACTGACGAAGTATCTCAACTGTATCTTATAAAACATATAAGATTTTCACATTTTCATTAACAAGTAAATTTACTCTGTACCAATAAGATATCTATTTCAATGTATAGATTAATCTTATATTTTTTTCTAATTTTCAATGTTGATTGTCACAAAAACTTCTATTAATGTCTCCAATAAAACTTTCTAGTATACATAATATACATAAACCAGAGAAACTCCCATTCAATAAAGATGTGTTGACAAAGGATCCCCTTTTCAATTCTGATATAAAGTAACTCAAAAATCAATATTTGTTAATTGGGAAATTCTCTGAGAGAGAAACCTCAGTGCTATATACCTACAATTAACCTTTTGAATCGTAAGAAATCCAATTTTTATCTCTTTGTTTTCATCGCAGGGATTCTAATACACCTGGACTTTATTGTCGCACTGAGTATTAAGCATATACAAATAATTATGAGAGGCAAATATCAAGATCATAGATCTATACTATATCCAAAGATTGTTGTCCTCAGAAGTGAGTCAACTATACGGAAATTAACCATCCCACTGCACATGTCATCTGTGTTTAATTAGTCCATTTTATTGACTCTACGCCACACAATATATTGATCTTTACGAGGCATGATGAAGTTTATTTAAGCATCATAACACATTAACAGGAATCAACCCATAGACTTTGATCTTTAGACACTGAGTTCAGTTTACACTTCTAAACGTGCAGAGAAACAAAATGGTTTGTTAATTTTGTGATTTAAAAAAAAGTATACCTGGAGCACTGCATCCAAGGCAAAACAAGACATCAAACGAAACCATGACATTGTTACTATTTACCAGTATATGTTCATCATTTCTCAAACAGGTCAAAACTTTTTGTCACCCGTAGGGTGCAGTGGTTAGAGTGTCTTTTCTAAAATCCAAGAGTAAGGATATGATATCCTTAGTATGCAGTAGGTTTGAATCCAACTGCAAAACATTTAGACCATTCCTTTGGATGAGACCCTATAAACCAAGGTCCTGTAATGTTGCAGAAGTGGTCATGAAAAAGATCCCTCACTGCTCAATGGCCTGAGTGCCAAGGGTAGGTCTAAATTTATAGCACTCAAAGGCAAAACAAAGCATCAAATGAAACCATGATTTTGTTACAAATTATGATCACCTACTTTCAAACAGGTCCAAACTCTTGGTAAGTGTCCATGTGGCGCAGTGGTTAGAGTCTGCACTTAGAGTTGTAGGGTGGGGATTTGATCCTTACATCATGGGTTGGAATTGCAGAACATGGAGACTACCTCTTTGGATGAGATCCAACAGAGGCATCTCAATAAGTGAAAAATTCTCCAGAGGGACATTAAACAACAAACAAACCAAAAATATAACTCTTAAACAAGACGGCTCATGGCCACAACACTATCTTAATATCTCCTCGACAATTTATATTGGAACACCCTGAAAGGAAGAGATTTCTCTGTTTGCCATATTTGTCTCATTTTGCACCTTGAGCCTCTAATTACAAGCTATTGACTATTTCATTTATAATACAGACCCTTTTTTTCATATGTATGTAACTATTACATGTCAGGAGAAAAATAACATCAATTGCACAAGTAATTTGATTAACAACAAAAACAAAATGCATGTAAACAATGAAATAAAATATAAAGACTAAGACAACTACAGAAATACTATACATGCAGAATAAGCTCTTCTGATTCTTAGAAAATAGGGGTAAAATATGAAAGTGGCATATAATTTAACATACAACTGTGTTCCACATGCAGAGAGGCAAAGTCTATCAAATCCCATCTTAGGAAGATTCTACAATGGGTGCCTTTAATACTTCCGTATTGACCTATCTGCCCTGTAAATGTCTTAATCTAGCAACTGCATGATCAGCAGAATGATAAAATTTAATATTACGCTTTCATGTAAATTAGTTGAATTTGATTTGTCGAGAAACATTTAATTGTTAAAAAACACACATGTATCCTCTCAATGATGAAACCATGCCCTCCAGGGTAGCAATACTGTACATTCAACATTTCTTGACAACATGTGTAACAGGAAAGGAGAAAATGTATGGCTTCAACGGGATATCTCTAGTCAGGTGCTCTACCTACTGAGCTATCCAGGCCGATATCCACGGCCCTAACCATTACATTCCTCCCTCCTTAAATGGTCTTCGCCCTCGAAGACACAACCCAGGCTCATCCCTGGCAGGTCTCGCACCTGTCAATTCCAGGGCATGGCACGGCACCAAATGTAACGGGAGAGGAGAAAATCAGAATCGAACCCGGGCCCCCTGAAACTCCGGTCAGGTGCTCTACCAACTGAGCTATCTGGCCACCGGCGATCGAACCCGGCTGACCGCCACACATGTGACCTTCCAAAAATTGACTGAGCAGAATTAATGCATGCATGATTCAGTGTTATATTTTTTTGTATAAAATATAAATAGCATAATATAATAAATACAGCATGTAGTTGAGGGTAACATTTGAAAATTTTCACCCCTCAAAAACCATTGTAAACCTCAACTGTGCCTTGGTTGACAATAGCTTTTTGGGGGTGAAACTACATGCAGTACTATTAGTATTCTTCCAGATTCACATTTATTAGATATACATGACTATCTCAAGCCACATATATTCCATAAATAGCCTTATAAGACTGGCAGAATCATACTGAGAGTCAGAACTAATAATTGGTGCATGATCTTCAACTAATCTGTCATTTAATCTTGATTATAAGAGAAAGATGATGCTTATCAGAGACTGAGGTATTAATATTTTATTAAGGATGATGTGTTAACAGATTGAAACATGACAAATCAATACTCAGATTGTTTGTTTTCTGATATGCTCATTAGAAATTTATGCTTAAAGCTAAAGCTGCAAGAATCTGCACACAGTATCATGAATAGTTAAAACTCGATAAAAATGCACTTTTAAAACATCCCATTATGTTTTACGTGCATGGTTTTTAATTATTGAAAGCTAAAAATAATAATCACAGGAAAACAACTTTGATCATCATCAAGAATATTTTCACACACACTACGGTAAGAAGCTCCAATTAGCTTTGTAAGCTGCAAAGGGTAATTAAGCATGCTTAAACAGGCACAAACAGACTTATATATACTGGTACATCGCTTGTTTGTTCGCAATCTTGTATTTCCATTTCCATTTGAAAAAAAAATAGCTCAAATTTAATTATTTGAGCTTACAATAAAATTCCTATTATATTTTCAATGTCATTCTTCATATTCTTACACAAAAGACCCATGTTTGTAAACATTGGCAAGACCAAGACATATAATTGTTTTAGTGGGTGTGTTCGATTTGCTGTACGTGCTCAATTTACTGGTCTCAAACTGAGAACACTGGTATGTTGGTTAATTGCTTTGAACTTCTCTTACATTTTTTCCTTCTCTTGATATAGTTTACTTTTATTAATTAAATCCTCAGATTTACCATTTTCCTTTAATACTAAATAAGGATAAGTTTAAGTTCATATAATAGCAAGGAAGCAAGACAAATAAACATGCCAAAATGTGTAATTTTGTAAGAAGCCTCTACAGACATTTCATGATACATTGTTTTAAAATGCTCTGGTGATAAGTTACAAAATTCTATGAACTTCAAATCTATATGCCCATGCCTTGCTTTTGGAGATGAATTTTCAATAAACTGAATATTTATTGGGCACAAAAAAGTGCTCAGTTTCTTGATCTATTTCTACATATATATCAAAATGTTACTACGACATAGTAACCATGTGTTACTATCATATTTTTTTATTACTTCCACAACAAACTGTATGTACAAGTCCTGTATATAGTGCATTGGACTAAATTGTCTTGCCATGCAAAATGACTGTATAAATTGATGAAATTTTTGAAGGTCTGAATTTTGAAATACTCACATAAATGTCATCATTGAATTATAGATGCAAGGACATATCTATAAAGGCAATTCTTCTATATGTCATTCTCAATAAGAATACAGAAAAGACATACCGGTAATGCATGAAAACTGAAGCTCTCATGGATAAAGAAAAATTGATCAGTATTGAATTTCAGAGTTAGAATAACGGTTTGCCTCACAGAAAAGGAGAATTACTATGCCACTGAGTCTGTTTGTCAAACTGTCAGTCACAAACTATTCTTACGATTAGCAGAATCTTATAATTGGATGAATTCTAAATAAATTTTACATATAAAGTAATGTGCTTCAAGGTCATTTTTCACATCACAAACTGTTTTAAGCTGGTAGATTAGGAGAACAGCTTGAAATATGGCATTTAAGGAAGGGGGTGGGGCATCAACATCAATGAAAAAAACGTTACCTTATCAGATATCAAAGACAAAATATACTCTGTTCACACGACAGGATTACTTCATATAAAAGCTATTCATGTAACTGCGCAATAAAATTAACTATTTGATATGCAACAGCATGCTCAAAATTATGACTATATTCAAGGACTATGATGATACAAAAATATCATGAGTCCCATTTAATGAAACTGATTCTAATTATTTCTACCCTAGGGATTTTTTTTTTTTTATAATTTTTGTTAATTACTTTTTACTGTAACAGTTATATTTATTGTTAATTAAGTTTGAAGATTAAAAAATTGTTTATCATCACGATTTCTTAAGGGGCCATCTCAAAAAATTGTCAGACATTGCTTATAACATTGGAAAACAGGGATGTCATTAGAGCCATTTCAGCATCAATTCCCAATTATTGTCGTAAAATCACATTTTCAGACCAGTAGATATTACTGATAATGTTTAGGCAATATTTGGGAAGGTGTACTGTCGCACATATGACTGCATGAAATTGAAAAGCTGCACAAACTTATGTGCACTCAAATTAGACTCGGCCTCATTAAAACAACATTTGCAAATAAATATGCACTATGACAGCTTGCTTAAATAAAATATATTGTTAAGTCAAATGTTGATTGTTTTTCATTCTAATTTTCATTCATTTTCTGTTCACCTTATCAGTAGGAGCGCATCTCAGGTGTTAGTGGATGACAGGGGATGCTAACTCCTCCAAGGCACCTGATCCCATCTCTGATGTCTTTAGAGGCCTATCTTTGCTCCCATTTTGTTTTGTTCAGTGGATTATTGAGCTTGATTACTATTCTATATCTTCATATTTTATTTATACAGAGGATATAATGTACATTTATTTTCTTCTAATTAATTTAGTGCACATCAAATAAATTCACATTAACTTTGTGTGAACTCCAAGCAAAGTTATTTCAGATTAAATTTTGATGCATGAGTAATGGCACAAGTAAGTCACAGGTCAGTGGTCAGGTCAGATATAAAGATTTAGGTACTTATACACTTCTAGAGAGAAAATCAAAGAAAAGTTATAACAAGAGGCCCATGGGCCACATCGTTCAGCTAAGCACATTGGCTAGGAAATGAAGCAGAAATCACTTTAGTATTGAGAATTAAGTTTACACATCAACTACTTAATTTCAACAAATGCCTTTGCTAACTTTGTGGCCCAGCCCTAAATTTGAACCTGAGAATGCCTCCATATCAATATGATTAAACATGGCTTTTCTGTTCTTGGGAAAAAAAATTTCCTTGATAGTTCTAGGCAAAACTTTGATCCCCAATTGTGGCCCACCCTACCCAACCCCTGCTTCCTGTTTGAATGCACTACGTGAGGATGCTTACATAAAGATATGACCAATCATGGATTTGTGGTTCTTAAAAAGAAGAGTTAAAAAATTCTGGTGAGCTAAAAATAACTAATATCTGTGCATTGATTTTATATCAAATATAAATACGCTTTTTATAAATTGATGTAATTTACAAATGACATCTTGATACACTGAAGCCTTTTGAAAATGAAATGAAAATTTAATGCCATAAGTTAAGTCCAGTCATTTTGTTTCTATATCATCCATTTTTACCTATAAAAACATAGGTAAGCATTAAGCAATGATTATCAAGCTCACCTGAATGAGTGTTATCTTTAAATAAGGTAAGGACCAACACTAATATTAATCTGGTACTGTACATTCCTTGATGCAACATTTATGCAGATTTGGTCCAGGTAGGGCGTACAGTTACTTGGAAAAGACTTGTTCAAACAAGAGGCCCATGGGCCACATCGCTCACCTGAGCACCAAGGGTAGGACTAGTATAAAATGGCTTTTTATTGTAAAGTTTAAATCCAAAAGTAGTCCCATGACCAATCATGGATTTGCTATTTTTTAGAAAATGATTGAGAAGAAGATTTTTAAAGAATTTTCCTATATATTTCTATGTAAAACTTTGGTCGGCCATTTTGGCCCCGCCCTACCCCCGGGGGTCATGATTTGAACAAATTTGAATCTACCCCACTACCTGAGCATGCTTCCATATAAATATGATGAATTATGGCTTTGTCATTCTTGAGAAGAAGATTTTTAAAGAATTTTCCTATATATTTCTATGTAAAACTTTGGTCGGCCATTTTGGCCCCGCCCTACCCCCGGGGGTCATGATTTGAACAAACTTGAATCTACACTACCTGAGCATGCTTCCATATAAATATGATGAATTATGGCTTTGTCATTCTTGAGAAGAAGATTTTTAAAGAATTTTCCTATGTATTTCTATGTAAAACTTTGGTCGGCCATTTTGGGCCCGCCCTACCCCCGGGGGTCATGATTTGAACAAATTTGAATCTACTCTACCTGAGGATTTTTCCCCATAAGTTTCATCTTTCCTGGCACAGTGGTTCTTGAGAAGAAGATTTTTAAAATATACCACTAAATTTTCATTAATTCCCAATTATCTCCCCTTGAATAAGGGTGTGGCCCTTCATTTGAACAAACTTGAATCCCCTTCACCCAAGGATACTTTGTGGCAAGTTTGGTTGAAACTGGCCCAGCGGTTCTTGAGAAGAAGTCGAAAATGTGAAACGTTTACAGACAGACAGACAGACAGACGGACAGATGGACGCCGGACAAAATGTGATCAGAACCTAAAAATTGGTCATTCATCCAGAAAATGTGGGTCAAATCTAGCAAAAATCAAAAACGTCAACCTAGTAGGCTAGTACCTCATCTATCAAATCAGTACATCCCTTACAACAAATTTAACATCTGAAGTAAGTCTGGCAATGTACATACCTTGATGCATCATCCACTCAAGTTTGGTCTAGTAGGGCTTGAATTTACACTGGAATAAATCTATGTCAAAAAATTTAATGTAGTCAAGCACCTGGAAAATGTAGTTCAAATCCGGCATCCAAAGTAAGACTGATAGGGTGCATCCCTACACTCAAAATTTCATCCAAGATTGCTCCAGATAGGGCTTGAAGCTATATTGACTGAGTTTGGTTCAAAAACTTTAACTTATCTTAAAAATGTAGGTCAAATCCAGCTTCTGAACCAACTCTGGAAGTAGCCATTCCCTTGTTGAATCCATGAAAGTTTGATTATAGTACACCTTATAGTTTCTTTGTTATGGTACCTGCTCAAACATGTTTAACCTTTAAGACTGTAACACTCATCCTGAAAATGGAGGTCAAATCCAACATCTGAAGTAAGTTTGATTGTGTGAATCCTTACATTAGCATTCAAGCAAGTTTAGTCAACATTAGAGCTCACAGTTTCTCAGAAATAAGATACATGTATGCTCCAAAAACTTGAACCTGCTCCAAACCATTAAATGGTCATTCTTAGGCTGAAAATGCAGCATCTGAAACCTGACTGGTACAGTGAAACACATAAGAAGTATCATCCAAGCATCTCTGATTAATATAGGACATAGAAATACTTGAAAGGAAATTTTCTCCAAAAACTTTTATCTGGGACTCGGACATCAAAACCAAAGGTATTTCATATAGGCTCTCAAACTTCCTTTAGGTGAGCTTAATATGTGTAGAAAATAGGAATTCTATTGCAGTTACTTTAACACTTATATTGGAGCCATGGCATACATAATCATAGAATTTCATCATATGTATTTCCTGCATTGCAAATTCTGACAAACTCAACAGCACCATAAGGTAAGCACAGAGTAAAAAAATTAAGGGAAAGAAAAACAATCTACTGTCTACTTATCATTGTTAACTTCCCTGTCAAAATCATGTCTTTTATTTATAGCCTTAATCAAATAGAAGCATGCAAAGGTAAGACACATGTTTGATTATCTTTTCTGGAGATTGTATCAAAATCCGTGGTCAATCAATGCAACCACTTCTTGGGACTCGGAGACTACATGTATAGCATCAGTCTCTTTAACTGGTATGCAAAGGCATCCAGAGAAGGAGTAAAGCAACATTTTTGTCTTGGATCAGACAAAATCTATGCAAAAATTCTAATAAAAAAATTATCACTGTAATTGATTTTGTATCTAATATTGACTCCTTGCTTTTGTAAGAAAATAAAATATGAACAAGTATTTCTGCTTAGCTGTGTCCTTAAATAAACATTGTGATTCATAAATAGGTATGAACAGTTGCAATTAATTGAAAGTTTTCTTTTAAAATTGGCAAAATTTATCACTGTCCAAATAGGAATAGTCATGCCTAGCCCTATCTGCATCAAAAACATAAAAACTTATTCACCATTCCTAAACAATCCTAAGTTTCACATCTTCGATAGTATTCAAAACAAATTTATTTCATATTTGTCAGACGTTCTAAATCAATTTGTGGAAGCTCATCAACAGTAAAGGACTGCAGCCATTTCCCCCATCTCTGTCTAATGATTTAATTCCTATTATAAGAAATCAATGCCCCCCTCCATGGTAAAGATCATGGAACAACAAAGCCGAGTGACGCAAAAATTGGCGAAAAAACTTCGCTACCAAATACATTACCAGACAAGACCAACGGCACATTTGATTTTATCACTGTAACCAATCCTAGTCCTCAGGGTGTTTGAAAATCCGACAAACATTACATATTTTGTGATTTTTCATTACCATATCAACGAAAGTATTCGTCTATCTGTAGGCGGCCAATTAAGGGTTGATTGGGCTATTACTAATATTTTATGACAATTCTACATCCACTGATAATTTTGAAAAAAGCATTCTGACATTTCAGTTAGGACATCTTTATAGTTCATCAGCACACGTCTATATCCATATTATCTTCTAGCAAACGAGGACTAGACATTCATTAAAGGGCTTCTGTGGAAATTGACCTGGATATAATTCAAATATTACATAAAATGAATGACTAATGAACCTAATTAAATTCTTTGAAGTAATCATTACAAAGACTGAAGTCATGTCAATCTTTTTTAAATTTCTTTTTTTTTTGAATTATGCAGTTATATCTTGTATTGAATAAAATCTCTTTTTCAAAAAGTCATAGTACAGTCAAACTTGTATTTAGTGACCTCCCAGGGAAAAATTTGAAAATATTCTCATCATATGGCAGGTGCTCACATAATACATGTATTACTGGGTAATGATGAGATCTAAACCTTATGAAAGAAATGAAAAAAAAGTGTGAATTAATTAAGAGCTCCACCAGGTTCTGAGAAGCTTAACATGGAATTGTATGAATTTGGTTCTAGTATTATAGGTTTCTATATTAATAATCCAAATTATGTTTAGAGTAATAACCAAAATATAATCACTAAGTATGACACAAAATTAGCCATAATATGCAGGTTTTAAGAAAGCTAAATTATATAGCATCTAGTTTATACACAGTTGGTATATTCTTATTTAGCACTGTTTTTAAACATTTTTAATTACTTTACTATCAGAGTACAATATAACCTTGCTATCTTGAACATGACTGAACCAAAATATACTGTTTAACTTTGAAATATCTGGATTTGAGATTATGAGTTTGATTAAAGAAAAAATGTCGAGTGATGACTTACTTTGATATATCCCTTGTATTCAAAATATTGGTGATTAAGATAATGGAATACGCCAGTTTCGAGATTGTAACTCTCCTACGAAAGAGGCGCAGAAAGTATCCATTTCGGCAGGGAGGTGGGACAGGTTGTTTCTGTGTACAAACGTGCATAAGTAAATGAACGATATTTATGGCTTTTAATATTTATTAAATGTTATAAAAAGATAATGATATTAAGCAGTGATGCATTTGATGATTTTATCAAGTTCAACTATGCATATTTACAAATCTCCTTTTAATTATAGGTACTTGAAAACGAAAGAAACGTCATAGTCTTAATAAAAAGTAACCGATTTTCTTGATCGTTCGACCTTTTTTAAAAAAAAGTTAGTGGGTTTTTTTTAAATTATAATAAGGAAAAGAATCAATGTGTCATTTAGATCGCCTACGTACAATGATCAGATGCATGTGTACCGTTTTTATTAGAGGTCCTAATTTCTTCCCTCGTCTGAAAAGTCTCACATCCACCGACATTTTCTTTTATGTTACGATTTTTTAACTTTAAAAAATGACTTCTTTAAATTAATTCGGTTATTTTCGAAATGTAGAGTGCATCCTGACAATCATGTAGTTATGATAAACCAGTATATCGATGATACAATATATCCAATATATAAATATAGAATATTTGTCCCACCTGTTTGTTTATGCGGCAACGAAACTCCCCTCCTTAACGAAAGAGCGCACCAAGGGAGATAATCTCGAAACTTGCGTATTCAACTGTACAATGTACAGGGCACCTCTCTATTCTACCTTTAGTAAATTATAAGAATTTGGGGCACCTTCCTACCATTCTTATGACATATTTAACTGTTTCAAAAGTATAAAATATTTTAAACTTAATTAAATGATATACAGTCAAACCTCCTTATCTCAAAGTTCATGTAAACAAGAGATATCCAAGCATTTGAGATATACTGTAGAAGCACAAATTTTCGTGGGGATAAAATTTTGTTGACTTGTCATCAAAAATAATTTTGCTGGCATTTAATTTCATTGTTTTGAAAGTAACCTTATTCAACATATAGTCATATAAAATTTTGCTTGGGATTTAATTTCGTTGATAATTGTTAACAATGAAATAAATGAAATATAATCCCCCACGAATATTTGTGCTTTAACAGTAATACTGAAGGTACAAGTGATTAACACTTCCAATTAACTTTGACAAATCCATGGTATTCAAGATAACAGCTAGTGTTCAAGACACCAAAGTTTAACTATATAATGAAAAAATCAACATTCATAAAATATTGGTATCTTAATTATCTAAGTTTATTATCAATTAGAGTAATTTTATTTAATTGTAGGGCAAGCATTAGCTGGCGAATTTTAAATATTTTCAGCATAAATATTCTATTGATTGGGCTTTGTAAATCTTGGTGGGTTCCTATTTCCATTTCAATATCAAATTTTGACAAAGCTAATTTCAGATCAGATCTGCCTATTCAAATCTGCATTTAATTTTTTTAACAGAATACCACTACATTTGAATTAAAATGTTTTCATCAAAACATCCCTATATTTCATGTAGAAATAATTCAGTTGAAATTGATTTCCTAAAAATCTTAAGATTTATTCAGTTAATTTCATCAGAGCCTGAAAACACAATAAAATTCCAAATAAAACTGTCAAGTTCTGTAAAAAATCTCTTATTCCCAGCAATTACTCCAGAATCAATTTCAGCAGTGTTCCCCAATAATCATTTTCTGTAACAGTTTTAAGTCAATACGAATACTATTCATTTCATGCATTAATTGACACTATTTATAACTGAACAATATCTATACTCACAGTAGGTGCAGTCCAGCAGTTCCTTCAATTCTGTAGAGTCCAATTTACTCTGCTGCTTCCCCATAGTCCATTTAAGGTCACTTCCAAAGGATCAAGAAGTAATACCTTGTGTAGAATTTTTCACTTCAGCTGTCCTCCCCAAAGCTGCGGTGGCATCTCGCAGCACCTTTAAGAACAGAAGAATTTGATACACCTTATTGACTGCAAGGTACCCGAAGAGCAAAAAAGCAGAGAGTTGCTCCCATTCAAAAAATGTGTTTTAAAAGGTGGTTCTGATCAGTGTTTATGGGGTTGTGTATTGAACTGAGCTAGATCAATAATTCATAGTTGTTGAAATCTCCATCTACTTATGGCTGTAATTCAGTGCCATTCCAAGAGACATCCCCTCTTGCTTTCAATACTTAAACTATGCAGACAGAAATAATTTCCATGGTTTTATACTCATTTGGATCAATACGCAGTGACACTCATAAACAATGCAATGAAAGCTAGTTTTTCTATTGATACGAAACATAATTCACATTTACGTTACAAGCTTTTCTCTAAAACCATTTAAAACATGAATGTGGAATGATGCAATTTGTAAATGGCTGGTCCCTGTCTGTCTCTGAATAAGCCCCGCTGATCCTTTCAATATTGGTCCATTCTATCCTACAATATATTTATATATACAGTCATTAAATCTATATACTCCATACAAAAGTCAAAAAATATCTAATAAACAAATGTCATTTCTTTTCCCAATTAAAGATTCCACATGTGCTACATGTATTGGCAAAACCTAGACTATCGGCTTGCTTCTTCTACAATATCATTATATTTTCATCAATATATCTACTTGCTTACCTTACCATTATTCACCCACATAACTGGTGTCAAATGTACACAGAGACATCAATACATTTAATAACATGACACAATCTGTTTGACGTTATTTATTAGCTTCTCATATAAAGGAAGTGTGATCTGCCTATTTTAGTCACACCTTTTAGATCTCGTTAACGGCTGAAATAAAATTTAGATCTTAGTATAGGTTCAAATTACAAATGTACCCTCCCACCACCCTTTCAGAAAAAAAAAATTTTAATCATATTATCTCTGGCAAATGCACATTATTAATGAAAATTTGTGTACAGTGTATGTTTTTTTTTTTCTGGTACCGGGTAATTAAGTTTATTTAATTCTTCCCTGGTTGAGAGCAAAGCATAAAACAAACATTTCAAAAGCAATTGACATTTTCTAAGATAAACAATTAAACAAATTGCATTGACTATTAAAGGTTACTTGCTTCAAATTAAAATCAATAGTACACACATCTAAATTATATACTGTACACATATTACATTTGGCTGTGTATTCTTTCTAGCGTTTTTTGCGGAAAGCAATATCCGCTAATTCAAGTACAACGTTATATGTCTCGCACATATATTTATAAAGAAGAACATAAAGATATGCGCTAAAACAAATCCACGCTAAGTTGTTCAAAATCCAATTTCCGCCAAACATCGTATATATAATACATTTACAGTAATCTTTTTTACATCTTCAAAATTCCATCAATAAATAATGGACATCATCTTATTCATAAGAAAATTTAAAAGTGAAATTTGTAATATGACCTACTGGTAGTTTGAAAAAAATACTCCATGAAAGAGAGCCATGGACCACAATGCTCACGTGAGCTACTTTGGTCCTACTGTTCTGCATTAGATTTTTTCCTCTAAATACAAGTACATGTATTCCTCTTGTGTTTTTCTATTGCCAAAGCATGTATTACATGAAGGTGTCAGAAAAAAAAGGATCTACACTACCAGAGGATCCTTCCAAATGATTCATCTGTCATGGATTTGCTCTTGAGGAGTTTTAAGATTTTACCCTATATAGTCCCTATTGTACCCCCACCCCCCAAACCTACAACCATGAGGCCATGATTTGAACAATTTATTATATTTACTATATCAGGAAGCTTCAACATAAGACTCAGCTTTTCTGGTCCATGGTTCTTTAGAAGGAATTTTTTTAAAGATCTCTCAAATGCATTTAAAAGTAAAATTTTCTACCCTCATGTGACCAAATGGGGCGGGGGCATGGTTCAAACCAAGGAAGTTTGTAAAAATTTTAAACTTCAACTTTCCAAGTCCAGTGGTTCTTAAGAAAAATCGACCCAACCCTATCTTCGACTCTCATTATCTCCCCTTGAAGTGAGGTTAATCTCTTGATTTTGACAATTTAAAATTCCCTTTACCCAGAGATGCCTAATACCAACTTTGGTTAGAATTGGCCAGCTGCTTCTTGAGATAAAGTTGAAAATGTAAAATGTTTACAGACAGAATGACAGACAGACATAGGGATGTTGGACAACAAGTGATCAGAAAAACTTAATGTCTTGAGCTAAAAAGTAAAAAATAAAATTAAAAAGTTAGGGTTTTATTACATTTAATTTGTTTCATGACACATTTTTTGATCATATAAAATTACTATCAATATTGGGAAATATTTGCAAAAAAAAAAGATTTTTTATCACTGATATAAGACATTTAAATTACTTTTTCAGATAGTTAATTTTTCATGATATGACATTTCTGCACTGAAATTTGTCTTAATTAAAAATTACATCTTCGACGTTTTCCCTTTAACTTTATCCAATTAGTTAAATGTTTAAAAAAAGACACTTAAAAAATAAAATGAATGCACTAATAAAATGGAAAATATAATAACAGTTACTTTTTTAAACAGGTAACCTAAAAAAAGACGGAATATATTTCTATATGACTATTATTTATTATATACATATCAAGAACATGTATGGTAAGGCCTTACAACAAACATGTATTGATAGCGCGCACGGAGCAATGTCAATACAAGTAAAGCCAAGTTTGGTCCGAGCAGGATTTATATACAGACAGTGTTTTTGGAATGGATCTGCTCCAAAATTTGTTATTCTGATCACTCATCCATAAAATGTACGTCAAATCCAGCATCTGAAGCATCCCTAAATCATATATGCAAATTTGATCAAAATAAGCATATAGTTACTTAAATTACAAGTAAATGCGCCTCCTCAATAAAACTAAACTTGGTTAACTATTCATGCAGATATATATTTCTCTCATCCAAACATAAGTTGGTTTACAGCAGGTAAATCACATAAATCAAACCCATATTGCTATTTGACAAATTGTCATATTAATGCATTTGTATGTGGGCCGGCTTCTAGACTTACAGTTTATCTTCAGTAAATGTCAGTATAATACAATTCCTCCTACCTTTCACTCATTTGATGAATGTGTCCTCTGGACCAAAGAATAGCTGATTATACAACAATGTTAACAGCATTGCTATCTGATTCTTCTCTCTCATAGAACAACACCTACATCAGAGTCTGGGGAGACAAGCACAAAATACTTCCATTAAGTGACCCTTGTTACTGCGTATAACAAACTCATCAACATCCTTACCCCTTCATCCATTCTGTCATGTAGGAAGGTCCATTCAGCAAGAAAGTTTACTTCTTGCTGTAAAAAAAAACAACATAAATGAAGATACACAAGTACGGTATACATAATTACATATTCCATATATAATTTAAACAAGCCACATACTTTATATATTGAAGTAAACAGGGAATAAAGATTCATGCATGAAACCAATCAATATTTTTAAAATATTTAAAATTATATCCTTTACAATAAATGTCATCAAAGTCAGGATCCCTGCATTACTTATAATTAAGTAAGTGCTTTAAAAATTAAGTCCATTTAGCCTAAACCACTGCAGTATAACGTTGTACATCTCCATTTGCAACACACAAAGTATGTCTAGTTGGTATACATGTATTTCTTTCTGTCAGAAACATATACAGCTGTTGTATTTTAAATGTTTTGACTCATCCAAGATATGAATGATTGCAAAAAAATGTTGTACAGTAGATGAAATAATTGAAATAAACTGATCTACATGTGTATAAGCAAACACTCACCAAAATTAAGCCATGGTTTTTATATGTCTCTGGCACATATCATACTTGATAAAAAATAATATAATCGATAATATATAATTATATGTAATATATAATTAGACACCCTCCTTTCAAAAAACATCTATGATATGTTAACAAGTATAAATGTTTTGTGACAATGAAAGGGAGATAACTTCCTTTGTGCCATGAATATTGATGCACGTCTTCATATTTTGTGCACGTTAATAAATAATCCCATTAAATATATACACAATAAGCTTTTCCCACTTTTTTTCAGTAGAAGGGCCAAAAGACGAAAAGTAAACAGACAATCAGGTATAATTTACCGTAATCAGAAAAGCTCACTTGCATCTTTACTTAGCTTCAGGTGAGCTAAAAAGCTAAAATCCTATGACATGCTAAAGTTGATCTGTAACTCAGTATCTTGAAGTTTAATTTAATAAATTGTTAATTTCTAAAAAACAGATTTAAAAAAAAAAAATTAGTCATGAACTGACCATAATATAATTCCTTTAAAACTTGCTTGAAATCTCACAAAATCTGAAATTCATTTGCATTTTTTTTTCAATGATGGAGGACTCCATTTTATACATTTATATATGTCAACACTCATCTTACTGAAACAAAAGTCTGTTGAATCTAATTTTTACTTAAAAGAATTTTTTGCTTCCAAATGCATAAAAAAAATAAAAACAATTTTTAGATAATTTATTTTAAATACAAAATATTTATCTGAACACAATTGGTGAATCATAAATGAGCAGTAACTAGCGTTATACACAATCATGCATACACAAAAAAAAAATTATCCTTAGAAACTTACTAACTTCCAGTTTTTTAAATTCTTGCATTCACTCTATTCTTATTAACCATCATCATTGAACAAATTCTTTAAAATCATAAGAATAATACTTAATGTACCCAAAATGTCAACGACAAAAAAGAAGACATTTATCAATTAGCCTGATTCTAAGAGCAAATTAATATTATTTCCCTGCAACTAGAAGTACCTGTGAAACAAATTACAATTGGAACAGTGATGCCACATCTGTTTAATAATTGACTCCAAAAGATATTAATTTGAACTTAAAAATTAATATGATTACATTCATGCATAAGTGCAAATCTTCTAAAGCACAAACTGTGATGATTATTAATTAATATCATATACATGTACAAATTAAAACACTTCATATACTTTTTATGTCATACAAGGAAACCAAGTATGTGTGATTATTAAAGTAGATAAATTAAATTTGTCAAGTTTCTAAATGATCTCTACAATATAATATGCCTAAATTATTAAACATGATCAGTAAATTACATATCAACAACTCTGACAAGAGTAACTTCTGTCAAAAGGTCACTTTCATTGTGTTTTTCACAAAATCAAAACAAGTTGCTCATAAATATCTATGAAACAGTTACATGAAGGGGAATCACATCTGAACTTTTTAAACAGAAAAATCAAATAAATTAGATCAATCATAATTTGTAAGATTTCAACAGCTGTTACTCAGCAACATACAATCATATTCCAATCAAAATACAACACAAGTAAAACGTTATTCTTGTGGTATGCACAAGTAGATCTATAGAAATTCAAAGTTCTACAGCTGTTTTAGGAAAGTTTCAGTTTTATTGAAAATAAAAGTTATGACACAGTGCCTTATTGATTTCAATAAATGTCAGACAAAGTTTTAAATCATTATTATAATCATCACAAAGTTCAAATGAAAGCACTTCAAACTACACATTTCAATGAAACTCACATGCTGGCAATAATGAAAACAACAAATTCTGAATAGAACTTTTATGTACATGGAACAACGTAGCTCTAGTGCATCATATCATGTACATGAACTGATTTAACACTGGTATCAACATAACCAAAACTTTATTTCAAATAATGCAAAAACTCTCAAAAATTTCACAAGTAAACGTCCATGATTCTTAATTTACAAGTACACATTCATGATTGTTCTGATTTTCTCCCTACATAACGGACATATTCTCCTCGTCAGAGGCCTTGCCCTGGCAATTCTGTTCCCACATTCAATACACAGACACATATGCCTACAGGGTAAAATGAGCACCGATTTTTTATTGTCTTGACAAACTACACACATCTGTCTCTCCCGCTCTCGTTCAATCTCTTTCTCCATGTCTTGAGTCGATTTCTTTTTCTGTCTATTAGGGGTGGCAGATCTCCTTAGGTTGTATTGAGACTCCACGGGGAGCTGAATATCGATAGGCTCGATCGAATTGTCACTGTCATTGGACGAACGGTCATCATCGCTCTCATCAACAACTGACAACTCTGAGGCCTCATCAGAGAATTCATCACCATCATCTGAAAGATCATCATCTTCATCATCATCATCAGATGTGAGAGTGCTGTCTGTGTCAGAATTGTTGTTATCATTGGTTTCTTCATCAGCACTCATTCCAAATTCATCATCAGAAAACTCGTTTCCAAATCTTGGATACGGAACATTGTTATGGTTCATATGATTTGGGTAAGGAAATGTGTAGCCTCGACTGTACAGTTTGCTCACAGCATGCACTAGGCCAATGTAAAACAAAACAATTATCAAAATGCCCATGTATGTTTCTCTTGGTGTGTTTGGGAAAATATCAGTCAGTGCATAATAAACATAGTCCACTACATATTTTACTGAATCCGCAAAGTATATCATAGCATTGTCCACCAATGAAGCAGCACCAAAGAATATCCATGTGATAAAATTGTAGGCACCAACAATAAAGTTCAATGAATATGTTCCAAAGAAATATAATGCACTTGAAACATTCTTGAGGAAAAAAGTGAAAAATGCCTCCAAATAGTCAAAAATTGATACAGCTATCACTTTGACATTTTCCAAGGATGACGACAGGGCTCCAGCTGTCCATTTTCCACCATTCCATATAAAATAAACCACTTGTTCTAAACCTTTAAACACAAGATCCAGAACACTAAAGAGTAACATAACAAACTTCCATAGTAACTGGAGAAATGCTCTCACAAAATTGAAACACTCTGTTAAAAAGTCAATTAAAGCTTCGAGGATGGTACAAACTACATTAAACGTTACATTCATGCATTTTACAAATAAACAAATCACTTCAGACAGGAAGGCTATGAAACCAGAAATAACATCATAGTTTAGCTTGATGACAGACGCCGTGTAATGTTGTATGTTTCTAAACACAAAGCAAAGAGTTGAGTAAGTCGACTGAATAAAATTTTCCATATTTCACACATTCATAATCTTAAGAGTTAAAACATTTCCTTATTTAGTATTTCTACCACACATAGCTTCACTGCTTGCCACTCTGAAAGTCTCAACCTTTCATCTTTTTCGTACAGTATTTGGTTTTTTTTTTTAAAGAACGAAAAAATAAGATGTTGAAAATAAAATATAAATTTATCATTTTAATTAAGTTTTGGGGCAATAAATGCAATCTGAGTAATTTGACGCCATATAACACCTAAAATTAATCCTTCTTATAAAAAATTATTATTTTCGTTTAAAATAAAATAATCTTAGTTCCACGTGTTCTCGGGATGTTTGTCTCGAATAACAAGGAAAACTTCAAAAGGTTCCGAATGTCACAAAAGTGAAAGTAGATTTGTTTTGCATACTTTCAAACTTTTAACTTTTTTAGTGGAAAAGGTAGACTTTTGAAGAATATGCAAAATGTTTCTCTTTCTTTTCTTCGTGGGATCGGTTACTTTGGCATTAATGATGACACCTACCGTAGGAATAATAACCACTGACAATCTTTTCATTGACTTCATGGTTTCAGTGCTAAGAGTGATGGGACATACTCTTTATATTATGATTGGATATGTGTTTGAATTGTCAAATCATATCGTTTCCATATGCATTACGTGCCTACCATTCGTGTGGAAGGTGGTGATGATAGTGGCATCGTTTGTACTTTGGGTAGTGAAACAAGTTTTAAAAGGAGTACTAGGTACTGGGGATGTCTTCCTCGCAGCAGTGAGCTGGGTATTCTGTTTGTGTTTATTTTGTTTATGCCTCTTATGGTCAGAGAGTCTCTTCAAAAGTGTCAACTCCAATGAAGTGGATGACAACAACCGAAATATGATTCAAGAAGTGAATAGGAGGATGGAGTATGAAAACCAAGAGAATGAAAATGAAGAGAATAGCATGGAGGAAGCAGAAATTAACATGGCAGCAGAGGACAATGACAGAAATGCAGTTCGGGAGTTAGAACGTAGGCAAGTAAATAGAAATCCACCCCAAAGAGAACCTGCTGCAGAGTTTCAAGGAGAACGACTTATAGTTCGATTGCCGAAAAAACCTGGAATGATCCAAAATTCAGTGAGATATATCCAAATTCAGAATGAAGGAATCCAAAGTGAAAGCTCGGACTCAGAAGCTTATGGTAGTACCAGTGACTCAGAAACAGAGGTAGTTGAAACCAGGAATGAAAATGGTAATTCATCCAGAAACAACACGACAGCAGTTCGCAGAAGGCAACGATATGACAATGTGGACAACTCTATCTGTGTAGTCTGTTTTGAAAGGCAGAGAAACGCAGCTGTATTTCCATGTGGACATTTACATTTGTGCACAGAGTGTGTGGAATCTATTATGACAAGGACAAAAGTCTGTCCCACTTGTCAAAGTTCAATTCAAGAGTATAGAAGAGTGTACCTGTAGCTATGCTGGTTTACAGACTTTTGTGTATGTTTACTTTTTATGCAGTTAGCCAGTTACTAAAGTTAACTTAAAAGTTTCATTTAAAAGTATGCTTTAAAAACTTTTTTAAGGAAGATAATCCCTGTATGAATTATTATAATTTAGAATGAATCTCAAATACACAACTGTATGTGGTATATTTAGGGTACAAGTACTTGTCTATATTTGACTATCTGTTAGTATTTGTTTTATTCTTGACTTTGGAACAAAGAGTTTGTATTTTGTTAAGTATTGGAGTATACTAATTTGTCTGCTAAACTTTGCTTTAGGTCTATGGTTAAGTATTGTTTGCTATTCCCTATAAATTTTGGTACTCCATGGTCACCTTTCTTCCTTAAATTTTCTTTCACACTCATGTCAAATTAAAAAGTGAAATATTTAACTTTTTTTTTTCCAAATTGAAAATGAGATTTATAAGTTTCCAGGAGAAAACATATTAGTATTTGAAATAGCAAAATTATATTGACAGCTCTTTAACATACCCCTGGTAATCTGATTATATACACTATAATTGAACCCTTGAAGTTATTATTTATTGTATTTAAGATGGTAGAAATTAATGGTTTTTTGTTTGTGCCTACCAAAAAGATTGGTGTTGTATGCTTGCATTTTGTTGCATAATTGATGTGAAATCAACAAGAAATTTTTGTTCCAACATATTTAAAATCAAACTTCCCCCAGAGTTTGTTTGCTCACAAGCCAAACTGGATGAGGCCTCAATGGTAAGTATGATTTAAAATAGTAACATTCAATAGTAATATACACTCTGGTTAGTCACCCAGTGGTTTAGTGGTTAGAGCGTCTGCTCTAGAGTTACAAAGGAGTTGATCCTTACATTGCGGGTTTGAATCCCACTATGGGAGGAGGAGACTTGTCCTTTCGGGTGAGACCATATAAACCAAGGCCTCGTGTCACAGTAGCTGCTGGCACGAAAAAGATCCCTCCCTGCTCAATGGCCCTGAGTATAGAGTAAAGGACAAAATTTGTAGCTCTCCACCGGCAAGTGGTGGCGTCTCCACATGAGTGAAAAATTCTCAAGGTTAAACAATGTACAATCAATACACTCTGGCTATAAATGAAGGTTAATAAAACAAAACAAAAAAATCATTTTTACTATTATTGAAATACAAAATTCCCAGCCCTAACAATAAATTTTCACAAAAGATCATTGCTCATGAATCAAAATATTTCTCAAAACAAGTTGGATTTTTATATTAGCATTTATTAAAGTTACATGTAATGATATTTACAGATCATGTATCAATGTTTTTGTTTTGTTAAGCTTGATTTAGATAGTCCACTTGAAAACTCTGACACTGCCAATGATGAGAAATGGGATTTATTGCTGTGCCCTCCAATTTCTGAACCAAATCTGAAACAATCAAATTACACATATATAAGTTTATATTAAACAAGCAAGTGCAAATACTTTCAATATGTTAGAAGTGATATCCCATAGAATACTGGTAATAATACAATAAAACATTAGAATCTCTAATCAATATTTTAATACCATAGATGTTGTTGAAGTGAGTTGGAAACTAGGAAGTTCCCTCCACTTCTTTCTGTATTTATCCTTAAATTTTGTGTATCTGAAATTTTTTCTTCACTCAACTGAGCTCAATATGGAGAGGTTTGATAGTCTGTTTTGTATTTTGGAATATGGAACCGTACCAAGGTTGTAGGCAAAGCTGTCTCAATTTGTTCAGATGATCTCTTATTCACCTAATGATTCACCTAAGCACTAAAAACGTTTAACAGGAAAGTTTTGTTTCTCTTGCACAGACTAATTGATAGGCTACATATACATTTAGTGATTTTTAATTTTTTTATCTTAAATTTAAAGTATTATCTCTATTAAACTCAGTAATTTTTTCTCTAGCTGTTGTTTTTATTGTATACTCAGAGCCTGTAGATTTCTTCTACGTAAAGTATGATTATGTTCATGAGATTGTATCAGTTTTATTTTTATAAGGCTTTGTCTGGAAGAAGAGTGTGATACAGTGTCTCGAACACACGGTTGATATCAGATATTTTTTTATGATCAGCAATACTTGTAAATATTTTATAATTGGTTATTTTTTTATTTTTTTTTTTACTGTTACGCAATGTATAGTTTGTATATAAACTTATTTTCAACTTCAGTATGTACAGCAATGCATCAATATATGCTTTGATAAAAGAAAAAAATATTAATAAGCAATGTGCTATCATGTTTCATGTTGTATATTCTATATCAATATATGTTTGACATATTGTTTCACAGTGTTATTAAGTGCTTTTTTTATGTTTTGAAAAAATAAAGATTTTTAAAAATCCTAACCTTTCTTTTTTGGGTTTTTGTTTCTTTGAAAACGCTTTCTGTTTTCCAGTCTTCTCATTAATATTAGAGGGGGCATCTCGCAATCCAAAGCTCTTGGCTAGGTGGCCCAAGTGTAGGTTCCTGACGTGGAATATTGACTTCAGACTAGAAGGGTATGTTGCATAAGCTCTCACAAAGGACTGGAAGGCTAAATAAAGGAAATTACTTGTAAAAATTACAAAGATTTGTAGAAATTTAGGAGTGATCTACATGCCTTGACATGGAGCCAAAAAATCTTCAATGCAGTAAACTGTCAAAGTAACTTGAAGTGTGCATTTCTAGTTCATGACTGATTTTTATGCATGCACATGCAGAAATGATTTCAGGTAGAGAAAAATATTGCCATACCCGTAGGATGTTTTTCATTTAACCTTAAGTTTACATATGGATAAAGCTTGACTAAATATAACAAAAGAGTATTATATGCATTCTGCATTTTTTTTTCTCAAATCAAACTTGCCATGGGGTTTTAAAGAAAAATTCGGGTGTTGCTAAAACGCGGAACGGAAAACGGAACGGAGAGTGGAACGGAACGAAAAACGGAATATATTATTTTTGGATTAAATCACTGAAAATACACACAATTTATCATAAACGATATATTTTGTACATATTCAATCCCCCACTATTAAATACAAGTTGATTTTGTCATGCTCAGTCTCTCTTTTTTTTTTTACGAAAATCGCATATAGATTTACATATATATTACACTAGCAGCCTGCAGATCTGTAGCTCTCGAAAAAAAATATATTGATAGACCGGAGAGCTACAGTGCAACCCATTGAAAAAACTGTATATTTATTGCGCACAAAAAAGTGCGCTCAGTTCTTGATTAATTCTTCCAAATTCTTACCTCAATTGCAAAAAAGGGAAGGTTTCAAAAAAATCCTTTCTCCTCTATCAAATACTCTCGTAGTTGACATCTGAACGAAGCATATTGGACCGAATTATCTTTGAAACCAAAATGGCAGTGTAAATAAGCGAAATGTTCTATGATTACAATATCAGGGTCATGAGGACTATTAACAACATTTATAAGGAATGTTTGGTTGTGGAAACAGCAAAAGAATATATCAGGAACATACGGTTAGTTATATTTTGAGATTACATTTTGAAAACACGGAGAAATAAATCGAGAACCAAGCGCACTTTTTTGTGTGCAATAAATATACAGTTTTTGCAATGGGTGGCACTGTAGCTCTCCAGTCTATTATTATTTTTTTTTTTTCGGAGAGCTATAGATCTGCAGCTAATATTACACATATAGAAGTCACCTAGAATCGAATTCGAAAAGGGGGGATAAACGAACTTGAAAAGTATTTGACAGACAAAAACACAAAAAGAAACAATTGTTTGATTCGGGAGGGAGGATAAGTTCCAACTCCAACATCTTTCAGTACTATTTTTTTTTTTTACACTAACTTACTACACTAATTACTGTACATTCACAAAAAGTGTGAGGATGTCAACTTGAACGAACATTTCCGTAGTAAAAAGGTTATGACTGGGGGATCAAATATTTTATATCTAAATGAACCATGAAAGAGAAATAAAATGTAAAAAAAAATATTAAGATAATACGTTTATGGGCAAACCTTTGCGGCAAGCTCGAACACCTCTTATACACACTGGTTGTTAAAATTTTATTCTAAATAGAGACATATTCTATATATTTAAATTCTGGAAAGACAAAGTTGGAAAACTTTCATGTGGTAGATATAATGCAGAATCTTTGCTTTCAATGAAGTAAAATTTTGTTTGCGGTACATATGTGTGGTATTTTTTTTTGGGGGGGGGGGGGGGGGGGGGGGGTATATGAATGACCCCGTAAAAAATGAATTTGTTTTCCCGCTCATCGGTAAGGTCTGAGAAGTTGTAATAGTTATGCCCCCCTTTTTGTGTCAAAAATATACATAAGGTTTAATAAATCAATTTTTAATGTGACGGTGGGCCCCTACACAGACCTGAACCTGCCACTCCTCCTTTCATAATTCGCCAATTCGACACTGCGTGCATAATCTGAATATCATAGTTATTTTTGTCTTTACAGACACTGACATTAGAAACAAATTGAAAGAAGGGGGGGGGGGTGGGGGTCAGTAAAAATTTTCCAACATGCAACAAATTTGACAAGCCAAAAAAAAGGGAGTATGCCCAAACACGAATATCCTATTTCGTGTGTGTGTGGGGGGGGGGGGTCGAATTTCTTTCAGTACCATTTTTTCCACGAAAGATGTGTATGACTCATGAATATATAATAGTTTACAATAATTTTTTATCAGAAATGATTTTTACAACAAGAATATTGCTCTTTTATCTGATTTATATCGAATCTATGTTATTTGTTTGACAAAAATTTTCCGTTTTCCGTTCCGTTCCGTTTTCCGTTCCGCGTTTTAGCAACACCCGAAAAATTCTGCACGATAAGCAAACGTGCAAGATGCAATGGTACAATGAAGGCTAAAATTAAACTAAAGTGCACCTTTCCTAGCCAGTTGGGACATTTCTTTATCTTCTGCTACATAATTCTCAAAGGAAAGCTGCATGTAAGTGGCACACTCTTCAAATGTTTTTGATGGAGTCTTCTGTAATATTGAAGGAATCAAAACCATAAACTTAATGTTAAAAATTTTATTTTTTACCTTAATAGAAAAGGACATTTACCTGTATTTATACACTGTTTGTCTTACCCTTTTCTCTGTTTCTGGAATCATATCTTGTACAGCAATAATCAATGTCTTTAGGATGTCTGCCATATTAACTTCTTCCACACTAAAAGTAAAGGTACTTTTGATTGCAAAGTTTCCATGCCACAAGTGTCATATTACAGAGATGAAAGCAGTTGACAAGATGTTTATGAAGATTCAACATCACACTCAGGTTGACCATATGGTTCATCTAACCTCTAATCTTTCATTTAAAATCTTTCTTTGAAGCTTATGTTTGACCAACAGTATGTAAACAATATCAGAACATTTTGCTGGACAAATTTTGAACAAAATGGCCTGTTAAGTTGAAAAATATTATAAAGGAATAATAATCCTTATTTATACCAGATTGAAATACCGTAGAATGACTTTTTGCCAAATGATATTACTGTAATTTACACTATGTACGCTGTCAGAAATTTTTCACAGAAATTTGTCCCAGCTAGCATACATTTAAGGCATACAGTTGCAATATAACAATTCCATGTAATTTTCTACCTGCAAATTAATAAGACTGAGCTTTTTAAGCAGCAAAATTTTGACCCCACCAAAAAGTTCAACAGTATCTCTCTTATTAGAGTACCAATAAACTTAATTAGAGTGTTTATTTTCAACTCATAATAAATACAGTTTGTACATGTTTCAAATGAAAATCAATATAAGTACAGAACTTTTTTGTACCTTATTCCATGACTTGCCAGAGACTTCAGATATTCAACCTCAGCTGGCATCAGGAAGAGGAGGGCGTGGCCCTGCTTCCCCACCCTGGCCGTCCTCCCCACCCTGTGGACGTAGTCTTGTACAGCCCCAGGGGTGGTGTACTGAACAATCCACCTCACGTCAGGTAAGTGTAGGCCACGAGCTGCAACATCCTGTACAGAAGAAAAAAATTATCAAATTTCTGAGAGAATGGATGTGTTCATACTTGTATTGTGTATGATATCTTTAGGTCTAGATTCCTTTTAAAAAATCTTAATATCAGGTTATGCATATAACGAAAATGTCAAGTATATAATAAACTTTAATACATGTACATGTACTTCCAAGTTTTAGTAACACAAGTGAATATCAACTCAAAAGTGAAGCATACGAGATATAAAAATTAAAATACTTACTGTACAGAATAAGACTCCCGTCTTTGCAGCAGAAAATTCCTGATAAGTTTTAGTTCTCTCCTACAATATGTTTATTAATTACATGTAATGTTTGCACAGAAAATAAAGAGCTATCATTTTTGTACATAAATGAAGATTATCTTATGATTGGTTCTTGTAATAAATCACATTAATTAAGGACCCAACCTTTTGTGGCATGTCTCCATGAAGTTTGTAGAAGTCAATGTCCCCCTCCTCTGCCAGGTTAGCATTCTCCTCACCCCCCTCCCCTCCAAAGAAATGACTCATCAGCTGGAAGTGGAATTCTACAGAGTCCTGAGTGGACAGGAATACCACCATCTTTCCTGGGCTACTCACCATCTACAGGGTACAAATATGTTATTAAATCCATTATGATAAATATTAGTCTTCACTTAAAATCAATACTGGACAGTAAACTGTTAATTACTATTTATTTATATGTGAACTTCCTTTGTACGACAATGCAAGTGATCTCCCTTACTGTAGCTGTGCATAACTTTTTGGGGGAATTTATCTCTAAAACTTAAACAAACCTGAACTACATTTATTCAATAATCCCAGGTACCTTAATTTTCAGGAGGATGAATGCTGTGAGAGTGACCAATCTCAGTTTACAAGGTGTGATCACAAAATTCTGCTTCAGTTTTTCTGGCACAACAAAGTTCCCAGATTTGTCTTGCTCTGAGCTCTGAGCTGAGTTCTGTACATTGGATGATCCACCCCCCTCCTCTGAATTGGAGACATCTATCTTGAGTGGATCTGTCAGGGACATTCCAGCCAGCCTCTCTACACCTGGTGTTACATAATAAGAATTGGTTAGTACAGTATCAACTCTTTTTCTTAAAGGATCATTTTAAGTCATGAAAGTAGAGGATAATGTCAATCAAACCTGTCCAAAATTCACAGTTTTGATAATTTTTCAAATAAAGGTATTTTTAACATTCTTACAGTATATTTGGTTGAAACATTCTTACGGCATGTAAGACAAGGACTTCTATCAATTTTTTAAAGGAAATACATTTTAACTTCAAAACTGTGTCCAGGCCCCTTTGACTCTTAAAGTGTGAACAAAATACTCTATCAAAGCTACAGTAAAGTTTACCCTCTGTTAACGTAGCTGACAGCAGCACAGTCTGTCTGTGGCTCTCTGAGTCCAGGGCATTGATAATTTCTCCTACATCCTTCTCATACCCCAGATCTAACATTCTAAAATACCCGGTAAAAAATATTGAAAAACTGTGTTAATTCTTCACCCATTGATGCACATTTTCAACATATACAGTATGTACTGTGATTTAGGATATCCAGATTATATGAAAAAATCAACAATAATTTCATTTGAAATCATTCAAAAATTACAGGTCAAAAATTTGTTGCATCTTATTGTGAAAAAATATTCTTGAAGAAATTTTTTTTTAAATATACAAGAATTTGATTTAAAACAATTCCAATATGTTATATAACTCTTCCAGAAAAAAATAATCCATATCTGTCTATCATATAGGTTTCAAATAAAATAAACCATTACAACAGACCTGTCTGCTTCGTCTATCACCAGCCATTTAACTTTATCCAGATGAAGACTATTAGTGTGTTTGATGTGGTCCAGCAGCCTCCCTGGTGTACACACTAGGATATTCATGCCTTTCCGCAGTCTGGCTTTTTCTGATTTCCTTTTCTCACCTCCCATTAAACATCCTGGTACCACCCATTGGAAAGGCTAAAAAATATCCCATTTAGTTATTTCTACGTATTGTATGATTTCAAAAATTACGCTGGAAGGACAATTTTTTCTATTTTTTTTTATTATATTTCTACAAAAATGTTTAATTTCTTTTCTTCACATATTAAATTCTTTGCATGGATTCAAAACATCCATGAGTATGTGCCAGACAAAACAGAAAAATTAAACTTCTAAATCCCTAATACTACCCTTAACTATGACTGAGATTCACTTACATTGACTAGTTTCTTGAAGGTTTCAAAGCACTGAATGGCTAACTGAAATACAATATATAAAACATTTTTAAAAAAATCTCTCTGGTACAAATGTCACAGCATTTTCAGTACAGTACTTATGAATACCATTAATATATGCAGACTTACCTCCCTTGTGGGCACAATGATGAGAGCATGTACTCCATTCATTCTTGATATCTTTGGTTTGATCCCCTGCAAGTGATGCACCACGGGTATTGCAAATGTTAGCGTCTTGCCTGTTTAGTTTCAAAAGAAAAAGTAAACTACAGTGTAAATACATCAACTCGGTTATTCAGGCAACCTGCTCCTTGATGTTATCCATTTTTATAACTCTGCCATTGTGAATTTCTCATAAAAATTTTGAACCTTTTCATATTCTTTCTTGCACTAATTTAAGTACTTTAACGGCAAGTTTCAGATTATATGTAGTGATTTTACAATAATGAAAGAAAATCTGAAATCATACTTAAAATGCTCCGAAAGTTGCATTTTGGTGACAGGATTTTTTTTTTACAATATAAAAAGCAATGCAAAATAATAAGTCTCTTCTTTAGAGCACCTGCAAGTCAAATTTCTAAAGGTGGTGGAGCTTTGTAGAGCTGTGATTCATAACCAAATAGCTATTGCTTGAAGGAAATTATAATGGAGGTCAATTCTAGTTATTTAACAAGATACTTGATCAGTAACAATGAGACAATCATACTTATCCAAGCCCCAACGCATGCAAGATGGTGTTACCATGTACAGTTACAAAAACATTGGAAAATACTGTTTTAATTAAAAGTGTTCAAAAGCAGCAATGTTACATTTACCTTTGATTTAACAGTACATTTTTAACAGTCCGTACTATAAATAGAACAAGTCTCACATTTGATATTGTTTTGTCTATTTAATTGTAAAAACACCTGCATTTTCCATCTTAAACAAAGTACATTTTGTGTATTTTGATTAGCTTTAGTTATATGTATTAAATTAAACTTATATATACAATAGCTTCATCAGAAGATTGTGCCAGACCATCTGAAAATGATCTTCCATAATTAAAAGTTGTTTCTTAAATGGTTTCTAAAAACTGAATATGGTTTTAAAAAAAATATGAACTAACATGATAAAAACAATTATAGGATCTTATTCATACATGTATATTGTATCACTGTTTATGAATGAAGATTTCACGATCACTGGTTCAGATGCAGAATTATGCTGATTAATAAAGGGACCGTTTTGTGATTAACACAATACAATGGTTAAAACTACATGTCTCTTAGTGAGTTCACTATTCAATGTGTAGGCCTATCTGAGTGAGTACCACTTACTAAGATAGGTCTAACCCAGTGAGTACTACTCACTAAAACAGGCCTATCCTGGTGAGTACTACTCACTAAGAGAGCCCTATCCTGGTGAGTACTACTCACTAAGAGAGCCCTATCCTGGTGAGTACTACTCACTAAGACAGCCCTATCCTGGTGAGTACTACTCACTAAGACAGCCCTATCCTGGTGAGTACTACTCACTAAGATAGGTCTATCCTGGTGAGTACTACTCACTAAGATAGGTCTATCCTGGTGAGTACTACTCACTAAGAGAGCCCTATCCTGGTGAGTACCACTCACTAAGATAGGTTTATCCTGGTGAGAGCAGACCTATCCTGGTGAGTACTACTCACTAAGATAGCCCTATCCTGGTGAGTACTACTCACTATGACAGGCCTATCCTGGTGAGTACTACTCACTAAGATAGCCCTATCCTGGTGAGTACTACTCACTATGACAGGCCTATCCTGGTGAGTACTACTCACTAAGAGAGGTCTATCCTGGTGAGTACTACTCACTAAGACAGGCCTATCCTGGTGAGTACTACTCACTAAGAGAGGTCTATCCTGGTGAGTACTACTCACTAAGACAGGCATATCCTAGTGAGTACTGTTCACCAAGATAGGTCTATCCTGGTGAGTACTACTCACTAAGAGAGGCCTATCCTGGTGAGTACTGTTCACCAAGACAGGTCTACCCTGCTGAGTACTACTCACTCTGTAGAGCTATCTGGTTGAGTAGTGCTATGAAGAGCTGTTAAATTAGTATTTTACAAAGGAAGGCTTGTCTGAGATGTTTTTTTCATCTGATTATGATGACTGATTGGGAGTATATTCGCTGTTTGGTATACCAGGATTTGGTAGCTGTATAATTGAAGACCAGTGACAAAGATATGCACGTAGAACTGTTATAGTATTGTCAGTGGAAAAAGGCATATCTGAGTGAGTAATTTTATCTTCACTGTTTCATATTTTTTTTATTCTTTTTAGTTTCATTTGTACTATAATCTTAAAGGCATTGAAGGAAATTTTAACTTGTAACTTCTAATGCCTCATTTAAAAGTAAATCATCAACATTAAACAAACAAAGCACTTGTAAATTTACAGTTCAGGAATAATCACTAGGTCCAGTGATCAAGCTGAATAAAGCTACCTATTAACAGCTAGAAGCTATTATCATAACAGTTATTGGATTAGTGGTAAATAGCTGCTCTGGTACTCAGACCTGAGTACAAATAACAGTAAAGACTAAAGTCCCTCCTGACCTACAAGATAATTAACTGGTAATGATTGGTAACAGTACAAACTTATCTCAATTATCCGTGCTTCATTGCACACACTGTGAATTTATTATGAATTGTCACTTTAAACACAGAAAATGAATAACTGATGAATAATGCTAAAAATGTTAGTACTAAGTAGGTACATGTAACTATAGATAATTTTACTTCATGGAAGTGATAGTATTACACCAAAACCCTATATGAGTGAAAAGATGAATGATGGACCATAAAAGAATGAAAATGATTGTGTCCCGACCTGACCCTGTCTGTGACTTGACCAGGACATCCTGACCGCTGAGTATTTGTGGAATGGCTCTCTGCTGCACTGATGTCATCTGTGTTATCTTGAATCTCTCCTCTAGATTTGATATCTGAAACGTATCATGCAATTGTTTATCCATTAATTAACACTTCAAGCTATATGTTTTTTTTTTTCGTATTAATTAATATCTAAAATGACTCAGGTTATAACAAAACAATTTTTTACCATGAAGGGATGTAATTCTAGATCTTTGAAATTCTTTGAAGAAAAAATCTCCTCTCTTTTCCTTGCAATAGCTGACCTAAATAAAAAATTAAAATGTTTTTCGGCTTCAAAATTAAATTGTATAAATAAAACAAAAGACGAAATTCATATTTAAAAAGACTTACTTTTCAACATTTGGAATCTCAGGATTAAACCTGAACAAAGAGGATATGAACACCTTATTTTCATTCCTTTCTTTTTTGTGTGGTATGTCTCTCACATCCTCTGGGTGCTTTCTCTTCAAAGATGAAGAAACAATCATAGGAACTTTTGTAGTGTCATATTCCTCTTCAGGTATATTTTTGTTTGATTTTAATGAAATTTCTTTTTCACCCTCTGTTTTCTGAATTGTCTCTGGTTTGTGTGGTTCATCTGGTTTATCTGAATGAAAAGCAGCATGTCCGGATGTGGCTTTTTGTAGTTTTCTTTGTTTTATTCTTGTTCCCTGGGAAAAAAAGAAGATTCACATTAAATTTTTCAACTCAGCATACAGATAAACTTACATGAAAGCATAAAATTTATGACTTTTTTAAAACAAAAATCATTTATGAATATCAGTGAAATAAAATTTTATTTGAAAAGATGTCATCTGATACTTAGAAAGAGGATCGAGATCTAGAAATTTAAAATGTCATTTTCGCCTTTGCTGTTAAGTACATGTGAGCATGAACTGGTGAAAGGGATCGATTATTTTCCCCATATATAATTATTATTTGAGTGTGACAAAGACTTTGATTCAAAATGTGTACTACATTGTTTATCAAAGGCAAACAATAAAATCTCATGAAAAATTATAGATCTCTTTCTGAAATAGGGTCATTTTGGCATGACTTTGGGATTTGCGGCTGTGTTTTTATTATTAGACAGTGTCTGGTTTCTTTCAATGCAGAAAGTTGGGCCAAAAAAATATTTTTTGACTGAATCTAGCTTGGCTTGGGGTAAAAAGCTGAGTGGAGTGGAGTGGAGTGGAGTCGTGGAGTCATAGAGTGGAGTCGTGGAGTGGAGTCTGTATTATAACAATACAGAAAGTTTGAGAACAAAACAATTTCTTTTGCATACAATATCTCCCCTTCATTGTCGTTTTGGATTTGTGTACACTGTACCAAGAATGAAACAAGAAACAAAAGAAGTCCATGCAATCAAAAACTAACGACCTTTAAATGTCAAACAGAGAATCACTTAGAAATGCTTTATGTAAACACTATCTAAACTTAGCAAGACTGTTTGACCTTATTCGCCTATCCCAAAACAGGCAAACCTAGCAAGAGGTGTTGACAGCTTTAATATCAAACAGAGAAAGAGCACTGCACTGCAGAACTGATGACAGCAATTTAATGAGAAAGGCACATTTTTTTTCATTTTACTATTAAAGTGCAAGATAGCCTCTTTGTTGGAATTTGAAGGTCACATTTTTTTTCTGTATCTCTATCTTCTTAACAGTATCTTCCTGTTCTGGTTAAAGTAGAAGACATGCTACAGAATAGAGTGTTAAGACTCGACTGATAAATACATATCAGCCATTGGATCTGTTGAAGTTTAACAATTGACCAGGATTAATTACTAGACTTAAAATAAATATAATTACCGGAATTGAAAACCTCAAAAAGTAAAATATTTATTGAAATGAGCTCAACAACTTGTGTTTTTTTTGTTTTTTTTTTCATTTTAAAGTACACATTGCGCATTTTAAACGATGACACACAATTAACTTTAAATAAAATTATTTTACCCTTGTTTTGTGAAAAGGGAGCTGTTTTATACCTATAATTAGTTTCCCCAATATTTGATCAAGCTTGTTTTATAAATGTGACTCATAACAAAATTAATACATATGATAAGTAATGTCCCCACCCTAAAACAAGTGTTTTCTTTTTATTTTGCTGAACAATGTATAACATGCAGTCTATCAACCAGTATATGTATCATTGAGGCAATTATTTATTATTGATGAAAACATTTTGACAGAATTCATTGGGACTTTAAAAGAATGTTTATCCCTATAGCGATGTGATGAAATGTATTTGGTTACTTCTGATCATAAAGATGTGTTGTAAACTAAGATATTTATATCTTATTGATTAATTATTATATATACTGTAGTTGGAGGGGCAGATATAGTAACACATTTGTTTGTTTTAGTTTGTGTAAGTTAACAGGTGACAACATTTAGATTTTTTTTGCTGACAAAAGCAATATACCACTTGATTCAGTTCTTTTTCAAGCAAATTTTTATTTACAATCAACAACTGAGTAAGCATTTCAAGCGCAGTAATTAAATCTGTCAACACTTCTCGCCTGTTGGGATGGGAGTGCATATGGGTCACTTGGTCTCTGTTACTCAAAACAAAAAGTTATTCCCATTGATGTGCTGACATTTGAAGGTTATATCCTCCCCCATTTTCTCATTCATCTACAATATATATGAACTATTATTGTAACAGTCTCTCAATGATCACAGACAGCTATAGCTTGGACATATAGAGTTGAAAAGGAAAGGAGGGATTGTGTTCGATTACCTGAGTAATTTTTTGAATTCCATAGCTCTACATCTACTATATAGTAATGTTCTGTAGTGTTTCCTACAATTTACCAATACCTGCTAACCTCTACGCCCAAAAGCAGAGTTGTAAATATTTACACAAAATGAGAAATAACAAACAATTAAATAAGATAGTTTTACTTTTAAAAAATAATTTAGATAGAGATTGAAAGCTACCGCATTATATAATACAAGTAAAATAAAATAAAATTGATTTGAATGTAATGATTTTTTGACAAATCATTGAATATTTTGTACATTGTAGCAAACCATAAAATTTTAAGAACAACACAAAGTTGACAACATCCTGCTTGAACTAGTCATCTTTTTAAAAATAAAATTGAATAACCAAATACATTTCAGCACATCGTTATTGGGATAAACTTTCTTTTAAATTCTCCATTGACTGCATGTTATATATTGACCAGCAAAATACAACGAAAGCACTATTTTTCCCCATTACTTATGATATGTATAATTTTTGTTCTGGTCACATTATAAAATAAGCTTGATCAAATATTGGTGAAACTAATTTTGTGACTAATTGTATGTTGTTTTACATCCCTCTTGAGAATTTAAACTCATATTTAGACCCCATCAACTGCGAATGGAGATTGAGCTGTAATTTTTGTCCTATACTCGCACTATACTTGATCATTGAGCAGTGAAGGGTATTTTTCGTGCTAGTAACTACTGCGACACAGTACAATGGACATTGATGTTTGCGTTCTCATCTGAAAGACATGTCTCTATTTAGTCCCACAGTGGAATTCAAACCCATAATGTAAGGATCAGCTCCTTACTGCGCGACTCAGAGCAGACACTCCAATCACTGTGCCACGCGGGTGACAAAACTAATTATAAGAACAAGTTCCTCTTCAAGAAACAAAGGTTAAAAATTTGAAAAATAAGTAATGCATCATCGTTTAAAATGTGTTTCAAAAATCAGACATAGCAACACCAGATTTCAAAAAATATTATCCATTTTATGTTTCACAGCTGTATGATATGTATTTGTCAGTCGAGTCTATTAACATCTATATTCTGAAGCATGTCTCCTAAAAGGGATATATGCATGTAAATATTTAGATATATATGTTTATATACAAAGATAGAGATACAGAAAAAAAAATTGTGACCTTCAAATTCCAACAAAGAGGATATCTTTAATAGTGAAACCTATTTTTTAAAAATATGTGCCTTTATAATTATGTAGTTGTCATCAGTTCTGCAGTGCTCTTTCTCTGTTTGATATTAAAGCTGTCAACACTTCTTGCTTAGGTTTGCCTGTTTGGGATTGGCGAATAAGGTCAAAAAGTCTTGCTAAGTTTAGATAGTGTTTATATATTATGTAGTAAAGCATTTCTAGGTGATTCTCTGTTTGACATTTAAAGGTCGTTAGTTTTTGATTGCATGGACTTCTTTTGTTTCTTGTTTCATTCTTGGTACAGTGTACACAAATCCAAAACGACAATGAAGGGGAGATATTGTATGCAAAAGAAATTGTTTTGTTCTCAAACTTTCTGTATTGTTATAATACAGATTCCACTCCACGACTCCACTCTATGACTCCACGACTCCACTCCACTCCACTCCACTCAGCTTTTTACCCCAAGCCATCTAGCTTGGAAGCCTTTGTATTTCAAAATGTAATGCAAAAAGTGATGTTCTTAGTACAGTGGGAAAGTCTATTAATTATGAGATATATATATGGTTGTAACTATAGACCGTGTATGTAACCTCCTTGAGATAATGTACACATTATTAATATTTCACAATCAAAACGATTTGAGAGGATGCTTTTGATATGATTTTTGAAAGAGTTGAAACAATATATAATGGCTATTGACATTTATATGAGAATATTTACATTTCCAATGTCTTTGTCCGAGATAAAATTACCAATTGTAAATGTAATTGATTTCCTCATGAATGTTTTGGCGCGGTTCCAAAAAAAAAAAAACCACGTGTAGGGCGGGACAACACCTAGAGAGAAGCAGGCTTGGAGCCCGTGGATTGGCGGAATCAAAGCATGTAAATATAAGGAATAACTGTCTTATTTTTCGAATTCATGAAGATGATCAATGGATTGGCTTGTGTGATAATTTTATGCATAAACGCCTTCGGCGTTTATGCAAATTATCACACAAGCCAATCCATTGATCACTTCATGAATTCGAAAAATAAGACAGTTATTCCTTAACAGTATGAGGAAAAAGTACAGTATCTTAATTTTTTGAAAATTACAAAATATTACCCGTTTCCTGCTATATTTCGTTTTCTGTTTCGTCCGTTTTTCATTTCCAACATAGAAATTCAGCTGTAGTGAGTTATCTTCTGACATTCTTTCCTAGATTTGTAAAATATACCACATCACACATGGTCTCAAAATTTTGTGTTTACAAGAATATACCTTTCTTATCTTCAAAATTTGAAGATCGATTCTAAGGGAGCTTACTCTATTCATAGAAATTGTGAAAAAGTAACGTATTATAGGGGTATACATCCCCATATACCCTTTAAAATCAAATATATTAGATTTAAATTTTTATACCCCTATAATCGTAGATTCATAGAATATAGTTTTTGCCTTGTCCGTCCGTCTGTCTGTTTGTCCACAAAAACATATATATGAACCTTGCAAGCTCAAAAGCTATGAGCTACGACTTTCATATTCCGCTAGTGTATTCTTTGTAAAAGGGCCTTTCTTTCGGTACCATTATATTTGACCTCTTGACCTCGTCTTTGGAGTCTGACCAAATTTTGCAGGAATTTACCCATTGGCAACTTTAACCTATGTCATTCTTTCATACATCACATGACACTTTGAGACCATTCAATAAAAATAAATATTTTTTGACCTTTTGATCCTGACTTTAAATGACATTATATTGCATTCGATCCATTTTTAAAAACTTAATTTAATTGACCTAGAACATAACTTTTGAACTGTTATTACTAGAATCTTCATTTTTCACAGGTGTCACTGATGATTCCTCCCGACAAGACCTTACTTTGGATACTAACAGTTTTTGACATTTTAACCTCAGTATGATCAATCGAGTCAATAAAGAACGAAGATTCTTGGAAATGGAAAAATTTAAGCATGATTGAATTTCAAGTTTGTATAGATTCCCTTGACTTATTAACTGGCTGTAGAATGATAATTTGCCATTACCTTTTTCTATGATATTTATTATATCCTTAAAAACTATATTCTCAAAATATTTTTTCAAATTATTTTCATAATCATTTATTGATAATGTTTTAGCATTTGAACCAATAACTTCATCAAGTATAGTTTGTATACAGTTTTGCCAACATGTTTTTCCACTTCCTGCAAGTTTTTCATCCTCTAAATATGCATGTTGTAAGAGTAAGTTTGAATTCTCTTGATCTGCAAGAAGTTTTTGTAATCTATAATAATATCTAAATAATAATTCATAAACTCTGAAAATAATGGGAAGTGCGCCAAACTCTACTCTAACTGCTAAATTAGAAGCTGTATTATGGACCCCTAGAATGTCTTTCAAGATGAAATTTTGAATTTTTTCAAATGGAGTTTTATCAAAGTCTTTTGTAATTTTCTTAAAATCACTTATCCAGATTTCAGAAGCATAAGTTAAAATTGGTATAATGCTTGATTCATATATCTTAAACTGAATTTAAAATCCGTTCTGACAAATTGACAAAGCGTTTGTTCTGGGCGGCCATGCTTTCTTTCCGAGTGAAATCGGTCTCATCCATTTTCATCTATGTCTTTCGGTGCCGCATTGTTTTGCTTCCATGTATGATTTAGGCTATAACAAAGTCGCCAAAATGCATTAAATTCCACTTATTTAATTATTTCCTTTTGAAATCTGAGGTTTACCTCCGTCCTTTCAAACTTTGTAATTCAAATTATGTGTAAAAGTAAAGAAACAAGATTTATTTTTGAAACACTGATGCCCCGTGTGGCAGCTTATAGAGAGGGTTAAAGTTTCTCAAATGCAAGTCAAACTCCAAGGTCAAAATTGTTGGTATCCAAAGGAAGATTTTGTCACAAGGAATTCACCTGTGAAATATGAAAGCCCTAGTATTCACTGGTCAAAAGTAAATTTTTGAGAGAGTTGGAGTATGGTTTTCATATTTCACAGGTGCATTCCTTGTGACTAGACCTTTTTTTTTGAGTATGATCGACCAAGTTTGACTTTGCAAAAAATACCGCAACATATAATTGGCCACAACTTTCGAACAGTTGGTACTAGAGCTTCCGTATTTTATACATATATTATTCACAAGACCTTTCAGTGAGTATAACTATTTTTGACCTTGGCCTTACAGTTTGACCCACTTTCAGAGAACTTGAACGTTGTCCACAACATTTGAAAAATTGTTGTTTTTTTCATTATTAGTATTAATATTTTCTATTTATTTCTTTATTTGTTGCTTGTCAAAAATCCTCGAGTTTAAAAGAATTGCGAATGATAGTATTTTTCACCCACCTACCTTCAAGTCAATTTTCAAAAATTAAGATAATTATTAATATTGATTTTTATATGGATTTTCATAAAATATTGCTTATTTGGAAAAAGCAACGAAAGATAAAATTTGGGTTTAAAAAAAAAATCCTTTTTACGGGTTATATGGACTGTTATTTCACAAATTCATACCAAATCTTTTTGTGTTTCACCGGGGGAGGGGGTGCATATGTTTATAAACATAAAAAAGACAGAAATACTTTAGAATTTTTTCAGCAATTTCTGAGTCCTTTATAACTGTAATATCGTATGTAACTAATATATGCTTAATTTTATATGCACAAAACATAAGAAAGAGATTTAAGAAACATTTATTCATATCTAAGGCTACTAGTATTTCAGAATATGGTGTATTTCGATTTCAGTGGAAAATATCGTTTACACCATTATTTCAAGGGCTGGAATTAAATGGATGTTTTACTATTTAGCACTGGTATTAAAATAAGTCAATTACATGTACCATTGAACTGTTCTTTGTATTAAACAAAGATTTTATGGCCAAATCGTCATGAATTAAGTAGTTGTAAAATGTAGGCGGAAATTGGGGGTTAGCGTGCGTAGTTCTTTGATACAGTTGATGCCCTCCTTCCCCTGACTGGAAAAAAATCTGCCCTTGCAATATGGTCATTCTATCATTAAATGAAATGACGTAATGTTTAAAATTCAAATCAATTGCAAATGGGAATGATCGTATCGAATTTGAAAATAGCAACACAACATAAGATCTCTGTGACATGGCGACACGTCATTTTGACAGTTCGAGTGAAATGAAATACAAGGGTACCCAAGGGGTGACTGGAAAAACCCGAAACCCCCCGATTTTTGGAGAATACCCATACAGGAGGGGTGAAACCCCAATAAAATGGTGGAAACCCCATAAAATTGAACGTAATGGGGTACAATAAGGCCTAAGGTGATGTTTAATTGAATGATATTGACATCCGTAAATTTTTATAGCCAATTTTACCTCAGAATCGACGGAAATCGGGCGCCATTACGAGTTAACCGTACACCACGCCCGATCTAAATTCGAAGCGAGCTGTTTGTCAATATAATTGCATAGATAATAATAAAATAATTCATAATAATTTCCACAATTATATTTGTTTTACAATGATAATAGTAAAATATTAATTATGTAATAAGTATTTAACAAAAAATGTAAGGACGTTACCCATTAATGAAATATGAATTTGTGTACTAATTATTCATATCATCTCAATGTAACCAGCTCTAGCCATGTGGAGGCCTCCTTTTTGTAGAGCCATAATTTAAGATGATTTTAGAGAAATTCTGAATTTAGAGATATAAAAATATCCAAAAGTTTCAAAGGAACAATAATAATTAAAAAAAAAATAGTAATGGTAATTAATTAATAATTACTTATACATGTATGTTAGAAAGAGAGCAAAAAACTAGATAAATTTCAAAATATGAAAATACTGAACTTATTTTTGAGATTTTAGACAAATTCTGAATTTAAAGCAACAATAATAATTTAGAATAAAAATAATAATTACTTATATGTAAAATACAAAGAGAACAAAAAATGAATCATTGTCAAAATATGAAAATACTGAAACCTGGAAAGAAATAGTAAATTAAAAGAATATATTAATTTTCAAATATATAGATATTTTATTTCAAAGTAACCTTTTTCTGTTCTTTTCTTAGAAAAAAAAATCAGATGCTTTAAATATTTCAGTTGTTTACATTTTGAATTGTCTTTATATTAAAACAAATATGAAATAAAGAAAAAAAAAGAAAAGTAAAAAAAAATTACACCACAAAATAAAATAACAGAAGTTTTGGTTGAATTTTAACTATGAAAAAATCTTAGTCTGGACTGGTTGAAAGTGAACTGAAAATATTTGATCATCTCCAAGCATAGGTATTTTATGTAATTTTACATTTCATCGCCAGTTGAATCTGTCGACTAAAAATTTCCATTGCCTCTCTGTTCAAACTATTCCCATTCTCATGCCAAATGTTTTTATTCAAATATTCTGAGATTTCCATATTTCCTTTGTAGTGCTTTATTTATGTCAAAAACCGTAGAATAAATTATTGTACTTTCCTGGATTCATGGTTCCACAATTAAATCATTTGCCTAAACAGACTTCCAATGAATATTTTTTGAACCGAATCTTTTCTTAACAGTTTTTCAAGAATGTTTTGGATTTATTAACACTATTTCTGACACAGAAGATGAATTTATGTTTTTTTCTCCCACTTGCAGAAACACTTTTGTTGGACAAAATTCAACTGCTCTTCCGCGAAAGATTGACTATAAATAAAGCTTTTTGTTGTAGCCAGTATCTTTGTCACTAAAAAATTGAACTCAATATAATTATTTAGCAACGTAAAATTCACACAACCATTTGCTACACTATTCTCTAATTCTAACACATGATTTTGACCAATTACCGCAATTCGTTCTGAATAAGTAATAGATGGAACGGGTGCCTGAGGAGTTGTAGGAATTACTACAGAGGAAGCTCAGAAAAAGTAGGAGTAATTAAGGGAGCTGCTGAAGGACTTGGTACGGGTACAGGTGGAGGAATTGATGAAGCTGCTGTCGGGATTGGTGCTGGATTTGACGGAGCTGATGCAGGACCTTGGATGGGTACAGGGTGCCTTGTAAAAGGGGAATAGTTGAGGGAGTCATGCAGTCATTAGAGATCAGGGGAAAGCACCCTGTTTAATCCTATACACAGAAGACGAAATTACTGACATTAAAACTTTATGTTGCAGTGGACAGACAATTTTAGGTGTTGACAAAACTTTTAATCTTTGTGACATGCATGTCTTTAAATATCAGCCATCCTTTGCTCAATTATTTATTAAGGTTAGAACTTAGAGTAGGGTTAGTATCAGGCAGTATTCCTCCCCCGCCAGACAGGTGCTGACCAGTGAATACTGCTTGGTGTTTTTTTAGGTTAGGTTAGGTTAGGAATATAATTGTTTTTTTAAATGTTGCTAATAAAATTATAAATTCCTTTCTCTAAAATTTTTATAATGTTATTTTATTTTATGTATATTACTTTCATTTGGCTGTAATATTTTTATATTTGAACAAAAGATTGACTAGGAATAATGATACAGTATCTTTAAGTCTTTTAAAAAACTTTTTAATAAAAGTTTTTTTTCAATTTTTTTATCTTTTGGTCATCTTTCGGTTCTTTGGCTTTAATATTTTTCTGTTTCAAAATTCAAATCATGGCTCTACAATTAAGGAGGCCTCCACGTGGGCTAGAGCTGGGAACATAAGGAAACTATGAATATTTTCAGGTATTACTAATTTGAAAGGTCTTTATTTATTAATTTGTCATGAATTATCAAAATTATCAAAATTCATATTTTCCTTATGTGTGTGCTAATGTCCTTTAAAATGAAATTCTGTAAAGCATAACTGTACAATTGAGAATAGTAAAGGTTCAGTGTATATACACATGCCCTTCCAGAGGGGGGTTGGTCAAACTAGCTGGGAACTCAGGTGTTTAAACAAAAGGTGTTTATTATCAAGTTGACCAAGTGTCAACAGCTGTGTATATAGTGCATGTACACACACAGGGGTGCCTGTCTATCCCAGTATAAAACAACAGAGCTAGCTGAGGTGTGAATAATATTCTCACAACAATGTTACAATGCCCACTGTACAAGGATTCACATATGCAACATGCACATTTTTATTATTTTTTATCAGACTTTTTTATTTCATAGACCTGGATTCTAATAATTTCATTGTAATGGATACATGTTGCTTTCTCATATCAATGAGTATATTTTTTTCTATTACCTGCATAAAAAAAACAAAACAAACAAACAAAAAAAAAAAAAACACTCTCTCCCCCCCCCCCCCCAAAAAAAAAAAAACAGAACCAAAAACATTAAAACAAAAAATTAGTAACTGGAAAATAATAATGAATGAATACTGAATTCAAAAATTAATTATTAAACATAGAAGAAAACATATCAAAACAAACACCTTAATTAAAAATTAAATAAATTAACAAATTCATTCATTAGTTAATTTAATTTGATTACATGTTATAAATGATTGGAATTGAGAAAAATTACTTTATTCCTTGATTAATGGACTAGTTTAATTCATAAAAAAAAAAACAAAAAAAACATTCAATTAAAAATTTCACTGTAATGTCTTTCATTATGATAATTACATTAACAAATTCAGTCATTAATTAATTTAATTTAATTACATATTATACATGATTGGAATTTATAAAAATGACTTTATTTCTTGATTAATGGACTAGTTAAACTCTTTAAAAAAATGCACTGTAAATAATTTCAACATGATAAATATTTCATACTTCTTTTATATTCTTAAGGTTTCCTTACAAATAATTTTTAAAAAAATAATATTCATACATAATATAATATTCATATTGATCAAGGTTACAGTAATTATTTCCACGGATTACTCGAAACGACTTCAGCGATCGCGAATTTAGATCGGGCGTGGTGTGCGGTATATCAAGAAAAGAAGAAACCCGTCGATTCTGAGGTAAAATTGGCTATAAAAATTTACGGATGTCAATATCATTCAATTAAACATCACCTTAGGCCTTATAGTACCCCATTACATTCAATTTTATGGGGTTTCCACCACTTTATTGGGGTTTCACCCCTCCTGTATGGGTATTCTCCAAAAATCGGGGGGTTTCGGGTTTTTCCAGTTACCGGTACCCAAGTTATTTTAACCCCTTCGCTCTTTGCTCAGTTGCTTCAGGCTATGATAATCAACCAAGCTAATTTTAAGTTGGTATTATCATACAAGATGGACATCTATAAACTCCGCAGCGTCCTGTGAAAAATCTTCTTTTGATTCAAACAAAGCGATGACATTTAAATTAAACTCGGAAATCTTTGTCCTTTCATCCGCATTTCGATTACATTACGATATTAGTAATTTACTCACTGAATCATATCAGAGATTTAAAAGTAAACACCACCCATCGCTAGGTTTCAATACAGGGTGTAATATCTCCAAGAAAACGATAAAAATACAGGAGAACTGCATGACACTGCGCAGGTTAGAGCGTGTAGGGCTTTTTTCATGGCTGATTTGAGAGTGGAAATGTCGTCTGAAAAAGACGGTAAAGGTAAAAAGAAGCTGGTGACCGAGGAACCCCGAGGTCCTGGGAATGCCTCGTTACTGGCGCTGCTGGCGTTGACGTCCGTGCTGGCTGCCGCGGTGTACTACCCTAACTCCTTAATCGTTGCCGAACTCCGAACATTGATACAGCACCAAACCAACTACTCAGGTATGGCTTATGTTTATTTTTAATAGTTAACGATCGATCTCAGTCTGATTTATCTTGTGGTGGTTAGGGTAAATAACCAAATTGCTTCAAATATGGCCTTCAGTTATAGAGAAAGTAATGAAAAAGGACTGGGTTAAAACTTTAACAGCTGTATGACAAAAGAGAAAAAGAGTCATTGCTTTGCAAAAAATATATACAACCTCAACAAACGAAAGACATTCATTATTCAAAAACGAAATATAATGGATTGGTATAAGACCTAATTTAAGATCGAAACAACACCACAATGTTAATCGATCGTTTGTTCGGTTGAGGTTCTAGAAGATATTGGATGAAAAATATTGAGATAAGGAACAGAATTAAAGCCCAAAAGTCCATAAACAATACGAACCAGGAGCAGAGCAAACACGGACCTCCACAACATCTGAGGTGGGATCAGGTGGATGAAGTTGAAAAGAAAATACATGGTCATAACGAACAGTATTCAAAATCCATTTAAACAACGCAGATCGGGAGCATGGACCTCCAAAAAAAACAGCAGGGGTGGGATCAGGTGCCATGAAGGAGTAAACATTCCCTGCCGACCGGTCGCACCTACCACGTGCTCCCTGTAATCCCTGTAATGATTGGGGGGGGGGATAAACTATTCCTGACCTTGAAGTTTGTAACAAAAATTAATAGGAATTGCAACAATTATAAGGGGTCTTGTTTAGGCCATTAAGAGTTGTGATATTAAAATTCATTAAAGAAACTTCAAAGAGAAGTTTATTAAATGAAATTGTTTTGCAATGTATGAATTTCTTACCTTGACCTTTGACCGTGTGACCTCAAAATAAAAAGTTTGAAGGTCATTAGGGGAAGCTGAATAGAATTTCATAGCTAAAGCACAAATGCTTTCAAGATGTTGCCCGAAAATGAATCAGTATCCCTCAAGGAGAATGAGTCATAAAAAAAAAATCCTAGACTCCTCGAGATATCGTCTGGAAACGAAAGAGTTACAGACAGACAAACAGTAGGACTGATAGACAAACCAAAATGAATATCCTCTTCATCTGAATGAAAGCGGAGGACAAAAAATTCTTTTTGGTACTTATTTTAAGGGAATCAAGTACCTCGAGACTGCTTTGATATCCTGACTCAGAAACCAAACTCTACATCCGGGGTGTACAGGGTGTATCCGGGGGGCCTCCGAAGGGGGATCGATGTGTTGTGTGACATGGAAGTTGATGAAGGTGGATGGCTGGTGAGTACTACTTTGTTTCGCTGTGAAACAAAGAACTATGTACATGTACATGTAGTTAGTTACAAAGTGTACATGTATATATAGCAGATGTTTTCCTCTTCTGTATCCATCAGATTCCAATTATTTAAATTCACAGGTTGTACAGAAAAGATTAGACGGGAGTCTTGATTTCTTCAGAGAGTGGGCAGACTATCAGTTTGGTTTCAGCGATGAAACCAACGAACTTTGGATTGGTTAGAATTTTGTTTTCTTATGCTATTTAAAGGGTTTCACCAAAAAAATTAAATAAAGTAATTATTTTACCGATCTATTGTCAATAAAAACGTTTTATTGAAGGCAATGAGTTTTTACATCTGCTGACAAGCCAGGCTTTATATGAATTACGTGTCGACATGACCGATTTTGATGGAGAAAGCAGATTTGCCAAGTATAAAGTTTTTGTCGTTGGAAACCGGGAAACAAAATTCAGATTGACCATTGGAGGATATTCTGGTACAGCAGGTATGTGAAATGGACATTGGGGTACCCCTCCCTCTCCCCCACCCACTCACACAACTACCAAAGTCCTTTTTTCCAAGATGTCTTCCCCTTCAAGTTCCATTTTCCATATCCCTGTCCAATTTTTCATCGTTTACATCAGTATATATTTAAGAAATCACTGTTTAGTTAGTATAGTATGCCAGGGCATCAAGGATAGTGAGAAACGTGGCATAAATTATCCCACGTTTCCCACTATCGTTGATGTCCCTGGCATACTACATGTATACTAACTAGTGATTCCTTATATTTCCATTTCATTGCGAAATTAAATTGTAAATTAGATTTTAATAATGTAGACCAATAGATTTTAATTACAGCCCAGATAGCAGAATGTTATTGGACCTTTGTTGGGCCAACAATGCTCCTTATGTTGGGCCACCGTTTGCATTCAACATTGGGCCATCGGTAATTTGCTCATCGGCCCTTAATCAAACCAACTTGTTGGCTCATTATGGCGCAAATGAAACAGTTAATATTGGGCCACTGTTGGGCCGATGTATTATTTCAATATTGGGCAAACGTCATTTTTGTACAATTGGGCCATTGTAAGCTATTAATATTGGGCCAACGGTAATTTGCTCATCGGCCCTTAATCAAACCAACTTGTTGGCTTTTTGTTGGGCCAATGTATCAGTTAATATAAGGCCACTGTTGGGCCAATGTATTTTTTTCAATGTTGGGCAAACATCATTTTTGTACAGTTGGGCCATTGTAAGCAATTAATGTTGGGCCAACGGTAATTTGCTCATCGGCCCTTAAACAAACCAACTTGTTGGCTTTTTGTTGGGCCAATGTAACAGTTAATATTAGGCCACTGTTGGGCCAATGTATTTTTTTCAATGTTGGGCAAACGCCATTTTTGTACAGTTGGGCCATTGTTAGCAATTAATGTTGGGCCAACGGTAATTTGCTCATCGGCCCTTAATCAGACCAACTTGTTTGCTTATTGTTGTACCAACGAACGGATATTATTGAGCCATTGTTGGGCCACTTATTCTTTCAATATTAGGAAAACATCAATTTTAGGCCAACGTTGGTTTGTATCTTATTGGCTCTCCATCATGACAACTCATTTGCTCTTGATTGCTGGCCATTTGTCCTCAAAATTGACAAACAAATATATACAATAAGGTTGTACTAGTTTTGTAGTACAGTTTAATGGTAAAAGTCCTTTAATACTATCTATATATGCTATATATGCTAGATTATTAGTTTAATACATATTCTCAATACTAGTATCTCATAGAATTGCCATCAACAAGCATTGCATTGTAAGTAGCTCTACATTAATTAAAAAACTGATGAAAAAGAAATCAAAATATAAAATTAAATTACAACATACTATAATTTTATTGCTCAGTGCATGAAGAAAACATTTAAGAACTAAAAGTTGGTGCTCACTTCAAGCGATACATGTAGGGTTACATGACTGTATACTCCCTCTCTGCTGTAAATTGATGCAAAAGTTAAGTAAATTACAAGTATCAATAAGCACGTCTAACAAATAATCCAAACCCTCATGTTCTTAAAATAATACTAAAATGAATCCCGTCATTTTGATTACTTACACAAAAATGTTTCTGGCATCTGCATCGTGTTTGTAACCGACAAAAAGACACAGAAAAGGGTAGAACTACAGGTATGTCACACTATATTACAGAAAAAAAGTTAGGCACTGCCACTTTCCATCTGATCCCTCTCCTAAGTCTTCTCTTCTCTCTCCCGAGTCTCCTCCTCCCCCTTCTTTTCTTCTCTGTCTGTTTCTCCCTCCCCCATATCCCTGTCCATGGCATACCTTAGCTATTCTTTGATTGTGTTCTCAATGTCTTTTTAGAATCTCCAGTAGCACTAAAATTGTAGTATTTGGTACTTAATACATTTGTTACTTTTTCAGTAAAAAGTAAACATACGATTAAATTTATAAGTATATCACTATATGTTTAAGCTGTCAATTAAGGAATAACCGTCTTTTTTATTTCATGGTGTGATTAAGTGATAAGCTTGCGTGATGAAGGCATTTATGCATAACATTTCTACGCTTGATCATCATCATCACAACGATTTTGATTCAATGTTGCCCCATATAAAATTCATGTATTGAAAATTTGTCGTTACACTGAACAAATTTTAAATGAAAGAACCCAATTTATGTTTAGTACTGAATTAATTTTGTTTTAACTTCAACAAGTTCAACATTTTCAAAATGTTTGATCATGTACTTGACGTTAAGTGTATATAAGTAAATTAAGTGGTAGACTTCTGAAATGCATTCTACTAGACACAAATTTCAATCTAAATAAGGGGCAAATTATTCATTGTTTAAACCGTATCAAAACACGTTTGTTATTTTATACTTTCATTTATTTTTCTTGTATAGAAACAAAAACATTTAATCACTGATAATTTATTTTGTTTTGATAAATTATAAGAATTTTAAATTTATTTTAGCTAGCTTGTATTTTCAAGTAGGATTGGTTGTAGATTTATTTCTGATTGAAGAGACAATCCGATTTGTTAATATACAGATTTGTAACAATTAAATGTTTATACGCATTGGCCCAATGTTGGTCCAATATATTGGGCCAACATTGGGCCAAGGAAGAAAATGACACTGGACCAACGTCATTTGCCAACATCGGCCCAATGTTCTTGTTGAAGTTTCGCCAACAATGTCGCATTCATTGGGCCGATGTTGGTGCAACGTTGGGCCAATATCTGTAGAAAAAACACTCTACATTGGGCCAACGTTGGCCCAACATATTTGGCTAACATTGGGCCGATGAGCAAACTTAAATTGGGTCAATGTCATTTGCCAACATTGGCCCGATGTAACCAATTACATTGGCCCAACGTTGGCCCAATGTTAGCATGCTATCTGGGGTACAGTGTTGACCCAACAGCACCTGGCCTCTGCACTTCCCCGTGTCTGATTTACACAGATTTGTACATAATATCGTTTAAAAACTAAACGTTAATTCAGCTGTGCCGAGGCAAACATATTATAAATACTTACAAAGTGGTTGCAGATATATGCAAGGTATCAGTCTCATTACGCTCGCTCGTGTCAGATAAAAAATGGCGCGGATATTACAAGTAGCCCGGTTGTTGTCTACCCATGATGCTCAGTCAGATTCATGGTATATTGGGCCAACGTAGGGCCGATGCCAATCCCCAAACAAACATTTTCATGATAATAGTTTTATGATATCATGTCAACAGTTAGCCCAACATTAGCGCACCATTATACATAACCAGCTATCAATATTCCATGTTGGGCCATCGTTGGCCCAATCAAGGTAACCCAACAGAATAGAAACATAATGTAAGATTTGGCAAACGATGTTCTGCTATCTGGGAATTATTATAAATAAAAAAGCATAAACACAATTTCAAAAAATAGAATAAAACACTCTTTGGTGCTGTGATCACTTAAGTGCAAATATATAAATTAAAATTTTGAAAATATATCTAAACAAAAGCAGGCATCCAATGATAAGCATGGACAAAGAAAGTCTTCTTAATTATTTCAGAATGTGCCAATGTTGTCCAAACGTAAAGCTCAGAAGCTAATTATAAAATTAACACCATCAATTAGCTGGCAGTATAATAATTGGACCAACGTTGGCCCAATATAAATATCTCATCTTTAAAACACCTAAACAAAATAACACTCTTGTGTATTACTAATATTGTGCCAACATTGGGCCAACATAATACTACCAACTTGATAAGACATTTTCTTTAAGGGTGTATTACAAATATTGTGCCAACATTGGGTCAACATAATACTACCAACTTGATAAGACACTTTCTTTAAGGGTGTATTACAAATATTGTGCCAATATTGGGCCAACAAAATACTACCAAGTTGATAAGACATTTTCTTTAAGGGTGTATTACTAACATTGGTCCAACGTTGGGCCAACATATTACTACCAACTTGATAAGACACATTCTTTAAGGGTGTATTACAAACAATAGGCCAACGTTGGGCCAACATAATACTACCAACTTGATAAGACACGTTCTTTAAGGGTGTATTACAAACAATGGGCCAACGTTGGGCCAACATATTACTACCAACTTTATAAAACACATTCTTTAAGGGTGAATGACAAACAATGGGCGAACGTTGGGCCAACATTTTACTACCAACTTGATAAGACACATTCTTTTAGGGTGTATTACGAACAATGGGCTAACGTTTGGCCAACATACTACTACCAACTTGATGGAACACATTCATAAATGGTGTATTACAAACAATGGGCCAACGTTGGGTCAACATATTACTACCAACTTGATAGGACACGTTCTTTAAGGGCGTATAACTAACAATGGGCCAACATTGGGCCAACATAATACTACCAACTTGTATATACACTTTTCTTTAAGGGTGTATTTTAAACATTGGTCCAACGTTGGGCCAACATATTACTACCAACCTGATAAGACACATTCTTTAAGGATGTATTACAAACAATGGGCCAACGTTGGGCCAGCATAATACTACCAACTTAATGGGACACGTTCGCTAAGGGTGTATTACAAACAATGGGCCAACGCTGGGCCAACATATTACTACCAACTTTATAAAACACATTCTTTAAGGGTGTATAACAAACAATGGGCCAACGTTGGGCCAACATACTACTACCAACTTGTAAATACACTTTTCTTTAAGGGTGTATTATAAACATTGGTCCAACGTTGGACCAACACCAGGATCCATCCTTCCTTGGAAACTAAAGTGAATGGAAGTTGCTTACGTTGGACCAACATTGGGCCAACATAGGAATTCTGTCATGATCGAGAAGGTTGACTTGGTAACATTGGTCCAACTTTGGCCCAACGTTGTTCCTCCAACGCCAACCATACAACCTTTAACACATGTTGGCCCAACATAGTCATGCTATCTGGGAGAGGACTCCCATGCCAATTTCAATAGTCCTCGCCCACTGACAAACACGAAGACAGCCGCACGAGATTGGCATGCATATTTAGCCTCCTAAGCTCCTGACCTATCGATGTGCCAAATTTACATTCCGGTAGAATTATCAAGAAATCAACTTTCAAAGAGTTATCACAGAGAAAAAAAAATTAGAAATGGAAATATTTACATTTACTTAAATTTACCTAAAAATTCAAATCTTAATGTCTGCAAGGCGCAGTGGTTAGGGCATTTTCTTCTTAGTCGCGGAATAAAGAGTTGATCCTTACGTTGCCGGTTCGAATCCCACTGCGGGACGTGGAGACCGATCCTTTGGATGAGACCTTTAAAGTGAGGTCCCGTATCATGGCACGAAAAAGAATCCGTGCTGCACAAAGGCTTTAAGTGCTGAGTACAGGCCGCCATCAGCAAGACAGTGGTGTTTTTTTCAGTATGAATAGAAATTCTCGAAGGAACGTTAAACAAAAATTAAACAAAACAATTTATTCTTTGATCAAATAAAGAAGAAGAAAGAAAACTGGCTAAATAGTTTGCTCTTTTGAAGTGTTTGAGTATGATAAAGGATATTGGGGTCGTAAACCGTTATTAATGCAGCATACTATAGTAATTGGCTTTGCCATAAATAATTTAGCTAGTTGCCATGGTCTTGCTTTCTCTCTATTTTTCACCAGCAATTGTTCTTTTCGTCTCGCCATATGGCTGTCGTTTTATACGCTATACATAAGGTTTTGAGAGATATATAGTGGTCTTAATCAGTGCGATATAACTACAGAATTCCACTAAATAACAGTTTAAACTGAGTACAACCATTAAATGTTCTAATATACATTTGAGTGAACTGTATTTTGGTTGAAGTACTCCGGTATCCGTCAGAGAACATGGAAATATTTCCAAAAAAAAGAGTAAATTCTATTCATTGTTTGTACTAAAATACATGTATATTAGTGGCAGATATCTCTTTGTTTAAAATTTCTTGTAACTATGTTTTCAGTCTTGATTATAAGAATAGGCATATACAAGTAAATGTATATAATTATATTACACAGATCGTAAAAAGAAACCTTTAATTTTCAGGCGATTCCTTGTCTTCCCATAATGGAATGTTGTTTTCAACAAAAGATGTTGATAATGATTTAGCTAGCGGAAATTGTGCTGCCTCTTTCAAGGGAGGTTTTTGGTATAGTAACTGTCATACTGCAAATCCTAACGGACAGTACCTTAAAGGAAACCATGACAGTATGGCGGACGGCATCAACTGGAAAACATGGCGGGGCTACAAATACTCTCTTCAAACATTCAGCATGAAAATTAAACCATTATAAATCACAAACTGTTTTCACTTTTTTTTAAATTAAAGTTTCTTTGAGTTACAGACATTTTAGCTCATCAGAATTGAAATACCAGGGTAACTAGAAATTATTGAAATGCATTTTCTGGCAAAGGTATGGCAAGCCCTTTTACTATTTATTCATGAAATAAAAATTTTCTTTCAATAAGAGAGATATCTCTCTAGCATAGAGAGATATCTCATTAGCTTATAAAGATATCTCTGACTAATTGAGATATCTTTATACCTTAGAGAGATATCTCTTTAAATAAAAGAGATATCTCTTTTTGTAAGAGAGATATCTCTTTAAGCGAGAGAGATATCTCTTTAAGTCAGAGAGATATCTTTTTAACACGGTTAAAAGAGATATCTTTTGTAGTTGGAGAGATATCTCTTTAGATTTTCAAAAAAAAGATATCTTTTTAAGCTAAAGAGATATCTCTTTCAATGAAAGAGATATCTCTTTTCCAGTCATCATTAAAATAAAATAATTAATTCTCCCCTTTAAAACGAAAGCGAAACAGGAAGTAAAATCTCTGAAATAGTTTCGCTGTTATAAGAAAAAAGACTGATCAAGATGCAGTACCCAGAATAATATATATGAACTAATTACTTTGTAGACAAAAATGCAATAAATTCCTTCTTTGAAACAACAAATGATAATGGCAACTTAGAATATCATGAATATGTCGAAATCTAAAAATACTTTAATGTACTTCCGTGAATGAAAAACTTACTTCCGGTAAAGGGAGAAGACATTTCAAATGGAATTTAAATAAAAATAATGAAGAGAGATATCTCTTTATAATAAAGAGATATCTCTTTTGGCTTGAGAGATATCTCTTTTAGACACTTTTGAAAGATATCTCTTTCACTTCGAGAGATATCTCTAAAGATAAACTTAGAGAGATATCTCTTTAACTTTAAGAGATATCTCTTTTACTCGGAAAGATATCTCTCTATGTGAAAGAGATATCTCTCTAGTTGAAAGAGATTTCTCTTAAACGTTCAGAGATATCTCTTTTCATGAAAGAGATATCTCTCAAGGAAAAAGAGATATCTCTCTAAGTTTAAGAGATATCTCTCTAAGTATAAGAGATATCTCTGTAACTTTAAGAGATATCTCTTTCTTATAGAGATATCTCTTAAAAATAAGAGATATCTCTTTAAGTTGAGAGATATCTCTATTTTTTAAGAGATATCTCTCTAAAATGAGAGATATCTCTGTAATTTTAAGATAAAATTCATTTTCCGAATAAATAGTAAAACGGCTTGCCATACAAAGGACTTAAATTTTAAAATTTTTAATTAATAATATTGATTAACAAGGGGGGATATTTCATTTTATAATAAAATTATCTGTAAACCCTTATACATGAAATAATTTGACATGCAAACTTGATCAATTTGTTTTCAATGACATATTAGACGTTTTTATGAATTCTTGAATTTCATCTTGCAACAAATGAATGGGTTGCCAAAAGGAACATTATTCAAAATTTGTTAGTATTTCATTTCATATTCATAAATCATTTTAGAAATGCAATTATTAAAAAAAATGAGAACAAACACTCATTACCAGTATTTATTACACACTTAGTAATAAATACAGGTTTTTTGCATATGCGATATGGCTGACGTCACAATAGCCGTATCAACCCTGCAGGGCTGATATGGATTTGCGGGGCGGATATCCGTATCAGCCCTGCAAATCCATATCAGCCCTGCAGGGCTGATACGGCTATTGTGACGTCAATATCACACCCTTAGTAAATTAAACCACAATAACAGTACTTGTACTCATACACAATTTTTGGTGGGTTCATATTCTCTTAATTTTAACTTTTTGAAAATAAGGTTAATCTTAATTTACAAATACATGTAATATTATAGAATATTTTCAAATTACGGATCAAGTGCATTGAAATAGAAATAGAAACAAACCCAAATCGTACATGTATGTAAGAAGTCCATGCATGATTATTTACTTATTTTCTTCTCAACTGTATTTTATTACTAAGTATGTAATAAATATAATAAAACATACCCTTTTCCACATCACATCCTGTATCAGCCCTCGACCAATATCAGCCCTCTGGCTGATATTGGTGTCTCGGGCTGATACAGGATGTGATATGGAAAAGGGTATGTATTATTCTCTATTTATAGACTGTATAACTAGATATAGTTATTTTGCAACTAATATACTAGTAATCACCCCCTCAGTATTATTCAAAGAAGGCTTTATATATGGACAAGTACAGTGCAGTCACTATTTATTTGATCACACTGGATGACGTATCAACGTTGAATAACTGTTATACATGACCTAGCTATCTGTCAATGTCCATCATCTGGAACAAGATCGCACAGGCGATCACAGAAAACTGACCAAGTCTACAAGATTCGTATATGATGAACAAAAGACCTCGGACTGATTTGCAATCTACTGCCTATAGCATTTAATTTTCATTTAGGGCGTTTGTTGTCCAGTTGAAATGCCAGTTGATTTTCAAATCTAAAAACAGGAGTGTCCGTCAAATGTCACGTGATTATATCTAGCGTATGGTGATGGTCGGATAACATTGATAGAGTGATGTATTATGCATCAGATTTTCATCTTAATTTGATGTGATGATTAATTATAACTGCGATATAAGGAGTTATATAAAGTTCTGCCGTTCACTAATTTTAAAAGCATGCTAGGTAGGATATGCCCATATATAATCATGCACTGTATGATAGGCTTAAAGGCAAAAAAGCGGACATAGGTACGAAAACGTACGTAAGATATTAAATCTAAAATCGAGTCCGTTTGAATATCAGAACACCACAACAATGTAAATATTTTCTATACAGTCTAGACAGACTTTTAACTGAGACGGTAGGCTCAAAATGGACACAATGCTCATTTTCTGATCTTGATAAAATCGCAAAAAAACTCCAGCAGAAATGTTGAAAAAGAAATTGATGGTATAGAAATAAATAAATATGTACGTCATTATATAATCTTTGAGCAAACAGCGTCTCTTCGAGAAAAAAGGAATAGAGAACGTCTCTTCATCTAATTGTACAAATCAAAATATCAATTGTTTACTTGGCAACGCTTTTAACCATTTAAGGGGGTTGGGTGGTTGTAGCCATTTTTAGAAAAAGAGCTCTATCGAAAGATATTAATACATAAGTGATCAAATTTTAAATCTAAAATGTATGAAATTTTTCTTTTCCAAATGACAGTTGACAGTTTAAGATATATTATTTCAAAATTAAGTTATATCTGATGGTTAATTTGTTGACCCCCCCCCTTCCATAACATATTAACCATAGCTGCTTGGTTTTATGATGGTGTATTTCATGTTTTTTGTGTTTTCTAGGTCACCCAAATCAACTAACGGTACTGTAAGCAGTGAGCTCACCAAATGATTCCCCCGCCTCCGATATGATTATAATGGCCATGTTTTGCTCTGGGAGACGCGAAAGGGCGTCAGATCAGAAAGTAAAATTGGAGGTGCAAAATGGCAGAAGTGAAAGTATCATTAAATTTTATTTAGTGGTATAGGAGGAGTTGCGAATAGAGAGATGTCAACTTCCAAGGTCACATTTAAAGCTGCCCAGTGAAAGGTCTTGTCACAAGAAATACACATGTGGAATGTAATTTAAGTCCATAGCACCAGTTTTTCAAAGGATGTGACCAAGGTTAAAGTTTTTAAATGTAGGACAATCTCCATGGTCAATGTCAAAAGTTCAAAATACATGTAGCGGTACCCCAAGTGACGGTCTCGTCACAAGAAATACATCTGTGAAATTCAATAGCCCTAGCTCTCAAGCCTTCAAAAGAGATGGCCAAGGTTCTTTTTATGTCCCCGTAATCGAGGATTCGGGGTATATTTTTTTGTATCAAGATCTTTCCTTGGGTATGAATATTTATTTAACCTTTAGCTTAGAGTTTGACATATGACCCATTATTTTTTATGCCCATGAATATGGCCGGGGCATATAGTGTTTGTCATGTCCGTCTTCCGTCCTTCTGTCCTTCCGTCACACTTTGCGTTGAGCTCTTTTCAAAGCTCCGTTTCAAAGAAACTATCCAAGATATTTTCATCAAACTTCATATGCTGATAGATATTGAGAGCTATGCAACTGCATCAACATTTTTTGACCTTGACCTTTCCTTTGACCTTGACTTTACTTTTCTTACATAAGTGTTTAACTCAGTTTTAAACATACAATTCTAGATGGTGTTATCAAACTTCACACGTTGATACGTACTGATGAGAGCTATTCAACTACATCACATTTTTGACCTTGACCTTCCCTTTGACCGTGACCTCACCTTTCTTTAATTAGTATTTAGCTCAGTTTTAAACATACCATTCAAGATATTTTTATCAAACTTCATATACTGATACATACTGATGAGAGCTATTTAACTCCATCAAAATGTTTTGACCTTGACCTTTTATTTGACCTTGATCTCACTTTTATCAAATTGTGTTTAAGTCAGTTTTAATTAAAGAAATCATTCTAGATATTTTTATCAAACTTCACATGTTGATACATATTGATGAAAGATATGAAACTGCATATCTACAATTTTGACCCTGACCTCTGCTTTGACATTGATCTCTTTTTTCCTAAATTGGTGTCAAACTTCATATGCTGATACGTATTGATGTAAGCAATTCAACTGTATTAACATTTTTGACCTTGACCTTTTATTTGACCTTGACCTCACTTTTATCAAATTGTACTTAAGTCAGTTTTATAGAAACCATTTATTAATATTTTTCAACTTTATATGCTGATACATACTGATGAGAGCTTTTCAACTGCATCAACAGTTTTTGACCTTGGCATCTCCTTTGACCTTGACTTCACTTATATGAAATTAGTGTCAAATTCATATGCTGATATATCTATTGATGTAAGCAATTCATCTGCATCACTATTCAAGATATTCTGAGCAAATTTCACACACTAATACAAATTTTCATGTTGCATTACTAATATACCCTTGGCGGGGCATTCATGTCCTATGAACATATTTCTAGTTTTTACACTTTGATGACCATATATTTTGAATAGTAAGTGCATTTCATATTTCACAGTTGTACATGTATTTTATGTGAAAAGTTAAGTACCATTAATTTTGACGTTGGGCTAACTTTTAAAAAGCTTCAGCCTTGACCACAACTTTTGAACATGGCCAGGGCTTTTATATTTCACTTATGTATTTCTGTGTCAAGACCTTCTCCTGTGTGTCATTAATTTTTTACCCTTTAAATAGTTTTACTCACTTAATAAAAACTTTAACCTTGGCCATTATTTTATTTCATAATTCCTATCGCGCCTTTTACCAAGTGACTGCAAAATCCATATGAGCTTCATCCTTTTTATCCTCCAGCACATCTTCCTGAGCCAACGGTTTTTGATTTACTCCGCTTCTCATGGATCAGATCTAGAAACCCTCCACCTGTGAACATGTCTCTCCCAATGGCGCAAACATAATATTATATATTGAGTCCACATATTAGATCAGCTCTAAAGCTTTTTTTTTTATTTTTTTTATTTTATTTTGCTTCATACGAAAGTTATATGGTGCTGGCAATCTCCTGTACAGTATATTAACCTTTGCTTTAGATATAAATAAAATGAATGTTCAAAAAAATTATTTCGGGTTATGGATTGTCGAAAGAAACCCTGCATGGAAAGTAAATCGCAAATGTACGTAAGAATCTTCCTTCACGCTAGCTGCAGATCTGTAGCGTTATGGTTTTATAAATATTTGTCTTTGACCATAACGCTACAGATCCCGTAATGCAAAAAAGGTGTAATTTACGGCGCAATATTTTTTGCGCACTTTTGGGGAGAATTTCTCCACTTTCCACCATCGGTCAATTAACTACCTTTCACTCCCTAATTCTAGGCACATTATTTAACTAATTCGTATATTTTTCAATCTCCCAACCGTTTATAGTCGTCTCTACAAGTGATAAACTCACTTGATTAAAATTTTTTGTTAGATTGCTGAAAATTCACCTCAAGCCAGTTTATTGCCTATAGAGACAAAAATAAATGGTTGGGAGGTGGATAAAATATACATATTGGCTACAGAATGTGTCTAGAATTAGGGAGTGAAAGGTAGTTGATTGACCAATGCTAGAGTGGAGAAATTCTCCCCAAAAGTGCGCAATAAATATTGCACCTTTTTTGCATTACGGGATCTGTAGCGATATGGTCAAAGACGAATATATAAAACCATAACGCTACAGACCTGCAGCTACCTTCACGCCTCCTGAAAATTGCTGCTCAGGCAAACTTCTGGCGTTTTGTTGTTAGCTTTTCTCTCAGGTCGAGGAAATAATGACATATATCAAAAGTTTCCTTAATGTCGATCTATCTTATAATAAGCACGCTTGTTGTATTTCTGTCTACATATGCAGTGTTCTTGTTTCGTGCTTTGCAGTTGTATGCAGATTGAATTTGGTTAAATCTTTAGCAGTTGAATAATTTTTCTTGCTTGCGAGTCTCGATTGGTCTACTTATTATGCCGCCCTGATTGTCCGCAAAAAAAACAAAACAAACAAACAAACAAACAAAAAACAAACAAACCAAAAAAAAAAAAACAACTTGTTCGTAACTTTTGATTGGTTGGAGCATGGCTTTCATATGTCACATCTGTATTCCTTCTGACAAGGAGATGTATATTCCTTGTGATAAGGCCTATCTATCTCGTATTTATTCTTTTAACCTTGATCTTGGAGTTTGGCCAACTTTTTAAAAATAATCCTAGTCTTTAACCATTGTCGTAATTTTTGAATACTATATACGTATACTTATAGTTGGTGCTAGAGCTAAATATATTTCATATGTGCATGTTGTGAGAAGAACTTTCCATTGTTTTTGACCTTGACCTTTCAGTTTGATCTACTTTTAAAAACTTCAACCTTCCCCATAATTTTTGAACAGTTAGTACTAGGACCGTCATGTCTCACAGATGTATTGGTTGTGACAAGATATCTTTCTGTGGATACCAACAATTTCGACCTTGACCTAGAAAACCTTTCATTTTAGCCAAACTTTTGAACTGTTGATGCTATACGGCTTTAATATATATGCGACGCAGAACACGACCAAAATGTACGACCCATTCTGGAGGAGAGAGCTATGAGCGTACTCCAAACAGTGCTTGTCTTGAGACTATTTAATTCTTCATATGTGTATTTCTTAAAACAAGGCCTTCCCGTGGATACCTTCGTTTGACTTTGAAGTTTGACCTAGATTTAAAAAAAAAGGCCTTGCCACTAAGTTTTGAATGGTTTGTGATTTGACTTTCGTATTCCATGGCCACACGTAGATTTATTGAGACAATTTCTTTCTTTTGGAAACAACATTTTTTTATCTTTGACCTTGAGGTTTGAGTTTGGCTTGTAGTTGAGAACTTTTAACCTTTGCCGAAAGTTGCCATATGGAGGCATCAGTGTTTCACAAACACATCTTGCTATCACAATGAAATGCTTTAGAAAGAAAAACATAACAAGCGTACGTAAGCGGGCAATGTGATTTTTTTCCAACAATGTTTGCTACTATTTACATTTAGAAAGGAAGACGCATTGTTCATATTGACAATCTACTGAGTATATATGTATAAATTATTTGCTAAAATTTGGAATGTAGAATGTAGTGAACAGTGCCCATTCTCAAACATTTATACACCAGCAGAGCAGATGGAGGTGGGATCAGGTGCCATGGAGAAGTAGTCAACTCCTGTCGACTTGCATGTGATTAGGTAAACAAAATATCCATTATTTGACGACATATTGTATTTAAAGAAAAGGTCAGTGTATCAATCATAGATTTGTAAAATGTTGACTTCAAAGGAGATTGTTGATATCATTTTATCATAAATCTTTTGACAATCGCCTGATATTTTAAAACTTGTTCGTACGTATATGAATGCTTGTGAATCGAATCTACTGCACATAAAATTCTATACACAGGTGAAGATTGTATGCATCATAAATAGGAAAATAAATTTGACAATAGAAAGCGATACACAGTTTGGTGTAAATACTATACCTCATACTATAGTGTCAAGGGTTTGAATATTGTGCTGGGGAAATTTTTGTGATGATTCACCTAAAAATATTTTGAATTCACTTTAAAATGTTTTCATTCAACTTTTTTGATCGTCAGACTGACATCTATGATACTCTTTGCAACTTCTGAAAATTACATTCAAACACTTGCACTTAAAACAGAAGTCTGAAAGCTTAGTCAATAGTGAGAGAGTTTCTCACTGTAAATGCACATCTGGCTCTCAAAATGCAACTAGTCAGAAATAGTGTTTCCAAAGATGACCAATTTTAACATGAATCTGTCATTTCCCATTAACTCCAAAACTAACATTCAAGAATGGGCATTCAGTTTGCTGCATTCATCCATTTTCTTCTTATTATGCTTCCATATTTTCCTTTCAAAATCCTATTTTTGACACTTTGAAGGAAAAATACAGTACATTATTGTCATCTTGTACGACATACCATATTTCAGAAATGGAATCTTTCCTTTTTTTTTTTAAAAAAAAAGTTTCTCAAAATAACTGTAATAGAAAACCTCATTTTTCTGTACTGGCCCCATGATCATGAAACATCTTAAACTTAAGCCAAGTTCTCTGATAAAATGTTGAAGTCAAGCAGACCAAAATTAAAATATTTTTCAATATTGCTTCTCAAAAGTGTTGTTATCTGCAAATTTCAAAATAAATTCCATAATTAATGAATATTTTATAGGCGATTGAAAATTTGGCTTAAGTCTAAGTTTGTTATACAATCCTGGGGACTAATTTCCATCAAAGAACATAGATATAACACAAAATGTTTAGTTTTATACACATTTTATTTTTACAATAATAGTCCTACAACTCAACATAAGAATGTAGGAAGAGTATTACACACCTAATAATTAAAAATGTAATGTGATTTCTTAACATGACTAAAATGGTGAAAAATTGAATAGTCTAAATCAAAACATTTGTGTAAAATTCCATCATGAAGTCCTCAACAACTTTCAACTTGTAAAACCAAATTGATGTTTAAAAAATCAAAATATTAAATCCTCTGCAAAAAAAGGTATAAAACTGTTTGTTGTACACACATCTATAAATAAACTACTCTATATAACAGTCTTATATAGGTCTATATAATATAAGAGATTCAGTCGTCTTTGAAATAAAGGCGCCATAGAAGAAAGGAAGTGGAAATCTAGTTCTAAACGATGATTGATGACAAAATATCCCTGGATCGTGAGCTGACTAATGATGAAATCATCACTTCTTGGCCTTGGTGGCTTTCTTTCCTCCCTTCTTTCCAGCTCTCTTCACTCCTGCATAAAAATAACAGAATGTTTAGAGAATACATTTATTTTACAAACATTTAAGACATAATGCTCTTTTTGCTAAACACTCAGGGGATATAACTCCTTAGTGCAAATAATGCACACTATGTTACAAGATGCAAGTTAACTTAAAGTGAAGATACAAAAGTTCTTGCTTAAACTGTAAAATGTGGGCATGCAAAATAATTTTGAATTTTCCCATCCTCCTGTTTAATAGTATGAAAATGTAGTTATTCATATTCTCTATTTTTAATAGTATGAAAATGTAGTTATTCATATTCTCTATTTTGGCTTCGTTGTACCGATTTCTTGGCAGAAAACATACCCTTCTTTGCTCCTGCCTTCTTTGCAGCCTTCTTAGGGGACTTGGGTTTTGCTGTCTTCTTTGCCTTGGCTGAAGATAAATTAAAAATTTTATTTTTAATCAATAAAACTTTATACATGATTTCATTCTTTTGGAAACTTTCCTTTATCAATGAATTTAATCAGTAGTCAAAAGATTGCTTTGTGAACTGCTTCCATGTAAGCAATTTATAAGTATCTGTCTTATACTAGAAAATTATTGACATTTAAAGTAGTTTCATGATTTTTATACCTGGGGCATCAGCCTTCTTTCCTCCCTTCTTTGCTGTAGCTGCCATTATGAGCGGGATAACTACAAAATACAAAGGCAAAGTTTAAAACAGGTGCGTGTTAAAAATAATGTCATTATCTGTGTCATGCTCTCATAAAACGTCGTTGTGTTACGCAACAAAATATATCAAGATTGTTGTTTGCGCCATCTTTGTTGACTAGGCTATCAGGAAGAACAAAGGGGAACGATTTGGTTTGGACCAAAAGAAAATGAAAAAAAGCATATTTATTTAAAAACGTGGCATTTTCCATTGTTTCTGAGAAAAATTTCACTGGTATAAATGCAACAGTAAATTCATGCATTGAGAGAATCTAAAATAAAATCTGTGGTTACAAAAAAAATCCACTATGGCGGTGAGCGGGCGTTACAGTGTTAAATCAAAAGAAGTATGAACTATGCATTATTGTGCTCTACGAATTTGCAATTTTGCTAAAATATATACTGAAACTGTATGCTTTAATCAAATATATTGGTGCAAAATATGATAAAAACTTTACTTACTCACAAAAAGTAATTTTCTAAAATCGATCTTCCAGTAAACAACTTAGCAAGTGACGCTAACAGCTCGTAGTAGACGCGCGGTGGTCGGGCGCGATATAGAAATAACGACCAATTGAAATCCGTCATTTCGACACTCCAGAATATCAACCAATGAAATTGAAATTACTAGGTTAACATGACGTCACGGGTCCAAACACGCCCTTTGACATCTCCTCTGATTGGTCAATATTTGTAATCGCTACCAAAAATAGATATACTTTGTTTACAGTCAACACGCGTTGGACAGTAAATATTTACTTTTTAGCCAGAGGGATTTTCGACATATTTCTTCGATTTATCTAATAAATCTATACAATAGTATTCAATCCCCGGTGTAAAAACCATTTTCAAAAGTGCTTTAACATACATGTATTTTATTTATTGTGTAAAACCACTTTGCAATTCACCAAACACATTAAAGACAGATCGGTATACAAACAAAAAATGGATGCATGGATTGGTATTTATTTTTTTGGCCTAATTTCATTGAAAATGGTGCAATTAACACATTTTAGTAGATCATAAAGCAAACCTTCTATGATGTTTAAAATTCTGCCTTTCTGAAACCATCCTTAATTATTAATCTATACAAATATTTTTCACATCAAATCCCATTTTATGTGACACTTTGAATAACAAAAAATAAAAATCAGGCACTGAGACTTATTATGCTACGTTTACACTATGTTCCCGGCAGCCACGGCAGCCCCGTTTGCCCGAAACGTAGTGCGCCGTGAGATTTTGGTTATTTTTCTCTATATCCAAGTCTTGACAAGTTCTTTTGCGGTATATCTACGGTCTTCTACGGAATCCGTGATGGGCCGTAAATGCGTGGAGTGCCGGAGGCTCCAACACTACGGTTCTGCCAGGTATGCCAGCACGTTCCTCCCAGGCCTCTTACGTTCTGATAGGTTCCCTCTCGTTTCTCGCGTTCTTATAAAGTTCTTATACGTTTCTCACGTTCTGTCAAGTCTTTCTACGTATGAAACATGGACGCCGGGAAACTATGGATCACGTTTGTACCAGAGAAGGTCTCCTAACCAGAAACAATCATATATATCATGACCCTTCGAAGATAAAACATCATAATTTCCAAAACGAAGATTTTATTTTCGCGTGTTTGCTGGTGCATACCTAAAATCACTTCGTCAAAATGAAGAGAACCAGCAGCAGTTACAGAGAGGGAAGACAGGAGTGCAGCAACTAGGAATGAGACGAATAAGACAGGATGAGAAGGCGGAGATCCATATGGATCCATAATGAAACTTCTCTGCAGTGCCCGGCTTTTATATGCTTCCTCTCAGACCGCGTGCGCCGTGTCAGACCGTAGTAGAACGCGACGCACCGGGACCATAAACCGTAACATGCCGGGACGAACCGCGATTGAACGCGAGGAAACGGCTACCATACACCCTAGTTTGCCGTGAAGACCGTGATGAAACGTGACAGAACGTGATAAAACGGACAACAACCGTGAACTAGCCGTGACAGAACGCAGACTAAACTCAGCAAAACGTCTCAAAACGTGAATGGATCGTGAGATGAATAGAAATATACATATCTCCCGTCCCACTGCGGACTGTCTCCAAGTTCTGTTACGGTCTTTTACGTGCTGTCGCGTTTTGTTGCGTTTATTCCGTTTTTTACGACCTACTAAGTTTCACATCTGCAACGTGGCCGCCGTGGCAAATTTTTTGACAGTTTAAAAATCTGGCACGGCATCCACGGCAATCGCGATGAGTTCCGTTTGCCCATCCCGTTGCCCCAAGTTTTCTCACGCCCGTCCCGTTTTTTCCACGGTGGCCTGAAACGTGATTGCCGTGGCTGCCGGGAACATAGTGTAAACGTAGCATTAATTTTACTCGTTAAAACACGACTTTTAAAAGTTGCTATTTTAAATTTTTTGGACAAAAGTTTGTATCATCTGTCCTTAATTGTACATTTCAAAAGCATTAGTGTAAATGCTGTGAAAACATGATGAAAAGAAGGTAACAAAGATATGATATTGATGTAAAGATAATTTTCATCATATCATGAACTTATTATATCAAATAGTAAAATACGAGTATGTATATGCCCCCAGAGGGCCCTTGATTGGTGAATAAATAAATAAATATATGTAATCAACTGATAAGTATATATTTGTAAAAACAAGAAAATATACTTTTATGCGCTTAATTATTGATATTTCTATTCCAGTTTTCAAAATTGTTTTCCTGTAGTTACAAGTACAAGTTTCAAATGTCAGTTATGGTCAAGGTTATGTTTTCTAAACATGGGTCAAGTAAACTCCAAGGTCACGATGAAAGGATCAAAATTAATGGTACACAGATAAAGTCCTTATCATAAAAAATATGAAATTAGAAATAATGAAATACATGTATGAAATATAAAAAAAACCTAGCACTAAATGTTCAAAAGTTATGGCGAAGATTAATTTTTTTTCAAAAATAGGTAAAATTACAAGATTAAAGTCAAAAGGGTCAAAAGTATCGGTACCAAAGGAAGATCTTGTCTCAAAACTATATCTGTGAATTTTTAAAGCACTGGTACCAACTGTTCAAACGTTATGAAGAGATTAAAAGTTTTCTCCAAGTGGGTCAACCCTAAGGTCAAGGTAAAAAGATAAAAAAAATATTTAAGCTTGTGAAAAGGCTTCATACATGAAACAAAAAATATGAAAGCCCATTGCAACACCAATTGTTCAAATGTGTTGTTTTGTTTTATTCCTAACGTCTCCAGAGTGCCGGAAAAATTCTCGAGAGTATGTGGTGCCGTTTTCGTATTGACTGGCAAAAGTGATATAATCTATAACCTATTCAAATAGGTGATATCACCTTTTCAAATAAGTGATATCACCTTTTCAAATAAGTGATATCACCTATTCAAAATGATAAAGTTGATAACATATTCGAACAGGTGATATCACCTATTCAAGTAAGTGATATCACCTATTCCAAAAAGGTGATACCACCTATTCGAATAAGTGGTATCACATATTCGAATAAATGATATCACCTTTTGGAATAGGTGATATCATCAATTTAAATCTAATAGGTGATATCATCACCTATTTGAATGTGTGATACCACCGATTGAATAGGTAATATCACTTTTTGGTAGTTATAACTACCAAAACGGTGCCTCATACGAGAGAGACGTTAAACAACATATAAATCAAACAAAATTATGACAGACAATAGGACAGATAGACGTTCAGGGCAAAAACTATAACCCCCCCCCAATCTTGGATTACAGGGGCATAATCAAAGAGGCAAAATCATTCTTCTTTTTTTGATTGATTAAAAAAAATTATATATGGGGTGGGGGCTTGTTACCCTATCCCTGATAACCTAGTAGATAATTATTTAAAATATTAATTGGCTGGTAATCAGTTGATTGTGTTTTAAATTAATTATTTATTATGTGATTATAGCCTGCAGGGTGATATACCGTGCTTTTAACTATATATTTGTAAAGGGGGTTTACTCATACCAACTCTTCAGGAAAAAGAGGTTAGAAAGTCATCGAGATCTGAGAGGTGCAACATGATGACCGGACCATCATCATTCTGAATCTGGGACGAGCTTAAAGAGGAACAGTCTAAAGACAAAACTTCAAGTTAAAGGGAAAATATAATAGAACAGGTATTCATATCTGCATTTAATCAAGTACATGATTTTCGCGGAACCCCATTACACAGCAGCATTGCACTTTCACTCTGTTAAACTTAAAAAATAAAATTGAAAATTTCACTTACGTTTGTCATTCTTTTACATGGACAAATTTTAATGTTTGTTATACGTAATTATATGTAGTGCAGGTAATGTATACACCTAATCTTGATTCTGTTTAGACTGTTAATCCTCAGAAGCATGGTCACTTGTAAAAGTAAGATCATGACCTGTACCTGTTTACATCATGTAAATTACATGTATTCCAAAATCCTCAGTGATCAGTGAAATAATGCACACAGAGAAACAACTAAAAAAAATCTGAGAACAAGTCATGACATATTATATTCATGCAATGGTACTGAATCGTTGACAACATTTACCAAAATTTTTAGTCTCTACGAACCTCACTGAGATTAGTGTGGGCTATATATTTTTCTTTCTATAAACAAGGAATTGTTGTCAACCACTCTCGCGAAAGGCAAGCAAGGGGACATTATGTCTCATTCACCTGACAGTCTGTCTGTCATTCAGTCTGTCCTTCGATCTGCTACAAAAACTTTAACCTTGATCATAACTTTTTAATGAGAAGAGATAAGGGAATTCATATTTCACATGCACATTACCTGTAAAGAAACCTTTCCTTGAAGTTTGACCTACTGCAGAGTTCTTGAAATCTTTCTTCGGCTGTCAGTCACTTGGACTGACTCATAGGAAGTTTGTAAGTCCAGACAGATTTCTATCAGTCCAAAAAAAAAAATCAATAAAAAGATGAAAACTGTATTTGATTTTTATTATTAATACATTTTGCACCCTGCATCAATACACACTGCACACTTCATGCTGATTTGATCATTGTATAACAATTTTTGTTGAATTCTCATGGGGGTCAATTTTCTTCATAAGTCCTTAATCCAGTTCGATTTTTCTCACCTGGCTTACCTTAGCGCCGTAAACAAACTTGTTTTAACAGTTTATCAATCACAGTTTGGTACTTGCATTCATCGAAGAAGCCATTTTTAGATACTGAAAAGCGTTTAACAGATTATGATCGGTTGTTAAAGGGAATTCGTACGAAATTTAGTCGGATTTTCTCAAGTTGCTCTCTCAACATCTACCGGTCATTGCGACTGACACAGAACACAAAGTTATTGGTCCTTGGTTGTTTTAACCGGTTTAGGCTAAACGACCGAAAGATTTCAAGAACTCTGGAAGCCTTCTTGTCAAAAATTTTAATATTACTTTAACTAAATTGGACATAACTTTTGAAAGAGAAAAGATACGGCTTTCATATTGCACTTTGTTTAGAAACTGACAAGACCTTTCTAAAAATACTAAAACTGTTCACCCTGTGACCTTGAAATTTGACTGACTTTTCTTAAAACTTTTCATTGAGAATAGAAAGGGTTTTCATACTTAACATACATCACCTTTCTTTTACAATAATTAATAAGGTTGCTTGTGTTAAATTTGACATAAAATTTCAGGCTATTTTATGGGTAGTGGTAGGGTTGCACAAGATAAATCAGTGAAAGTGATGAAGGGATGACTGTGAGATAAACATTACCGGTAATATGATTAAATTAAAAAACCATCATTAATAATTGATGATAAGAAATCTTACTATCATCTTTACATTTATATTTTAAGTTATGAGGATTGTTTCCCTGTTATCAACAGCCGGAAAGTGTGGTATCAATGCACAGTCCAGATCCTATTTATCCTGCTTATCAAAGGCTACAAATAATACTGCAATTAGTGAGAATGTTGTGAGTTTCTACTGTGTGCATTGTGTGTAAATTATGTTGAATTCTAATTTTCACAATATTAATAAGGTTACTATAATATATTTTATTATGACTTTTGTCATTAATTTGAATTTTTATGCAATGTTACATGTTTATCTTTCTATTAATTTATATTTATCACTCATGTTATTTATGCATTGCAGTTTACTTGCATATTTTCTACTTATAAACCATTCTCTTTAACTTTGAATAAGCACCCTAAATAACCTTCTTTCTTGATATATACATCATGACAATGTTAAAAAGTGGTCAACTCAGATAATTTACAATCTGCTAAATGCAAGTAAAAGTAAAAAAAAAAAAAACATTTGTGGTACATGAACTAAGGTAAATTCCTTGATAAGACACAAATTAAAAGTAAGATGACTAATAATGAATTGAACTTTGAAGTACAATTACTGTATACTGATCAGAAATGAATGCAGTGCATTTCTTTTTCTAACAAGTTTTTATGTACAGTGATCTGAAGAGTTGATTTTGTTGTTGTAGAGAACCATGTCTTCCAAATTAACAGGCTCCAATAGGATAAAGGGAACAGAGAAGAACATATGGTAATAATTCTCTTCTGACTCAGTCGAGCTCTAACAAGACCAATTAAGTTGTTTTCCTTGATGATTTTGGCCATGTCAATTATATTCTTCAAGAACTCTTGGATACTTGGTCAACTTTTGAGGAAGAACATTCTAACCTTGTTACATGCTAAATTTCAATAAACCATTATTTAATGGTTTTGAATATGTACAATATAAACTTTGAAATGGGACATAAAAATATGGTTATCATACAAGTTGTGTAATAATTATAATTTTGGCAAGACAAGGTCTGCACAACCATGTGAAAAAAGTCTTGCTATTTGGTCTTGGTTAAAATTAGTATCTGTTTGTATCAAGTTTATATAAATATTATGTTAATTGCATTTAGCGAGTAAAAGTGACATCCCACATTTAAAAGGCGTTCTTCTAAAATTGGTTTTTACTTTAGGGTGGAGTTTGGAAAGCTTGCAGTAGAAAATGAAGCCTTGAATCTTGGACAGGTAAAAGCTTTATCTCTGATAGAATCTTCTGAACAGGAAACAAACACCTGGTATACAGGTAACATTTTTTTTTTTTTTTAAATACACTATATGCACAAATTTAAAATATGAAGGAGATATATGGTGTATAAAATGAAGAAACTAATGTAGCTATTATAAATAGAACAATGGCTTTAAGATTTCAGATGTTTTGTAGGGATTTCCTGACTTTAAGCCTCCACAACATGTGATTGACGAGATGACAGCAGCAGTTGCTAGTGACAACCACCTCATGCATCAGTATACTCGCAGCTTTGTAAGTTTCCACTCAAAATTGTTCAATTATCCCTCTTACCTTCTGTACAACCATGCTCATCTTTTATATACCACAATCGAACTCCCTCGGGGGGAGTGACCTCATCTTTAAATACCCCCTCTTTGGATACTTTTTGCAAAACTTGTGAAAAAAGATTTAAGGAATAACTGTCTGATTTTCGATTTCATGATGTGATCAATCGATTGGGTTGCGTGATAATTTGCATAAATGCCGAAGGCGTTTACGCATAAAGTTATCACGCAAGCCAATCGATTGATCGTCGTCATGAAATTGAAAAATATGACAGTTATTCCTTATATTTACATGCTTTGATTCCGCCAATACACGTGCTCCAAGCCCCGCTTCTGTCTAGCTGTTTGTTCGCACTGCACGTGGTTTTTTTTAACCGCACCAATACATTGATGGGGAAATAAAGTACATTTACAATTTGTAATTTTATCTCGGACAAAGACATTGGAAATGTAAATATTAAAGTCTACACTTCAAGTATGACTTTGTATTTATATGTTTATAAAACAATTAACTTTATGCTTCAGATATGACCTTGTAGTATATTTTAGTCTATCTGCTTTAAGTGTGACCTTGTGTTTACATGGGTATGTTTTTCAGGGTCATCCCAGGCTTGTTTCAGCTCTGGCAAAGTTATACTCACCTCTCATTGGCCATGAGTTGGACCCATTTAAAAATGTGACTGTATCAGTTGGGGCATATGGTGTCCTATTCTGTGCTGCCCAAGGATTAATAAACCCTGGGGATGAAGCTGTGATCATTGAGCCCTACTTTGACTGCTATGAACCTATGGTTAAAGTTGCTGGAGGAGAAGCATTTTATTGCCCTCTGAGGCCTGTGAGTATGTTATGCTGTAACATTGTTCTTAGAGGATTTATTCTTTGATGCCAGGTAGCAAGTACGCAATTAGAGATGTACTATCATGCACATATTCATTTTGAACAAAAATACAAATACATTGTACATGTAGTTGGTTATACAAAACTTAGTTATAGTGAGGTCCTGAGAACCTGTAAATCTATTTAGCTATATTACAAATCTGCTATATCCATTAATTCTTTATGTCAAAGTTTGTTATGCATGTAACAGTAAAAATATACAAGAAAGTTGTTAAAAGTTTCTCAGAGATGAAAAAAGAGATTGCTTTATCCATGATTCTTCAATATCCTTGTTTGTTTTAAATGCAATTTACTGTATTCAGGTACAGTTTACTAATACCAGTATATTTAATGTGTCTGCTTTTTTACAAAGTATCAGCAAAAATGTCTGTGTAATGTTTCAGACAAAGACAGGACAGGTGACTTCTAGCAAGGACTGGAAGTTGGATCCCAAGGAACTGGAGAGTAAATTCAGCCAGAAAACAAAGGCTGTGTTCATAAACAATCCTAATAATCCACTGGGGAAGGTAGGAGAAAAGTCCACCACTAGATTAAGTAAACCTGACACAAGTATATTGAATGAATTTATGGATGTGGAAATGACTTTCAAAAAAAAAAGAAAGAAAAGAAAAGAAAATTGTATAATATGTGAATATATTTGTAAGTTGTTAATACATTCCATTGAAAAATAACACTCATGTTACACTTTTTTAAAAAACATGATAAAACATCCTTACAGGTTTTCACTCGAGAGGAACTTCAGATGATTGCAGACCTGTGTATTAAGTATGACACCATTTGTTTGTCAGATGAAGTTTATGAGTGGATGATCTATGATGATAATAAACACATCAAGATTGGTAAGTGAGTTAATGGAGCTTTTGCTCAGCAGTCATAGATATTTGACCAGTAACCCAAAGGTCGCTTGTTCAAACTCCTATCATCATTTGATGTGCCTTTTAATAGCTAGGACACTTTATTTGCATTGTCTCAGTCCACCCAGCTGCAGTGGGCGCCAGCTTAGACTAGAAGTTAACTAGGTAGAGTCAATGACTCTTATCTGTTTAGCACCACTGAAAACGTTACATGTATAAGCACCAGGGTTGTCCCTAAGAATTAAAGTGACAAACAACAGTAAAAAAAGTTCTGGGGGTTCCCTCCCTCAACAGGGGGGATGACAGGGAGTAACTGGGGGATGATGTCTTGATAGGCACGGAAATTCCCAGGAACCTGGGTCTGAGGAACAACCCTGAAGCACTGTGATTTTTGTTTAAATTGTCACACAAAATATTTTAAAACCTGACAATAAGCTTTTACTTTTCAATGGCTGTATACTTATTAGTTTCCTATAAATGTACATGTGTGAAGAAAAATCAAGTCACTGACATTTCTGACTTATGGACATTATTTTATAAAAGACACATTTTCAGTACTGTTCCCAAAATTCTGCTTTAATAGTGAAATTTGAGAAATATTTTTGCTGTTTTAGCTTCCCTGCCAGGAATGTGGGAGAGAACGGTGACTATTGGGAGTGCTGGGAAGACATTTAGTGCTACAGGCTGGAAGCTGGGCTGGGCAGTGGGTCCAGAAGATCTCATCAACCCCATGCAGATTCTCCACCAAAACTGTACTTACAACTGTCCCACACCGGTCCAGGTACTAATTATACCCCACTCCAAAGGAGAAGGCGGTATAGCATTGTGTCTCTGTCTTTTCATATCAACTTTTCTGTCACAGTTTATTTTAGCAACTACAGCAAAACTCGTTTATTACAAACACGGATATTGTGAATTTATGGATATAGTGAAGTCACCTTGGATCCCCATCTATAAAAATTTAATGAATTTCTTACACGGTTATAACGTATTACGGATATAGTGAAGTAATTTCATAGGTCCCAGTGACTTCGTTATAACAGAGTTTTGCTCTACTCTTTGAAGATGCTTGAAACACTATTTTGGCATGGTTTATTGTAGGATTCATTATTGTATGAATCCGAGGTCAACTTGCTGTTTATCTGTGGATCTGTCTATACCAGATATCAAATTTATGAGGATATAAACAGATTTATTACAAGACATTTAAAATATATTTGTTGTATAAAATACAAGGTAGTATCAATATTTTCCTTTTTGAAATCCTGTATTTAATAATGATAAAAATATGTGCAACAAATGCTTTATGTTGTAGGAGGCAGTTGCTGGAGCTTTAGAGCATGAGATGAAGCTGATGGACCAACCAGACAAATGTTACTTTTACTCTCTGGCCAAAGAACTACAACCAAAGAGGGACATGTTAGCTAAAATCATCAAGGACGTTGGTTTGTTTCCTGTAGTACCAGAAGGAGGCTATTTTATGATGGTGGACACATCTGGCCTTAGTAAGTATTATTTAATTTTTATTGTGGATATTTCCTTATGCTGTTAGTTTAACATCTGCCTTCAAAAATAATTTAAATCTATTTTGAATGCTATATTGAGGTTAAAATTAAAAAACGTATATATCTTTGAAATATGTAATTGCACATGCAAAATCTGTTTAGGATAAAAACTGGAATAAAAATCCAACCTTTAATACTGTGAATTTTATCTTTCTTAATAAGGAGCATAGTGTATGATTTTATAATTTTAGAAATGAAGTAGAAAGTTTTATTTTTTTCTAGACATAGATCTTCCAGATGATGGGACAGATGACCCACGTGACTTCAAGGTCATCAGGTGGATGACAAAAGAACTGGTGAGCTAGTTGATATCAAAGTGAAGAGAAATCTCTTGCTTCTGCTATGTATGCTAGTAAAGAGTATTTTCAAGAGAATTGAAATTTTTAAATTTTCAGAAGTTGGCAGCCATTCCCCCAACTGCATTCTACCATCAAGAACACAAACATCTTGGAGAAAACTATATTCGCTTCTGTTTTATCAAAGTGAGTACTGTATATCACATGTATCTTTTCAAGATGTTATTCAAATGCTGGGCAGTGGATTTTTTTTTGTATTCAACACATTATAATTATTTGTTAATAGGACAGAGTTCTTGTTTTTAATTTATTTTAAAACTTTCCTTTCTTTAGTTGTCAACTGGGATAATTAGTCCTTGTAGGTCAGTTGTACAGTGGTTTAATTATGCCCTCACACTTTTCCTTCTTTTTACAGAAAGATGAAACCATAGCAGCAGCTGGTGAAATTCTCAGAAAGTGGGCAAGCTCACTGAAGAAATGACAATAGAATGATATTGCACTCCCAGTATTAGAAATATTACCAAGTTGCATGTTGTGCCAATTAGAATAAATGCCTATGACTTGTTTAACCATGTATTAAAGGTAAACCAGAGTGACTTTAGTTAATCTGTGCCTATTTACTCTAGAAATCCACATATGAGAGATTTACATGAAGTAATACAGTTTACAAGTGATATATTAAGAATTCAAAATTTGTTCAAAATGCATTCCTTGTATTGTATGCATTATCGATAAACTACATGTAGGACTATATTGTTTTTCTATTATTCATGTATAGCTATCTACAAATTACACAAAGACCATACTATGATATGAATTGTTTTTGGTTCTATTCCTTTGTTTACAATAAGACCAATGTGCATATTAAGTAATGATCAATTTTTATCTTGGGATGTTCTCTAATAGCTGATCAGACTGTGCCAAATACTGTTAAGGTTCATTTTGAAAATTCTGTGATTTAGTGGACATTTTAAAAAAAAAAAAAAAAAAAACTCTTCAATTAATGAAGTATTATACTAGCATCAATCTTCAGTGTGAACTTGATTCATTTTTGAAATCAGTCTTCTTTACCTAAAACACGTTTTCCCCATTTTTTTCTTTATTATTTTGAAGCTATTAAAAATTAGTGATTCTTGTGATTTATTATTTTTATATAGCTATTGTGATCTCTTTTATTGTTGTTTTAATTTTGAGATACAATACAATAATTTTTATATTGTCAGTATTGCAGAGAAAATTTGGTATTTTTAGCTCAAGTGAGCTTTTCTGATCAGAATTTGTCCGTCGTCCGTCCGTCTGTAAACTTTTCACATTTTCAACTCCTTCTCAAGAACCACTGGGCAAATTCTAACCAAACTTGGTACAAAGCATCCTTGGGTAAAAGGGAGTTAAAATTTTTAAAATCAAGGGCAAAGTTCCTTCACAAAGGGAGATAATCAAGAAAAGACAAAAATAGGGTGGGGTCATTAAAAAATCTTCTTCTCAAGAACCACAGGGCCAGAAAAGCTGAAACTTATGTGGAAGCATCCTGAGGTAGTGTAGATTCTAAATTATTCAAATCATGACCCTCGGGGGTAGGGCGGGGCCACAATAGGGAATCAAAGTTTTACATAGAAATATGTAGGAAAAAAACTTTATAAAAATCTACGGTACTTCTCAAGAACTACTGGGCCAGAAAAGCTGAAACTTATGTGGAAGCATCCTGAGGTAGTGCAGATTTTAAATTGTTCAAATCATGACCCCCGGGGGTAGGGCGGGGCCACAAAAGGGAATCAAAGTTTTATATAGAAATAAATAGGAAAAAACTTTAAAAATCTTCTTCTCAAGAACGACTGGGCCAGAAAGGCTGAAACTTATGTGGAAGCATCCTGAGGTAGTGTAGATTCTAAATTGTTCAAATCATGACCCCCGGGGGTAGTTTAAGGCCCAAATAGTGAACACAAGTTTTAAATTGAAATATATAGGAAAATACTTAAAAAATCTTCTTCATAGTAACTACTGGGCCAGAAAAGCTGAAACTTATGTGGAAGCATCCTGTAGATTTTAAATTGTCCAAATTATGACCAATGTGGTAGGGTTGGGTCACAATATGTATTACAAGGGGGGATTTTGGTAAAGAACAGCATGGTCAAAGCTACTCAGGTGAGCGATGTGGCCCATGGGCCTCTTGTTTTGTTGTATCATTGATTCTATTTGATTCAATATTTTTTTGTTATCATGAAGAAATTTTTGAAGAAAGAAATTCATTAATTAATGTTACAGTTATATTATGTGTTTTAAATCCTACTTTGAAAATCAGTATTCTTTCAACTGATATAAATGTAAATGTATATTTAGATTTTAACGTGAGTCATAAGTCTCGTTTAGATTCACACACCATTGATCTTCAGATTTTAAATGTAGGTCAAGTATGTGTAGAGTACTTATATCATTTTCAAAATTGATTTTACTAAGACACAAAATATCAAAAATAGGATTCAGAAGTGGATATGATTCAAATACTTGTATATCCAGAAAAAAAATGGTGGCAAAAACATAGGGGATAAGGAGGGGAATGGGAGAGGGACATTGTATGTTGTGAATGGGGGTGTGGTGGGAGGCTTTTGACAGCTGGATCTGCCCAAGTTGTGTGTACAACCATTCAAATGTATATCTTATATTGTTTATAAAAACCTACATTAGGTACTGTAGAGAATTCTTTTACTCTATATTCGAAGACCGATTTGACCTTTGTCTATGTGAATGATATGTGTATGGTTTTGGTGTGCTTTGCCTGTTGTTTTTAAAGTCACATATAAGTAAGTTGGATGTTTTTACATGCATGTAACTGTACCATGTTGAATTTCACCTTCACCATTGGCATTGATGACATCTATGATTTTACATTATTGAGAGTTATAGTGAACTTAGAATTGTTATATTAGTGAACTTAATAGAATTGTTATCCTCTTATTCCTAATTGTTGCTTGTTGAATGCTTTCCAAATTAAATGATATAAATTATAAATTGATTCTGTATTTACCTTTTTCCAGTTTAATTATCCATTCTTTTCATGAATAATCTATTATGGTTTACATAATCATCATAGAAAGGTTATTTAAGATACTAAAAGTTAAATTTTTCATTTCTGTCATCACATCACATAAAGATTTGACAACTCTCAAGGTTTTATTATCCCAAGAACTATGTTTTACAAAAAAAAATGACTTTGACCATAATATCAAATAACTGTCTATTCTATATTTATTTCAAAATTGCCACAATCTTTTAGAAAAAACAGTCAGATAGATTACATGTATGTGGAAGCCTTCTGGGGTAGCTAGTGTAGATTCTAAATTGTTCCAACAATAGCCTCATGGGGTAGGGTGTGGCCACAATAGGGAAACAAATTTTAACAATGAAATATAAAGGAAATTTTTTTTCAAGAACCACTGGATTAGAAAAACAATCTTATGTGGAAACTTCCTTAGGTAGTTTAGATTCTGGTGTTTCATGGTCTGGCATGTAATATAAACTCATAAAAAAAACCCTGGAAAATGCAAGATATTTTGGACTAAGCCTTTGGGAGCCAGGTTGGGCCATAGTTGTGATTATATAGGGAAACATGGCCCATGGGCCTTATAAGTCACCTGAGTATCGTAACAATTTTCCAACAATTGAATTTGATTTGTGTTTTAAACCAGAAGCCATGAAATTCACAATTTTGAAAAAGGCGCCATTGCTTTTCATAACTATACACTTAGCATGCTTACTTTGGTTACTTAATACCCTGAGGTAGGTCAGAGTAACAAAGAGAAAATGCATTTCCACTTTATAACCAGTTGTGCACCCCTTCCCACAAGAACCACTGACCCTGGGGCCACATATTTCAAAATCTTGGAAATTTTATCATAAATTTTATTTCATCGTAAATTATTGATTAATACCAAAGAGCAGATTTCAAAGCATTAATTTATTTTCAGACTATGTAATCCCCCCCTCTTAGTACCCCTGATCCAGGGACCCTGAAATTAACCATTTTGTAAGAGACAGCTTTTTTCATCATAAATACGTGTATGAACTTAGATCATTGGCATAATGCCCAGTAGCAAAGGAAAAGATTTTCAGAGTTCATGCATTTTCACTAGCGGTATATAAACATTAAAGCTGCACCCTTACACCAGAACCCCTGACCCCGGGGCTATGAAATTCACAATTTTGGAAGAGGCAGTCTTACTCAACATATAATGCCAGGAGCAAAGAAGAAGAATTTCAAAGAATTTGTGAACAGAGCCCCACCCTAACACCTGAAATTTTCAAATCTCAAAGAGGCATCCTTCCTCATCATAACCATGTAAATAGTTCATTGGTTTAATACCCAGGAGCAGAGGAGAAGATTTTTAAAGAATTTATGCATTTTCACTATGTAATCAATAGAGCCCCACCCTAACACCAGAACCACTGACCCCGAGGCTATATACTGGTACAATCTCTACACATGAAATTCATGCAATTTTGAATTTTCAATTCAATACAATTTTGGAAGATGACTCAATGCTGATTACAATCATACCAACAGTTTGACTGCATGATGTCCAGGAGTAAAAAAGAAAATTTTTAAAGATTGCATTAATTTTAATGGTTTTGGACCCACCCCCAGGCCCCAGGGGGGCAGGGACCATGAAATTCATAATTTTGGTTCCCCTTTACGTAAAGATGCTATATGCCAAAATTGGTTGTAATTGGTTAAGCGGTTATAGGGAAGAATATGAAAATGTTCAAATGTTAACGCACGACAACGGACAAAAATGGATAGCAATAGGTCAACCGAGTTTACTGAGGTGACCTAAAAATCTTTTCAAACTCTCAAGAGCAAATCCATACTGAATCATATTTTAAAATGTGGAAGCATCCTCTGATATATTGTACATCCCTTTTTAGCTAACCTGAGCTGAAAGCTCAAGTGAGCTTTTCTGGTCACCCGTTGTCCGTCCGTCTGTAAACTTTTCACATTTTCAACTTCTTCTCAAGATCCAATTTCAACAAATTTGGTACAAAGCATCCTTATGTAAAGAAGAATTTAAATTTTTAAAATAAAGGGCAAAGTCCCCTTCCAAAGGGAGATAATCAAGAAAATACAAAAATAGGGTAGGGTCATTAAAAAATCTTCTTTTTAAGAACCACTGGGCCAGAAAAGTGTGGAAGCATCCTGGGGTAGTGTAGAATAAATCCTGACCCCCGGGGGTAGGGTGGGGGTCACAGTAGGGAATCCAAGTTTACACTGGAGTATATAGGAAAAAAACTTTTAAAAATCTTCTTCTTAAGAACCACTGGGCCAGAAAAGCTGAAACTTATGTGGAAGCATCCTGGGGTAGTGTAGATTCTAAATTGTTCAAATGATGACCCCCAGTTGTAGGGCGGGACATAGTAGGGAATCAAAGTTTTACTTTGTAGATATGAATAAACATTAAAAATCTTCTTGAGAACCACAGGGCCAGAAAAGCTGAAACCTTTGTTGAAGAATTGTGGGGTAATGTAGAATTTAAATTCTTCAAATCATGACTCTTTGGGATTGGGCAAGGTCAAGATAGGTATTACAAAGGGGAAAATCTGTTAAATAACAGAATGGCCAGTTACTCAGATGAGCATTGTGGCCAATGGGCCTCTTGTTCAAATCATAGTCCTTGTATACTAGTATATGATGGAGCCATAAAAAGCAATCAAAAATACAGAAAAATACACAATTATGTTTTACGGGGAAAAAAAATGTTACCTAAAACTGCAGGGCTAAACTGACACCGGTGAGTTTTGTGGCCCATGGGCTTCTTGTTTGGGAATATCAGATCTCATGTTTCAGGATGCATCAAATAAGATAGAAAGATTCTAGGCATACATTTGTCCAATATACAAGAGATTTGAAGATCAAGACTATTAGTATTATAAGGGGACTGAAATCTACTGTGGAAGCAAAACAGCCTTGAATTTGTATGTTTGTTATATTTGTTTATTTGTCTGCACAGTTTCATTAAAATCAGACCATGAAAGCTAAAATTTCAGAATCTTCTATTTTAGTAACCTTTGAAACATTGATTCAAAAACCTAGCAGATTTATTGTCTCTTTGTCTATTAAGCTAATTTGTAAATCAGTCTGGAACTGTGGGGGAAGTATTTTTAAATTATTTCCTTTATGAAGATACACTTCATCTGTAATTATTACATGTACATATAATCAATTTCAAATACATGTAGTAACCATGCAGAATCAAACAAATTACAGTAGACAACTAGCAATATGAGAGTGAAATTTATTTAACAATCTAATATAAAGCAATTCATCATAGGCCTATTATGAATATACATGTATATCAATATGGCATTATGAGCCAACAGTTTGGTACCAAAGGAAAATAGCACATTTGTTTGGTATGTTGTAGCCATGCTAGACCATACGAATATCGACTTTTGAATGAATAATTTCATTGTCTTTTTTTTTTCTTGATACACTTTGACATACATGTAGAGGCATTAAATGGACATGGATAACAGATGGTTGCATGGGCTGAGAGCACAATGTAATGAATCATACTTGTAAGAAAAGATCAAACATATGCATTAGAAAATTATTTTAAAAAATGAGACAACTAAAAGTTTTCAGTTTGTTTCAATAGTAAAGGTACAGTGAAGCATTATGCATGAACATATTTCATTGCTGACACAAGCATTATTAAACCAAGAACCTAAGGAAGAAATAACAGAAAGTAAAAATTATTTGCATTTGCTCCTTTTATTTTAGCTGCCAATTCATGCATTGGTGCTTTACCATTCATTGAGCATTTACATATCACCCCAACATGGGGCAGAGAGCATACAAGATAGATGTACATGTACCATTAAGATACTGAAAAACTCATCCGAAGAGAAAACTTTTAGTCATAGCTCTTCATAATAACATTATCTAAACAATTTTTTTCATACCAAACAATAACAAAAAAAAATAACAGAGAAAGATTCCTTGTTGTTTAAAAGAATGTACTTCATACAAAAATTATTCATTTAACGTACATGTAAGTCACTGAGGTGAAATTAAAAACAGTTTAGCAAAAATAAAAACAAGGGAAAAAACAAATAATGAATGCTAAGTTTTTATATTCCATTATTAAGATAACATTCTGCAACTGCATGTACAGTATATAAATACATTTCTCTTTAAATTACTTGTAAATGACAAAACATTTGGTATAAATACGGTAGTGGTAAAGAACACATGGAACAAGGTACACAGCCTTTCAATGTAAACATAACCTATAAAGACACATCATGAAAAGACACCATAAATCACCTTTCTTTGGGACTTGAACGTTGAATATACAGATACTTGTACATGTATATACATGTACATCTACTATTCAATTATGTTACAGAAATAAATAGAAAACATGTACATGTACCCAGTAGTTGAGGATAACGGATAACAAGACTATAAATCCTGCACAGTTGAACATAAATATGAACAATTGTATAAAGCTAACCTTCTAACCACCCCCCATCCAAAACAAAAACAAAAAATCAAACTTATGAACATACCCCCAGTACATGAATTACTTGGATAGTAATGGTGAATCATAATTATTTTTCCCCCAACCTAATTCTCATAAATTTCTCCTTTACTAAAAAAATGCAAAGTGTATATATAAATACAGATTCAGTGTATGAATAATGGTTAAAATACACAGAATATAAATATTATTCAGTTTAGCTCAGAATAAATATGTCTATTACACAACACCTAATGTTATAGATTATAGTGGATGTCAGAATATAAGAAAGCGGAAAACTAGGGCAAAGGAGGAGCAGATGGGGGGTGTTCCTCTGGTAATGGGGCCGAAGGGGGGTGTTCTTCTGGTAGTGGGGCCGAAGGGGGGTGTTCTTCTGGTAGTGGGGCCGGAGGGGGGTGTTCTTCTGGTAGTGGGGCCGAAGGGGGGTGTTCTTCTGGTAGTGGGGCCGGAGGGGGGTGTTCGGTTGGAATTGGCACAGGTGCCTCTGCAAAAGCAGTAGTGCCCAGTTTGATTCTCTGAATAATGGTTCCGCGACAAAGAGGACAGTCTTTCACGGCTTCTGAGCACTCCTCACAACAGCACACATGACCACAAGATAGGAAAATCACAGCAGACTGAAAAAAAGAGTCAATAATGACCGCAAGATAGGAAAATCACAGCAGACTGAAAATAAGGTCAGTTGATTAATAATTACCAGTATTAACTATCATAACAACACTAATATGCAGTATCCCATAAATCTAGAACCCAAACAAAATCATTCATTGTTAAAAATGTAAGGGCATTCCTAGTCCAGTTTAATTTTATTTGTCCTTTTATACCTGCAGAAAATAAGATTTTTAAATATAAGTAAATGTAAGAGTTTGATGTTCTGCATACCTGTCTATCAAGACATATCACACATTCTGAGTTAAGTCCCCTTGCTAGTATAGAACCTTGTCTGATTGGTGGAGCAGATGGTTTAGGGTGGTCAAAGCTCACATCCTCCTGAGAAAAAAAAAAAAATTAATTTTCATTGTTCCTTGCTGTGAGATATTCTTAGAGAAAAATTGGAAAGTTCAAGAATTCTCAAAGCTGAGTTAATAGGATTCAGAAAAATTTTCAAGCAGACTCTAAGCAAGGTAAATTTGCAAAATTTTAACAAACATAATACCCATGTAATTACCAAGATATGGACATGCATTTTAAATTCTACACATTTTGAACAATGTTAGCCTTTCTAATAGTTTTTTTTTTTCTTTATTATTTGCAAAAAGTATCGAGTTAACTGTCCCACTGCAGACATTATGATGCTGATTTATTTATTCTGTGTTTCAGTTTGATCTTAGCTGTTAATCATTTTGCATGGCTTAATAGTGCAGCAGGATTCCTACACAACTCAAACTAATCTACTTTATCAAGTCTACATGTAATTCTGCTACTGATACATGTGTATATATGTCTTACAAAAGAATTTTCTTACCCGTTCCTTGAACTTGTCCTTGCTTGGTTGACTTGGGGTTGGTTCAGTGGTGTCACTAGGATATGTTGCAGCCTTTGATGTTCTGAAATTTTCAGCATTCTTCAAAATAGCTCTCCTTAGTCCAAGTTCATGAACTCCCATCTGCAAATTTACACAATTGTTTATCGGTTGTTACTTAAGAAAATCATACTTTAGATTTGCATCAAAAATAATTTCAAGGATTTTCATCAAATCTAAAAAATGTGTGATACAAGCAAGTTTACATTCTACTAATCAAATTTTTATTTTGGTGTTTCAGCAATTCAAAGTTTGATTTTCTCAATGTGTATATTTCGATTGCCAATTTAAAACCCATTGCTCTTTTAATAGTCATAGGTGTCAAGCTTGATCAAGCAATTGACTATAATTACTGTATATATGTATAGCTTCAACAAATAATTTAAGTTTTAAGTTCATACTTGTTTCAGGTCATCATCTGTCATTTGCAGCAAGGTTTCTATGGTGATGCGATGCCTAGCAAATACAGGGAGATAATCCTCCGCTCCAGAGTCCTCTAGAACTGTCACCACTGCAATCTCTAATTGTCTCTCCTGTACAAAGTTCAAAACAAGTTACTATTCAGGAAAGAATTTTTTTTTTATTTCTCCTGGCTCTTATCCTCTTTCAACTTAAAACTTCTGAGCATCCAATGAAAACTCTTTTCCTATCATAATTTATTCCATTACTAAGAGAACTTACTCGATCCATGAGAGCCTGTGGTTTCCTGTCCATCAGTCTCTGGTACTGTACCAACCAATAGTCTGTCTGTCCGTCCTCCTTCTGTTGCTCCATCTCAGCCTATACAAACAGAAGAATGAAATACAGACCCTCCAAATACATCCAATCATATAAAATTCGAGTCAAAATAAACTTAATATAAACTTAAGTCAGACACAGTAATAATCTTTGTTCTGTTCATTTGGTCTAAAAACAAATAATCAAACTTGTAAATTTTTATTTGAAATTCTAGAATCAAGGGACTAAAGTTGCCAAAGACAGACACATACCAGTCTCTTTTTGAGTTCGTCCCTTCGTCCCTCTTGTTCATGCATCAGTTGGGCCAGTAGTCCTAACAGTTCTACCCTCTTCTCAGCAAGGCGGTTCTGTTGTAAGAAAGCAATAATACTGTTATTTGCTGTTTAAGGAAGAGAAGTACAAATGAGGTGATTATTACTTTTTTTAACTGACTGGTTTGATTTTATTGTAAACTAAAGGCACTGTGAGCACTGAGCTAACAAAATGATATCCCCTGCTCCCATACGAGTATAATTGTAAAATCCATGTTTTGCTAGAGGAAATCTCAAGTATATTATGTCATATTGAGACATAAAATGGGAGATACACAATGCAACTTATTCGAAACAAAATTTTCAGCTCTCGACTTTCCTTCATTCTTTTACATGTGTCTCATCACATGGACACAATACTACTCTTTATACTTACAATTTCATCATCTGTTCGCTCCTCTTTACGTTGAATCTCCACACAAGTGAGGCTGGCTAATTCCTCCTCAATCAGGTTTATCTGCTGGGCAATCCTCTGGGATTTAATATCCTTCTGGATCTGCAAGGCCTCAAATGCGTCTCTCTGAAACTCCTCCTGAAATGGAGCAAGGTAGTATATATTAAGTAATTATTTGCAGATAATTGTCACACATGAACGTAAAATCTGTACATTTTAAAGTTTTTCTAAAATGAAAATTTTAAATCTATGTTGCAAGTGCATATAAATAAATTCAGCGAAACTTGTTTAGTATGAACAAGGATATTTCAAATTCACAGATATAGCGAAGATATTTTGGATCCCCAGCTATATAAATTTAATGAATTCCTTATACGGATATAACGAATTACAGATATACATGTAGCTAAGTAATTTCATAGGTCCTAGTGACTTCATTATAACCAAGTTTTACTGTAAATCTTTTTCATATTTCAGTTAAAGCTTTTAAAATACTTATCCTCTGATATTTTTCAAAAATGTTTAAACATTGTCTAAACACAGACAACAGTCTGATCATTTGACTGAGGCCAAACTTTACCTGCTTCTGAAGAACTTCTAACATGTTGGTGTTAGCAAGGTCCTTACTACGGAGAATGCTCTGTACTTGGCCCTGACTTGTCATCTCCTCACTGAAAAGTATAAACATCATTGAGTTTACATGAAAATCAATGCAGCTCTGAGAACATACAAGGAGGGTCAAAGCAGTTATGTGAACATACAAGGGTGGATCCAGGAATTCTGAAGGGTCAATGGGTGGAGTTTCATAACCTCACACAAAAAAAATTGATTTTGAAATATTTTGACAATCTGCCAATCTCCTGCTAGCATACCACAATAAAGTACAGAAACTGCCACTGAATGTACTGTACATCTTATTCAGAAAAAAACAAGACTTGCATGGGTGGTAGAATAAAAATCTAGGAAACTGATATGCTTACTCATGCAAGGCTTGTCTAAAGGCATGGTCTTTAGTATTGACATAGTTGGATCTCAGATACTCAAACATCTCAGACTCCTGTAACATAGCCTCCATAGCTCCTGAAACAGAGAAAACAAACCATTAGTAGCTGATCATTTATTATCATCATAATATAGGCAATGACAGAGATGGTTAATCACCAGACATTGCACAATTTATTTTTCATAACCTTTTCAACATAACAAATCAATTTTAAAGTGAACTTGTCACCTTTTGCATTTTTTGGGACAAAATATTAATATACTGAATACCAATCTAAATCAATATTAATTAAATACCTGTACTTTGATAAAAAAAAAATACATGTATCAAGAAAACACTTTATATTGAATTCAGAAATCTTCAACACTCTCATCATTTTTTTAAATATTGATGACCACTTTTCCTCAAAATAGGCCAGCCATGAGGATATTTTTAAACAATTATTTTAGTCTATTTTATATTATTGGTGGTGTAATTTACTACATGTAAATTACATGTACAGTGAATTACATGCTGTACTCACTGAGTACTTCCTGTTTTCTCAGGTTCTGGAGTTCCTCTGCTTTGACAACGTACAACTGTTCATCCTCAATTCTTTCTCTCTCCATGATCTCAAGAAGTTCTTCTGTTTTCCGAGCCTTCTCCTGCATCTCTAACATATTTTTAATCAGGTCATCTGTGCTGTCGGCCACTGTTAGATTGAAAGAAAAACATTTCATTTAAACAACTGCTTCCAAAAATGTGGAGTCAATTAAACTGTCATTCATATATAAAGAAGATGGCAAAAAATAAGCAACTACAGTGTCTTCTGTATACATCTTTTTAGGACTCTCTCTCCTCTCAATGCATTTTCATGTAGAAGTAAATCTTGAAACAACAATAAATCTCAAAGCAACAATATACCTTAATGCAACGATTCTATTAAATAACTAGAACATTATTTACCCTGTTGAATGTATTTAACAAGTTTCTTCCTCTCTTCTCCTTTTCCATGCAAAATTGTTTCTAGTTCTCTGTCCATCTTATTTTGATCCTAAAATTAAAATCCAAATAATACACGTACAAATGCACTTGACAAATGCACTTTTTATTTTTCATATAAGGTAATTAGACAGACACATTACCTTTGCCATTTCCTCTATGAACCTTTGTTTTTCACCCATGGCCTGGCTGGCGAGCTGAGCTTGCTCTAACATCTCCAATTCCATCAATCTCTCTAACTCTATCCTTTGTAATCTTTTCTTTTCCTGTCCCAAAAACAAAAAAAATGAATTTCATAAAGATAGAAACTAAACACAAGTCATCATCAGTAGCACCTCCCTAGATGTATAATCCAAACAAGCTTGGTCAGAGCTTATAATGGTAATTTATTTGGGAACAGAGCAGCTCCAGCAAATTTTACCTGTGATGCTGACATTTAAGCAATGAGGTATAAACTTAAAGCTAACAAAAAAATGTATTTGGCATAAATATGACTTACCATGATTGAATTGTAGCTATCAATATTTTGCTGAAATGAAAAGGAAATAACTCTGAGATAAGAATAAGAATTTAAAGACATTACTTAATTGTCCTATTATCAGTCATCTACAAAATTAAATACACATGTAAAACTTTACACAATTAAAATTTCTGCATTATATTAAATACAGCCAAAAAATTAAATCAGAATTCAATATCAAAAGATACCTGTTGGTATATGTATATTCATTTTATTTTGTTTGTTCAATTAAAATTTTAGCATACACACTTATTACGAATTGACGTTTACAGCAAAGTTATTTTCATTCCCCAATCCCCATGGCTTTAAAATATATAATGAACTTAACGGATATAACAAATGACAAAAACAAAGCAAAACTGTCTGTCCCTGGCACTTTGTTTTAAGCATGTTTTACTGTATATATCTGAATCTATAGTCACTACGTACCTTTAATGTACTCTCTTCCTCCTCCACAGCTTTGGCGAATGATGACCGTTGAGGGGATAACATGAGATTGGGGGGTTCCAGAATACCAAGCAGAAACTTAGAGGGAGGCTCGTACTCCATCTGACACTCTATTTATTGAAAATATTTTTAAAAAGTATTAAAAGTAAGTCTAGGAAGTCAAAGCATACATGTAGACATGTACAGGTACCCCAAAAAGTACAGAGTAAATATATAAAAGTACTTTTATCATTTCATAGTTCAATCAAAAAATATCCATACCAATGGGCCAATGCTTAAAAGGCAACAATTCTGTCAAATTTGAATCTATGCTATTTGGGAATAATTGCATAATAATTGTATTTCAATATGACAATATAGGTCCTGTTTTTCTTCAGAAAATTTTTATGAATTTTTATATTCTTCTAAAATATGACCCTGACTGTGACCTTAACCATGGGGGTCCTAATATAATTGAATTTTGACATACCTGGGGATGCTGGCAAATTAACTAACTGTGGATAACTGTGATGCCACGAAGTGAGCTAAAATGTTAATACATGTACTGTATACAGGGAAATTTTCGCCCCTTTCACCTTCGTCTTGATTGGGCGAATTTAAACAGAGGCAAATTCAAATTAAACTGTATAATTTCTTAAACAGAACTATTACTGGGTGAATTTAAAATGGGGCAAAATTGTTTGCAAGTGCAAAAGGGCGAAAATAACATGGGGTGAAAATAACCCTGTACACCGTACTAAGTAAATTTTAACTCCTACCTGTGCATAGAAACTTCATAATTTCTTCTGTCCCCTTCTTGCATACATCTACAATGAAACACATTAATAACCAATGGAACACATGAAAAGAGCCTTGTCCCAAAGATACCCAAAATTTATACACTACTAAACCCATACGAAATGTAAAGGCTACCAATAGAACATAAATCTATTATGGTTATGCATCTTCAAAACTTCTAAAATCTCAGTATAAAAGATTTTTTTAACTCACATACCTTATCTTAATATCTAACACATTTTTATGCAAACTTTTTCAAAAAAAAAAATCAGTTTTTTTTACCTGAGGAGGGATATGTAATTTTCTGGACATCTATGACTAGAGTTTTTTTTTTTTACCTGAGGAGGGATACGTAATTTTCTGGACATCTATGACTAGAGGTTTTTTTTTACCTGAAGAGGGATATGTAATTTTCTGGACATCGATGACTAGAGTTTCCAGTGTTCTGACATTGCACAGTTGTGGAGGTAAACTGGTGATTTTATTTTCTGATATATCTAATGTCCGTAAACTCTTCAGGGCACACAAAGATGGAGACACAAGTTTCATTCTGTTTCCTAAGGAAGAAAAATTGGTGTATCAAATACTGTTTATAAGCATTAACGCAAACCTAGCAAATATATGGCTTTAGGGTAAAGTATGGAACTCACTGTAAATTTTTTGAAAGCATACCTTTTAAATTTAATGTCTGTAAGTGTTTTAGATCTTCGATACTCTTTGGCAGAATTGATATTCTGTTTCTTTCCAAGTTGAGTACCTATATTTTAAAAAAAAAATAAAATCCATAAGATATCTAATTCTTATTCATGGAGATCAAAAACTGCTTATATTCAATCTGATTTTTTTCAATGTTAAGAATAAGATACACTTACCTGTAAACATGTCATATTTCCTATGTCTTTGGGCAACACTTTAATTTCATTGTTGTGCAAGTCTAACACCTATTTCAAAAAATGATGCATGTATAAACATAGGTAATCAGAGATTACAGAGCTCACCTCAACGAATGTGGTCTTTAAGTAAGGCAAAGTCACACAATTACCCAACAAAAAGTGTACATCCAAAAATGCAAAATTTATGCAATTTTAATCTGATACTTTGGAATAGACTTATATAAAAACTTCAAACTAGTTCTTTATCACGAAAATGTGATCAAAATCCAGCATCTAAAGCAAGTTTTAGAGTTTTCATCCCTATATTGATGCATCATCTGGGCAAGTTTGGTTTATTTAAGCCTTATAGTTTCTTAGTGAGAGACATGCTCCATCATAACTTTTACCTGGTCTATTATCTGGAAAATGTCTGTGGAATTCAGCATCCACAGCAAGTCCATTAGTATGCATCCTAAGATGTATCATCCATACGAGTTTGCACAACATATCGCTAATAATTACTTAGAAATGAAACCTGCATAAAAATTTAACCTCTTCACTCATCCAGAAAAAAATGTAGGTCAGATTCAGCATCTAAAGCAAGCCTGGTAGAATGCAACCTTAGATGTATCATCCATGCAAGTTTGGTCATTAAAGAGCTCATAGTTACTTGGAAATGAATCCTGCATCAAAAACTTTAACCTGTTCACTCATCCAGAAAATGTAGGTCAGATTCAGCATCTGAAGCAAGTCTGGTAGTATGCATCCTAAGATGTATCATCCATGTAAGTTTAGTCATTATAGGGATCATTGTAACTTGGAAATGAAAACTGCCCAAAAAACATTAACCTGTTCACTCATCCATAAATTGTAGGTCAGATTCAGCATCCAAAGCAAGTCTGGTAGTATGCATTCTAAGATGTACCATCCATGCAAGTTTGGTCATTATAGGGCTCATTGTATCTTGGAAATGAACCCTGCACCAAAAACTTTAACCTGTTCAATCAACCGGAAAATGTAGCTCAGATTCAGCATCTGAAGCAAGCCTGGTAATGTGCATCCCTAGATGTATCATCCATGCAAGTTTGGTCAACATAGGGCTTATAGTTACTTGAAAATGAGACCTGCACCAAAAACATTAACCTGTTCACTCAACCGGAAAATGTAGGTCAGATTCAGCATCCGAAGCAAGTCTGGTAGTGTACATCCTTAGATGTATCATCCATGCAAGTTTGGTCAACATGGTAGTGTACATCCTTTCAACCTGAGATTCAGCATCCGAAGCAAGCCTGGTAATGTGCATCCATGCAAGTTTGGTCAACATAGGGCTTATAGTTCCTTGGAAATGAGACCTACACCAAAAACTGCACCAAAAATGTTAACCTGCTCCAAAAACATGAACCTGGTCATTCCTTTGATGAAATTGCAGCATCTGAAACTTTGACTGGTACAATGAAACACATTAGAAGCATCTTCCATGCATGTCTAATCAATATAGGACATAGAAATAATTAAAAAGAAAACTGCTCCAAAAAACTTAACCTTAACCTGGGACACCGACGCCGAGGGTATTATATAAGCTCCCCCAACTTCGTTGAGGTGAGCTAAAAATGATACATCATATATACTTAGATGTATGATAACAGTTATTAAATTGAAAAACACACACATATATACCTGTACATAATTTTAAGTACAGTAGATGTACTTTTTTCCACGGTGTCAAAATTCTGCAGAATATCTATTTCTGTTTAATCTGCGGGTAGAAATTTATGCTGATTTCTTACACTCACACTACATGCCTAACACATATTTTAGGTTCAGTTGGACAAATTTCAGCAGAAAATTTGTGACTGCTTACATAGCGTAAATTATACCACACAGAAAAAAGTATTACAGTACCACACAGAAGTCCATGGTAAAAGTTATAAATCAAAATTAAATCCAAGATAAACAAACAAGTTTACGTTTAATTTTTTACACTAAGCGCTTTCGCCGTTACGGCTCTTCAGAGTGTTTTACACATGTAATTATATACATTCATATTTCTTTAGATATCAATGTGACCCATTCAGTCCTGAAACATGACCTTTGGTCCTTATACATGTAATTAATATACATCCTTCCTGAAATATCTTACCCTTACGGTCCTCATATCTATACATTTTCCACCTTCTAATGATCCTAGCCAATTATCACCCAGAAATACTGCCTGTAAAAAACATTACACTTGATTCTTTACAATTATACATATACACTGGTAAATTACAATAGTAACTCCATTCAAACTCTTTTTGGCCCACTCTTCAAATTTTTTAGCAAACATATGCTACTTTTACTCTCATAATTTCTTGCATACCGGTATGAAGATTTCAGAAAAATAAAATGTATTTTCAGATGCACTACTCTCTACTCTGACATATAATTCAATTTTCAAAAGTAACCCCTTTCAGAATTAATTATATCAGCCTATTAAACCAAATGCAGTATACATGTAAAGAGGCAACAGCTAGAATATACTCTTACCTCCTTACTCAAAATCTTGCACAAAGAGAAAACAAGAGGTGGGATCTGAAAGAGACAAATTTGAATATGTGCTTATTTCAACAATCTGGAAAAGACATCATCATGAATATAAACACTCTAAACATTCATCGAGGACATAAATAGATTTTTAAACTGCTGCACATAAAGTCTTACCTCTTCCAGTTCACATTTTGATAAATCAATTGTTGGTTCTGGACTTTCTTGTGCCTGGAAAAAAGGAAAAGAAAAGGAATTTTTAATTAAAAATCCACATTTAAAAATCCTTCAAGCTATACAAACTTTTCTCATGAGAAATATTTTTGGCTGGGGATAACACAAATGATAGAACTATCATTTTTAAGAATACTGTGAAATCACATATAAATTGTAATTGGGGGGGGGGCAAATTTTCAAAGTTTGAGAAAAAAATATTGATATTGGGGAAAATATTGATATTGGGGATAGGGGATTTGTTTTCGTGGTTGGAGAAGTATTGAGTAGTAATGCATATTCAATTTTACAATTTGTAGTTGACATGAATTCATCGGTCCCTCCATACTTCGAAAACAACAAAATATACACCTCACAAAAATTATTGATTTCACAGTAATACATGAACACCACTTCAAATTTGACCACAAGCTGAAGGTCCAAGCAAAAATACCCACCAGATACAACTGATGGTCCATGCGCTTTTTGCAGGCCTCACTCTGTTTCCTGAAGAGGGCCATCACTCGGTTTTGTTTGGAATCAGGAGTAACAGGACTCTGGGTGGAGGAAGACGTATCTACGGAGTCCGAGTCTGAATCTGCCCCCGAAGTCCGGCTTGGTTTCCGGGAATTCCCTGGGGTGTGGTGTTTACCTCCCGCATGCTTTCCTTCATTCTGTCCCATTCAAGGTATTATTGTAATTTCTAAAATATAGAACTGTTCAGTTTTACTTCATTTCATACCTGACCAAACCAAGGAAAGAAAAATTGTTTCTTTGAACTTAGTTGCCAAAATTTACCCCCTCCCTCTTTAAAAATATTTGTGAAAAATGCATTTTATGTCTTTGAAATCAGACTTACAATAAAATGTTACACAATACAAACATTGAAAATCCTTTAAAAATATATATACATTTGTACTATATATGAGGTGCAAATTCTACTAAATCCAGAGATCTTAAAAATGAGAGGATATTTGGGTCCTTATAAATTTTTTTTTTTTTCGAATTTTATTTTCCCTGCTGGGAAAATTTTCAAGAAGAATTTGAATAATACTACTTCCATCTGTGATCTACAGAAAACTGTACACCTAGTACATGTATACACAAAACACAGGATGTTTTAAATATTACTGAGAATGCCTAAATGACATTAATTCCCAGCAGATTATGGTTACATACTTTATCACTTTGCAATGAAACCTGGATCAATGCATGCCAATTCTGGCCTTGTTAAACACGGCAGTTTAAATATACACAAAAACAATCAATATTTCTGCTAAATATTCGGCCATTAATATCTTACCATAAACAATATAATGTTCTGTTCTGGTTAGAAGATAGATTTTTCCAACTCCCATTCCCTAATTGCCCCAAGTTAACAAGCACTTTTGTTACATCAGAAATGCATTCCCTTGAGTAATAGGTTTGATAAAAATTTGCATGTCTGCTGTTTGCAGATCTGATGATGACATTTGTATTAAGATGATAGATTCTGATGCACACGCTAAAGAACTGTAGTAGCATTATTCAATCAGTAAACCAAATCTTAAATATTCAAAGAAATTATCGGTTAAGCAAGAAAAAAAAGGCCATAGGGTTCTATTGCTACCATCATATAATCATCTATCATATTTTAATTGGTATTTCTTGTAAATATACTGCATATAATTCAAGAAGGAGGTGGAGGTAGAGCATTTAATTATCTTATAACACAGAAATTCACTCAATATCTGTTAAACATGTCAAATATCTACATTTCCCCGAGCTTTTAAATACATGTATATGTATATTTATTACACACTTTGTAATAAATACAGGTTTTTTGCATATGCAATATGGCTGACGTCACAATAGCCGTATCAACCCTGCAGGGCTGATATGGATTTGCAGGGCTGATAACCTATATCAGCCCTGCAGGGCTGAAGGACTATTGTGACGTCAATATCACACCCTTAGTAAATTAAACCACAAAAACAGTACTTGTGATCATACACAATTTTTGGTATTTAACTTTTTGAAAATAAGATTAATCTTGATCTACAAATACATGTAGTAGAATATTGTCAAATTACGGATCTAGTGCTTTGAAATAGAAGTAGAAACAAACCCAAATCGTATGAGACAATAGACCATGTACATGTATGTAAGATTATTTACTTATTCTCTTCTCAACTATATGTATGCTGTATTTTATTACTAAGTATGTAATAATCATATTAATACATACCCTTTTCCACATCACATCAAAGATATGTATCACACATGCTCTCAGAATATTTTTTTTCATTTTAAATATTTCAAGTGCAATTTTATATCTAATCAATTGACAGGACATTAATGTTCACACTCCTAACAGCATAACTGTTTATAAACTGTTCATGTATGTGAATACATACATGACAAAAATTTAGATATGATCAATTTTAATGTTTATTTGTATTACAATTTTTTCCCTATTTAAGACATGATATACACATGCTCAGAGCCTTTCATCAATTCTTTGTACGTTTTGGAGCATTTTCCACCTTTTCCCTTAGATTTACTATTTTTACATTATCAGATTGCTAATTATTATCATGAGCATGCCCTTTATTTCATGACTGCCCTACTTCTGTGCTTAAACTAGAACCGTCCAAACAGGACAAAATACCCCCCTGCTGGGTTTTTCATGAATAAAGATATGTATCACACATGAGTTATGAAATTTTTCTTCCAGTGACCTTGAAGTTCCCCAAATGACCTTGGGTCAAGGTCATGACACACCCTTGGGTCATGGGCAATCTTTGTGTGAAATGAGAACCTACCAAGTTTATCAATAAGAAAGATATGGACAGGACATGAATTATGAACTTTTTCTTCAAGTGACCTTGAACTTCCCAAAATGACCTTGGGTCAAGGTCATGACACACCCTTAGGTCATGGGCAATCTTTGTGTAGAATGAGAACCCACCAACTTTACCCATAAGAAAGATAAGGACTGGACACAACTTATGAACTTTTTCTTCCAGTGACCTTGAACTTCTCCAAATGACATTGGGTCAAGGTCATGACACACCCTTAGGTCAAGGGCAATCTTTGCGTGAAATGAGAACCTACCAAGTTTATCCATAAGAAAGATATGGACTGGACACGAATTATGAACTTTTTCTTCCAGTGACCTTGAAGTTCCCCAAATGACCTTGGGTCAAGGTCATGACACACCCTTAGGTCATGGGTAATCTTTGTGTGGAGTAGTAAATTCTAATGTCCCTCCGTAAGAAAGATATGGACCGGACACGTTTGCACAGACAGACGGACAGACAGACAGACGGACAAGGTGATTTCTATATACCCCCCCAAACTTCGTTTGCGGGGGGTATAATAATTAATCTTAGATAAATTAAACATAAAATTTCCAATGTATAGTTTTGTTTAGATGTTTCACCATGAATAGATAGTTTAATTTTTGATAGACCTGAATTTGATACACCTGATAGACCTGACGGACAGACAGACAGACGGACGGACGGACAAGGTGATTCCTATATACCCCCCCAAACTTCGTTTGCAGGGGGTATAATAATTAATCTTAGATAAATTAAACATAAAATTTCCAATGTATAGTTTTGTTTAGATGTTTCACCATGAATAGATAGTTTAATTTTCGATAGACCTGAATTTACCAAGAGTTATTTCCCATTTGGAGGTCCAACAAGCGAATTTTCCTCTGAGCATGTTGAGCATAATCAAATAAACTTGTTTGCGTAATATATTAAGGCAAAAATATTAAAAATACTTAAACTAAGAATAAAAAAAAGCATACCTTAACATAAATGCATAAAAAAAATTGTTAATATGTGTTATCTTCACCCAATTGCCTGGTATGAGCTTAAATTGGTTGAATATGATGAAGGAAATTGGGCCTGTATAACTCCAACAGGGCAATCACAATGAAATAATTCTTGCTATTAAAAATTGTGTTTATGTATTTTATTATGTTATCTATTACATATTGAATTAATACATTACATTTTGTGTGAACAGTGTATTATAACAGTGCTTGTTTTCCAAACTGCATGAATAAAAGTACAAAGGCCTATTAATTATAATAAATATATTAATCATGCACAATACAGTACCTTATCCATGCTACTTATTTTCATGAGTTTAAAAATAATTATCAGGATGTGCATGATACATTATCAGTATATAACATCATGATTTATAAATGTAAATCAATACAAGATTAAAGCAATATGAACTGCAACTTTGATGTCGGAATTTTTTGTTGCAAAATTGTAAATTACTATTTCAATGACAGAAAAAAATAATGTTAATAAACTTATTTTGTTCATGTTTGCAATGAAAGAACTATTTTCAAGCATTCGATTGAATCAAAATTACATTATTGTCGTCCTGTACAATAATAATGATTTCTTATTTAAAACTGTATATTTGACTGTATTTAAAAGTCTTTTTTCTGCTTTATTTTAGTCTAATTGGTCATAAAGGTTTAAGGTTTAATACAAATTTATTATAATAACACATTTTAACAGCAAAATAAAATTTTAAAAAATGCAGCTCATATTGCTTTAAACAGGTCCAGTCCAAAGACTATTTCTACCTACGTAGCTATTAATAGCTACCTAGGTATTTAAAGCTACCCAAAGTAGCTATTTTTACCTACTTTTTATAACTTCTGCATTTTGCGGCACAAAGACAAAACAGCGCAACTTGGTGAATACTATATCTTTTGATACAGTCACACTAAGGCCAGCATTTTTTAATTTTTAGGTTTACAAACCCACCGCTCAAGTTTTTGAATTTTCAGAAAAAAAATAAAATTGAGAAAAACGGAATTTTTTCTTTCCGATGTCAAAATGAGTCGGGATCGATATTTCAAATTTCTGTACTTCCGGTTTTAAATGAACATGGCGGGTAATTAAAAGATTTGTGTCAAGTCCATAGTAGCACTAAAGCTTGGTTTAATGTAAATATTTATCGATAGCAGTGCCATTCAAAACGTTTGTCAGAGAACAATAAAATGCTGACGACTTTGTTGCAAAGTGACATGTTGGTGAGATAATTATGTATCCGATTGCAAAGTAACTGTAATTGTAAATTATTTTCCTCCTACAGGTTTAAAACTGCCCATGGTAGCTATTGTCAAGACATTGTTTAGGTTTCTGTCACACACACATAGCATCATTCTTCAGAAAAGGATCGCTTATGCATCAGATGTAATGAATAAAATTGGGAGAAGTTGAATTATTTGAGGAAGAAATAAACAATAGCCTAAAGAAATAAAATATTTCAACTACTAGTATTTAAAAAGAAGAATATACAAATATATACAGGCATGTAGTATCGTTTATGACAGCCAGAAAAATTATTTTACACTTAATTGAAAAAAATTCCACCCTAAAATGAATCTCCCTGTCTGTTTTATGAAAGGAATTACTTTTATAGGTCTCGAGTATATTGATATTTTAGAATAATTTCTACCTAACACACATTAAAAACAAAAATGAAGATATATTAAAAGAGATATAAAAAATTGATTTTTTAAAAAAAAATCTGTATTTGTATTATATAAATTAAATTGCCCCCAACTGGTAGATGATGAAATAAAGTGTGATGTAACCCTTTGTGTCCAGTGGTAATTAATTAAATAAACAAAGAAGCAAAAATTAATGTGAAAAAAATGTATCCAAAATATAATTTTTTTTTTTTATTATTTCCTCCTCCTACGGGACTTTTTCATTCTGATGTTCGTAAACCTAAAAATAAAAAAATGCTGGCCTAATGATGAATACGACAAAATTTTGGCCAAAAAATTATTACTTCCTGAACCAGCAATTTTACATTATAGTTTCTATGCAAAATTGATAATATACGAAGTAATCATTTTTTGGCCAATTTTTTGTCATATCCATCATCAGTATGACTGTATAAAGAAATTTTGTGCTCACCATGTTGCGCCGTTCCTGCATTTGGCCACAAAGTGCAAGTAAAGCAGAAAGTAGGTAAAAATTAGGGCTGGGACGATATATCGAGATATCGATATATTGTTGCAAAATTGTGAACGATACGCATATCGATATTTCATACGAAAAAATATGTTAATCGCCCCCCCCAAAATCTTACTTCTATTTTTCTTTGTTTATTTAACATTTGGGGTTTAATATATAAAATAATTAAGCTAAATATAAATATAGATGTGAAATGAATAATAATTAACACCACATCAGTAAAATATTTTTGTTTTACAACATATAAAAAACTATTTTGAATAAATTATTCTTATTTGCAAAGAAATAATTTGTTTATTTCAATGCAAAAACAGATTTTATAAGCAATTAAACACATCGTGATACATATCGTATCGTGGATCAAATATCGTGATACATATCGATATAGAAAACGTTGTATCGTCCCAGCCCTAGTAAAAATAGCTACTTTCGGTAGCTTTAAATACCTAGGTAGGTATTAATAGCTACCTCATATTGACTGGACCTGTTAAAATAAATAATAAACAGTCTCTCCAAAGTATGGGCATGTTTATACTTTTGAGTATTTGAAAGACAGATTGATGTGACTGAATAAATTAATTTGCAAGATACAAATTAATTAAAATACTAACACTCTTTGTAATCTGTGAAATATCTCACTGACTAAATCTATACTAATATCTTTACATGAGTTGTATAATCAGATAGTGTGATGACAAATAGCTGAATAGGTCTCATCTCAAAACTGAGCGAAAATGTATTTGCAGTACATGTATAAATATATAGTATCCTTGTTTTAACATATATTTTGAATAAGAATACTATCTGATATAAATCCCTTTGAAATAAAAATCACTTTTATAAAGAACAAATAATTATGTTGACAGTTTTTAGTAGCAATCTGTCGATGAATCAGTGATAAGCCCCAGAAATTAAATAAATAAATAAAAAGAGAATCTTAATAAGTGACTATGATACCTTATCCACACTGTCAGAAGTTTTTAAGTCGTGGTTCTACTGGCAAATGAATGAATGACATTTTGCAATTTTCTATTTACATCATTATCCGAAAGAGAACCAGCTAAACTTGATCACGTGACATTATGTTTATGAAGTCAGCAGAGATTGTAATCCTCTATCTGATTGGGCGAAAAAAAAGACTGAGGTGCATTGGCCACAGAGCTCACATTACACAAGTCTGCTTGTAATGCCCGAATAATTTAGTTACAGACCGGGAGGGGGGGATTCAACATACCTTCAACATAAAAAGAAAAAAAAAATCTTGCCAAGCAAAAATTTAAAAAAAAAAAAAAAAAATTATTTCAAAGTCCTAGAAGAAAGGGAAAGGTATTCCAATTAACTTCTTTAATTCATAACCATTGATAACCATTTCATTCATAAATAATGATTCAACTATATAGAAAAAACGTAATGTATCGAAACCCAGATTCTACATGTCTGACCCCCCCCCCCCCCTCAATATTTAGCTGAGCTGAGCTGAGTGCTTAAACACTGTAAGTGGGCTTTTCTGATCAAACTTTGTTCGTAGTCTGTCGTCCTTGTTTGTCGTCGTCGTTAACTTTTCAAGTTTCACCTTTTTCCCCAAACTGCTGGGTCAATTTCAACGTGTAAAGGAGATTCAAGTTTGTTGAAATGAAAGTTCACATCCTTTTCCAAGGGAAGATAAATAAGACTGACAATTGCGGTCTTTTACCTGACAAAGTGCTTGTAAATCCATGTTAAAATCACGAACCAGGGTAGGGTGGAGCCACTATGGACAATAACTGTTTTACATGGGAATGCATATGTATGTACAGGGGTAGAAAAATCTTCACCAAGCATGATCAGTTATACTTACATCAAAACATTCATATAGTAAAGGTAAATTCAGATTTGTTCAGATCACAACCCCCCCCCCCCGGGAATGATTGGGGCCACTATGTGCAATCAACTTTTTACATGAGTAAAAAGTCCCTTAAAAAAATCCTTAAGCATGATAGCAAAGCCATGTTCAGTCCTATCCTCAGATATAATGTAAATTCGACTTTGTTCAAATAATGATCCTGGGGATACAACGTACGTAGCTATGGGCGAGCAAAGTTTGACTTGAATAAATATAGGATCTTTAAAAAAATATTGATGGTGGAGAACAGTAAAGAAATGCATGATCAGAATATTTTTTTTCTAAGCATCCACAGAAAAGGTAGATTCATTTTTTTTAGGTCAGAACCACGGGGGGGGGGGGGGGGGGGGGGTTAGGGGCACAATGGGTAATCGAAGTTTTACATACTAATCAAATAGGGAAAATCTGAAAACTGGAAAAAAATTCTACTAAAAACAGCAATGTCATGATATAAGTCATATTAATGTAAAGCCATACTGGTAGTGTGAATGAAACTCGCTATTCCCACTTTTTAAAAATCTCAATATTCCCACTTGCAAATAACAATAGATGTTTAGATTTACCTGTATTTTGTACATTTAAAGACAGAAAATAATGAATACATCTATGAGAAAATATGATTTATTTTGGATTTTTGAAGTAATAAAAAGATCTTACAAGAAATAGCAACTTAGTACCTAAATTTAAGAACATAGTTAATTATTTGTTTACACAAAATTCCACCTACTCCCACGTGAAATTTCACCTTTTTCTACCCAATTTTCAGAAAGTGGGAATAGCTTGCATAAACCGTTTGTTCAAATCATGACCCAAGGGGTAGGGTGGCGCCACAGTAGCTGAAATTTTTAGAACGAGATACCGAGAAATTTCTGGTATCAGAAAATGATTGTTTGGAATTAAGAACTCATATTTTTAGAACTTTTTTCTTATCAATTACTGAATTAAAAATTCCATTTTTAACATAAAAAATGTCTCTGATATCAGAGATACGATTTTTTAAATTTGAAAAATCAATAAGTATTATAATTCTAAAGCGTTTTAGAAATCATAAAACTATTAATTACTTTATCATCAGATATACATGTACATGTATTTGAAAACGGAGTTTTGGTATCAAAATTAAGACTTTGCTCACGACTTTTGGGAAATTAAAAAATAGAACTAAACGAGTTCCAAAAAAAACCTTTACATATGCTCGAGTCAATTCAACAATGACTCTATGAACGAAACATCTATTTTTTTTTTTTTTGGTACTACAAATCTAGTTAAGGAAAGTTAGGAAACAGGAAAGATATATACGCATTGAGACGACTGAAAGGAGTCGAAGTTCATTCACTTTTAACAATTATTCCAAAAAACAATTTTAGTATCGATTCAGACGAGTAAATCTATTGAGGATAAAACCAGAGCCTGCGCAGTGCGGCGTTGCTACACGCCACTGTTTAATCCCATTCTACGACGAAGTGACATGAACGACTCTCCAATACACACTTTAAATATTCCATAGAGCCGTGTGTCATTGCAAATTAACCAGGTAAGGCATCTTCAAAATTTTCTTTTAAAACAGATAATTTACAGTCAAATATATCGCTATTCACAGACATTTAATTTTTATTTTACTTTGAGGAGTAAGTGCAGGTTCAATAATTAAATTGGAATACACATTACCCGTAGAAAACACATGCAAAGATCATTGGAACACGTACGCGACTTAGATTTAAAATCTCAATCTGTCTAGCATACGTGATATTACTTGTCGGTTGACAGCTAACTTTTAACGATTTTGTGAAGATTAATGATTAATCCACTCAAGATTTAAACTATTTACATATTTATTCCAAAGCCCTCGTGTGTATTGAGAGTCTGATAATTCTTACCACATACGAGAAGCATTGTTGTAACCAAATAAGAATACGATACTTGTAAATAAGTAACAGGTAAATATTTGTACATATTCACTAGGTGTTGTTTACCTGAGGAAACTCTCAACATTATAGCTGAAAATTACCTCATTCAGATTATTGCAATATTTTTATAAGTACTATATAGTATTCTTCTTTGACTTTGTTTTGAATAAAGATATGCAATGTAACTGCGTATACAAAGGAAGAACAATGTTTTAACTTGCATAACTTACTGAATGAAAATATTTTTCTTTTTTAAGAATGTCAAAAATTGTCGCCGTTTTTGGCGCCAATTGCGCCCTTGGTGCAGCAGTTGCTAAGAGTTTAGCAAAAGACAGTAACTTCATGGTCAAAGCCGTGGACCCGGATGGTTCCGGTCAATATTCCTCTGAAATTCGTGCCAGTGGTGCTCAGGTGGTTCAGTGCAATTTGGAGGACGTTGGAAGCATCAGCCAGGCACTCTCTGGCTGTGACTGTGCTTTTGTAACGACTGTTTCCAATTTCAATAACCCTGATTTCATGGACGACGAAATTCGACAAGGAATGAACATTGCTGATGCATGTGCAAAGAGTAAGGTATCGCATGTTGTGTTCAACACAGGTCTTCACACCATTAAAATTATTGGCATTGGAGCCCGCCATCTGGTGGCCAAGGCCGAAGTAGAGGCGTATATGAAAGGAAAGGGAGTTCCATTAACTTCATTATTGGTGCCTACTCTCTATGATGATCTCCTCGACATTCTCAGACCGCTACCAGCTGGACAGAATAACAGATGGCTGGGTAGGTGGTACCAATGCGTCTACTAAGAAAAACAATGTGACACCTTTAAAAATTGTTTCTCATAATATTTAATTTTTTTGCTAAAAAATCCCACATATCCAATGTTTTACTGAGCGGTCCTAAAAAGTCCCATGTTTGACCGCAGAGTGAGATGTTGGACCTGTCGATGAGATATTGGACCGCCTACGTCAGGGGTGGACAGGGTTAGCTATATCTTATTTGCGTTTGTTAAAGTTCGTAAGAACTTCACGGAATGGACTAAATCTATACGAAATTTACACCATGATATGTCAGAATAAAAAGATATAACAAAACATTAATATTTTATTGATTGTGTTTTCGGGCAAAATGCATTTAGTCGACCCCACGAACCAAATTGTTTGACTTAGGCCTAACGGCCTCAAGCACAGTTTGTTTCTTGGGTCCGATAAAACGCACGTTGCCCATGAACCAAGTCAATAAATGTATACAATGTAATGCATTTTGTATTTTGAGAATATTACTGATAACGATTAGCCATTTCTGTATCTATACTTGACTTCCCATGCCACAAGCATTTGTTGTTATTTAGCTTTAGAAATCACAAATGCTTTGATTATTTAAACTTTTTAAAGCACAAGCTTGATGAAATCGATTCGTCTAAGTCTGAAAATCTATCGATTGGTTTTTATAACCAAAGTTTTGACGACTGAAAGATTTGCTTTTATGGAGGAATATTTTGAAATAAATATTGTTTTCCACTTTGATGCAAAATGTCCGATTTCATTTTGTTTTATGCTATTCTTCATTATTATTTTTTAACATGTTTTCTTTTTTGTTTTTAATAATTAAATATTTTAATGCCATTTTTTCAGCCATTCCGATGGGAATTACACCATTGGACATGATCAGCGTTGATGACGTAGGGGACATTGTACGCGTCATCTTGAATAACAGGACCGGGCACCTGCATAAAACACATAGCGTGTGTGGCGACAAGCAAACCATTAAAGAGATGGCACAAATCTTGTCTCGTCATCTATCTCCTCTGTATTTCCAAGACAGACAGGTATTAATTACCACTACTTTTAAAAATTCATAAAAAAATCTCATTAAATGTTCATGACAGGCCCAGACCGTCATGGCAGACACTGATATATTTTTTTTCGGGGGGGGGGGGGGGGGGGGGGGGGCTGGTAGCTTCTCCCAAATATCATTTTTCAATTTACTAAACAGAAATCTATTGTTGATCATTAAGAACGCCCCCAACCCGATGTTTTTTTAAAATAATTTTGCCATAGTCCGAAATATCCGACGTGTTCCAGTATTTTTTTTTCTAACAATTTTGATATTTTACGTCAGCTATGTGCCAGGCGTAAAATATGAAAACTGTAACAAGCCTGGAAAACGTCAGATATTATACATTTATTGCATGATAGTGAGGGAAACATGAAGACTTATTCAACCAAGAAAAATCATATTCCCTGATCGAGGGCTTCGCCCGAGGGGAATATGGTATTTCTTGGCTGAATAAGTCTTCATGTTTCCCGAACATTCATGCAATGAATTGTTTATTATACCGAAACAATCAAAACCTTTCAAATAAACATAAACTGCTCTCAAATTCACTTTCATTTCTAACAAAAGTTACAAAACGTTACTAAAACTCTTTGGTCAACACATTATTATCAATTCTATGACGTAAACCAGGTTATTGTGACGTCTACTATACTCTCGGGAGTTTTCTTTAAACGAACGATAAGTTTTGCGGGAAAATGCACTAAAGAGGTGGAATATGATGAAAAGCATGCCGACGGCCGGGAAATATTATACAATTATTGACTCTTTTGGTGTTGAATATGGTTTGTTATTCACCAGAAAAATATTCATATTGACCGAGGCGAAGCCGAGGTCAATATGGATATTTTTCTGGTGAATAACAAACCATATTCAACACCAAAAGAGTCCATAATTGTTTTATTATATAGTCCGAATTCGAATAGATAAGACATTGAATGCTGAATGACGACGCCAGTTTAATTTACGAACTTCCATTGTTGAAAATAAAAAAAGTCTCCATATTACTGTTTCTAACCTCCGTGTTTTCCTTTCTGAGTTTCGCTATGCGTAACTCAGTGTAAATGTCAAAAAATAATCCTGAAATAGGTTTGAATAATTGTTTTCCTGCTCAGATACGTAGCTCGCTGCGGCCGTTGCAACCATTGTTTACAACGTTGTTTGATATTTTGATTGTGACGTCACAATGCCGTTGCACGCGCATTGCCCCTCTGGTGAATACGGCCTAAAATCCGGTGAATATGTAGTGTTATGAACTGTTTGCGTTTGTATAGATTATATAGGGAATATAAATAGACTATATAATAAGAAGTTTTACGGCCCGATCACGTGATAACTTAGAAATCAGATAACGCATTGTTTATAATATTTACAATGAGGTATAATAATATGGACTATTTTGCCCTTCTCCATATGAAATTATTTCCAAAGAGCATTGTGCATTTGCAGCATGGATATCCCCTTTTCCTTTGCATTATGTCCTCTACAAAAATTTGAATTTTTCAATTAAAATTTGTCATACAAATTTTATTTGAAAAATTCAAATTTTGGTAGAGTACAATTACATGTATCTCTTTTTAAATCTCACTAATTTTTATACGTGTTTTCTTAATGTGCAAGTTACTGAAATTGGAATCCTTTTGTCTGTATGGGTTTCAGTATATATGTGTTTGAGTTGCACATGTAAGTAATGTGCTTTTAATTTTTTTTTTTTTGCCATAGGTGACCATACATGAGTACCAGCAGCTGAATGCCCAGTTCCCTTGGTCTCAGGACTACGCTAATATGTTTGACTTTTACCTTCGTGTCGACCAAAGGTTTAACGTGGACGCTACACAACGATTAGGTTCCTCATTACGTATCAAGTGTTTCGAGGAATGGGTTCAAGCTAACTCTGGAAAACTTAAGAAAGCATTTTCTTGAAAACATGTATACATGTATTTGACACTGTCCTCATAATTTATTGTCTTAATGTATAATGGTTTGTTCACGCAGTCATAAGAACTTTTACCAGTAGTGTGATAGTCACATTTTATTGGACGCAAAACCTGTTTACACAAAATGAGAGCCTTTCGTTCACTGCTTTTGTTTTATATTTATATATGGTACTAGTATTTATTTGAATGTTTATTGTTTTGTATAAATGAAAAAACCACATCTTTGGTTGTAAAAATCGCAACTGTGATATGTAATTAAAATTAAACAAAAACAACAAAACAAAACACCCCATGCAATTAAAATATTTTTTGCGGTTGGTGGGCTGCATTTCATTTCCGGAATTTTTAAAAATACTTTTTTAAAGTTGCATTTCCAACATATAATTTTATAGTTTTCAATTCCGACATATTAAAGTTTTCATTCTACGACATACTAGTAGTCATTTTTCAGGTAATACTTTTCGTCAATGAAAGCAAGATTGAAGACTTCACTTAAAAACGTTCTTAAGAATACATCATTGAAATCCAAATTATGGGTTTTGCTTAGCTATCTTTTCTTTCCATTAAGCACTTGAATGTGTTGTGAACTTTCTCTGATCTCCGTTTCATATGTTCTGTTTAAATTTGGAATCAAATTGTTAGATACATTTTGAAAATGTGCATGGTTTTAAATAAATTCCATTTCCTGATCAATCAACCTTAAATTTTCAGAAATTTATCGCGCAAAACTCCGAAAATGAAAGAAAAAAACGTTGGAATTGAAAAAAAAACAATGTCGGATATGAAATACGGTAGTACAATTCTTTGTTATCCTTAGACTTTCAGGACGGTGTGGCTCGACATTACATAATTAGCGTCTGAAATTTACACAGCGTTTCATTCACTGTTGAAATATAAATGGGATAGAAATTCGGGCGAATTTCAACAAGCCTCATTGAAAGTCCAAGGATGAATTACAGTACAACTACAGTACAGAACAGAACATTTTATTTCTAATATAGAGCCCATAACAGACAAGTATGTGAATAGCAAACAATTATACAAAAAATGAATACAGAAAAAAAAGCAAACAATTATACAATTAATAATTGACATAAATCATTTCAACAATAATCCAGTACATGTATTCCATCATGTTCTATCAAATTTTTCTTGTGAAAAGGTATTTTGTATCTGTCCGTACACGTATATCATGATTGAGTTTTTTTCTTTAGATCAATTTTACTAACTCAACTATATCTAGGGTAATTTTTTTTTTAGATTTTCTATAGAGAACACCACTATCACCTGTCATAAACCCAGTACTGGCATTTTGGATTTATGGTCACACCCGACCCAGTAGTCCTCTCCTCCTCTGACAGACACGCGTTTCTCGAGTCCAGTGTTGAAAGATGATGTCTGCTTGCTCTTGTCTTTCTCTCTCTTTTTGGCCAAATAAAATTTGTAGAAAGACAGTTAGTTGAGGGTAGTGATGAAAAGGAAGTTTAAGGCTGTGGGGACGGGTTATTCACATGCTGAATTTTAGATGTGGATTCAGTATCAGAGGACTTGACAGCAGGCACGTAACATCAGATGGGGGAGTAGCTGCAGAACTGTAGCTCTCCGAAAAATATATTGATAGACCGGTCTGTCAAATTATTTTTTCGGAGAGCTACAGATCTGCAGCTAATGGGGGACACTTTTTTTCAAGATATGTTTTTTTTCTATAGGAAAAGTTTATTGAAAGTCTGGTTAGCTCCCCCACTCTTGGTTGCATTTGTCAAATAAGGAAAATATAGGCCTAAGGGTGATGCAGTTTTGGCACCCCTTTTTTTTTTACTTGTCAATTTTTTCAGGTAAGTTAAAAAAGAAATTTCTGGGGTTGCCCCTTTAAAAAACAATGCTATGTCACTGGACTGGGGAGGTGCAGGTGAAGAGCGAGAAGAGGTAGGTTGTGAAATAGTCCAATGGGAAGAAGAAGAAAATGAATTAAGTTAATGCTTTGGACAACTGCATGAAAAGTAATTTCTAAAAATAAAAGTTAATGAAAAATATAGTTTATGTATGACTTCTTAAATATCCATACATTTTTATTCATCATATTACTTCTATATTTATTAATATAATAAATGTTTTCCCACCATAAATTAACGATTTATGCATGTTGTCTATTCATTCATTACACCTCTTCAAAACATAGGGTGCACCAATGACTGCTTTTGCCACTTGTGAAGTTCCTTTGCCTATAAGATAGGTTAATGAACTATGTATTTCAGTAAAAATAAATGAATAAAAATATTTATGTATTAATTTTACTGATTTATTCTTATCATTTAAATTCTACAAATTAAATAAAATAAAGCAGCTAATTTTTTTGAACTTCCACAATAACATATGCCCTTCATCACCTGAAAATAATCACCATTGTTCATCTTTAAATGCTCACTTCTTTAATGAATACATTTTAAAACCTTACATGGACCACCGTCTTCATTATTTTAACATTTACTATCGTAAAGTAAAACTGTATTTTTAACACTGTCTAAGCTTCCATGGAAATCGATCCCGAAATGCAGATTCGCCCTCCTCCGACTCATTTATTTAGTTTCGAACTTTCATTTCCGGTGTAGGAATTCTTCGTCTTCTTCTTCTTGATCATTGATGGAGCGTCTGTGATCTAACCAGTCGGTGATCTTTTTTAAGCATATTCAATTTTCATTCATAGTTTTACTAAGATGCAATAATGAAGCCTTCCCCGACTTTTTTTAATCTGATATTTCCCCCCCCCCCAAAAAAAAAAAAAGAGAGAGAGAGGGCTAGATTATTGCAGCTAACTGGCTAAGTTTTACTACATATGTCTTAAAATTCAACCTTACTCGAGGATTTTTCATTCTCTGTCACATCAATATTATAGCGACCTATATTATCAAAAAGGGGCTCTTATGAATGGTATCATTTGCTATATAATGTTATGGGTCCACATGCACCTGACATTAATTATTTTTCTTTTAATAAAAAATAAAATAAGTAATGTCAGGTGCCTGTGGTAAGTCCTGATTGATGTAAAAAAAAAATTACCATGTTGGAAATCTCCCGCATTTCTTATGGGCAGCGGAAAGGGCAAAAATTACCATAATGAGAAAACAAACAATTATTTTAATTTCAATGACCATAAAAACTTAACAAATATACAATGCATAACCAACAGACCTTTTCGCCTTTTCGGACAGACAAATATACATTAAAGAAAAACCAACGTAACAAACATATATGAATGCAAACCAACGATCATCTTTGCAGAACAAACGTACATAAAAACACGACAAGCGAAAAAAACTTAACAAACGTGCAAGCGGTAAATCTAGTCTTCCCGGCTCCCGACGGTCTAGTTTCTTGTTTTTTTTTGTTTTTTGTTTTTGTTTTTTTTTTTTTTTTTTAATTTCGATTTCTTTTTTGTCGGTGTACAGAAAATCTTTTCTATTTTTTTTCGGTTGATTTATCTAAAAATTTCAAATGAAAGAAAAAAAATTACATAAAAATATCTCATTCTCATGAAGGCCGTTTCGTCTTTTTTTGTAACATAAATTGCTTTTCCCTAATTCTTTAAATATTGCAAGAATCTATTAAGATAACTTTACAGTGACATATATGACTGGCACACAGCAACATTTCCCAATTTTAAGAGCAAGGTCAAAATTTTAAGAGTTATGTAGTACATGTATATCAGGAAAAAAATTGGTACTGAAAGAAGTTGAACCTAACACCCCACCCCCACCCCCAACACACACCCTCACTCACACACACAAAATAGTATTTTTGAGTTTAGGCTATTTCATTTTAGCTTCCTTTTTGTTTTTGCATGTCAAGTTTTTAAAATCTTTTTTTCAGCTAGATTGAATTTTTTTCTCTGGTTGCCCCCTCCTTTCAAAAATGATGCTATGTCAATGTATAACAATGCAATACTTTCATTTTGCATTGTTTTACCATAATTACAATATTAAATTTAGCTATTTTTATGAAACTTTTGATTAAAATCTTTTTTGAAATACAATCATTTTGATGTTATGAATTTTTATAGAATTTAAATGTTCATTTTTTTTTTACTAACACCACCACTTTTCACTGAAATACTAACTCCATCTTTCTGAGAAGAAATATCTTCTCTCTATCAATATTTCTTATATCTTTAAACATACATGGACACAGATTTGAAGTTAATTTTATTTCATCTTAAAGTTATTGAAACAAGATTGCCACTTTTCCTAAGTTTTAGGAATAATATTAAAATTTGTGAGAGTGCAAGGATGTGTCAATCAAACCCGTCTAAAAAGTTTTAATAACTTTGAGATGAAATAAGATTTTTAATATATTTTTGTGTGAAATGCTATTAATATATAAAAGTCGTAATACTATATAGAAAATATTTACTTCAAACCTTTAATATCTACGACACCTTACGTCTCGATCTGTATCGATGTCCGTTTTTTGGTTTTTATATTTATAACGAAGTACTACATTTACCGCTTTTTGGCAGGTGATACTGCTGATTCAGTAATAAATACGCAAATTTGTTTAAGTTTTTACATATCATTAAATTCATCTAAAAAGAAAATGTGCCTTAGAAGTTTCAAGCTTTTCTGTGCACCGACAAAAAAGAAATAAAAAAAAAAACGGGACCGTCGGGAGCCGGGAAGACTAGATTTACCGCTTGCACGTTTGTTAAGTTTTTTTCGCTTGTCGTGTTTTTATGTACGTTTGTTCTGCAAAGATGATCATTGGTTTTGCATTCATATATGTTTGTTACGTACATGGTCGTTGATTTTGCTTTAATGTATATTTGTTCTGCGAAAAAGTCTATTGGTTATGCATTGTATATCATTTGTAAAGTTTTTATGGTCATTGAAATTAAAATAATTGTTTGTTTTCTCATTATGGTAATTTTTGCCCTTTCCGCTGCCCATAGTTTCTACCACCGCCAAAACAAACACATGAGATATCCAATGATATGTTTACGATAGGTTTAAATACCTATATAGCTAAAAATAGATATATAGCTACATGTATCTATAGAGTAATTTTCCTGGACATCCATTCAACTACAGGTGAGGAGTTAGCAATTTTATCCATAAAGTCAATAAAATTACTCGATTGTGCAAGCCATGAGCTATGCGTTAGCATAGCAAACCTCTGGGTTGACACACACACAAAAACTTGTTCTAATCACAGGTAAGCTGCAAATTTTGTGCCAAAATTAGACCAGGCAAGAACTGCATGCAAAAATTATCTCCATTTCTTATAAGACATGCCGCCACCCCTTGAGACGCAGAAACTGCCATCCTTATATATATAGTGTCACACTGAGTTTGAGCCAAAATGACTTTCAAATTTCTGAAATATTTTGATCAACAAGGAACCAATAAAGCTAAGTTCTGTTGCAATACTTCATTGCAATTTAAGATAGGCCTATTCTAAAAGAATCAAACCCTTAGAGGGTCAATTATGATATGGAAATTTTTATACATCTAAAGTTGAAAATTTTGAAACCCCATCCTAAAAAGTAATAGTGTTTGAGAATCGGAGCTGTTTTTAACTTTTTGAGGTTGCCTGATTGTTGTTCCCTTCCATAAGATATAATTTCTGAACTTGATTAGAGCTAGGTAACTGTGTTCATTTGAAGATAAACAGTTTCATACTGTGTCTACATATTGTTTGTTAATTTCATTCAGGGGCTTCTTGATTAAGCCATTATCACAAACATGAAACTATGACCAATATATATGATTCCCTCAAATTCTGGCCATGGTTGAAAAAAAAAAGAAAAAAAAAAGGATATTTCAATTTCAAAGCTCGATTAGATATTTCAATTTCAAAGCTCATTAAAATAGGCTAGGACTGAAAAAAAAACAGCAGAGTTTTCAATAAAGGAGGGTGGTGGTATTGTGATTTTTAACTTGTTCAATAATTTTGATTCACTGCTTCAATTTTTTTTTTTGTAATTTGCAACATAATCTAGAGTTTTCAATAAAGGAGGGTGGTGGTATTGTGATTTTTAACTTGTTCAATAATTTTGATTCACTGCTTCAATTTTTTTTTTGTAATTTGCAACATAATCTATAGGTAATAATTTCTGAATTGAGCCTAAAAAATGGATAAATTCAGCTCTTCACTCAAGAATTATTAACTTAATCACTGCCCTATACAATATGTTTTAAAATGAATCATCTAGGCAGCAAACATATTATTTTAAAATACAGTGTATTCATGTTGACTATTAAGCCCTATAGCTCTGTCAAATTAACTACAAAAAAGTTCATTCCTCTACAGTCTAAGCTACAGGTATTTGAAATTTTGGAGTGAAACTGATTGCAGTATTGGAAGAAAAACCCCAACTTGAGTTACTAAAATGTTCACTTTTTTCTTCAGCCAGTCTTAATATGAAGTACATGTATTGTAAATGTATTACATTTAGCTGTGTATTCTTTTTAACGCTTTTTGCAGAAAGCAACATCCACTAATTCAAGTACAATGCTAAATGTTTTGCATATGTAGATATATAGATAAGAACAAAAGGAAATCAAATCTTTGCTAACCTGTTCAAAAATAATCATTTCCTCCAAATATTGTACACAATTAATATTATACATTTACAGTATGTATCAGGAAAGGGTTAAGTCTTATACTGGGAATAAATTCATGTGGACATGCAGGGTCCAAAGGACTGAATAAAATGTAAATCTGACAATATCAGAGTCAGCTGGATCAGCAGTCCTTTGTCACTGTGATTATAGATACATGTACCTAGAGACTTTGCTTTTTAATTAAAATCATGAAGGTTGCATGATACATGTATATTGCAAATCTTTGATATTGGTAGATCAGAGACATTGTAAAATTTAACAACACTTAAAATTACAATGATTAATTTCATGCTTATATAATTTATTATTTTTAACATTTCAGATTTTTATGAATCAAGTTAATTAAAAAAGGGCAGAATCATGACGGATCTAAATGTTGAAGTGCCGTACAGACTGTTAAAGAACTTAATGTCATTAGCAGCTATGGAAGAACATAGCATGCTGAAACTAGCCGGATTAACTCTTCTGCAAGAATTTCTCAAAAATGACCCCAAGGGCGAGGTCAAACTGTCATTTTTGCAGCAGGGAATCTTAGAATCGTTGCTATTGACTTTTGACAAGGGCTTTGACAACCCCAGAGACCTGGTGTATCTAGATGTGTCTTTGAATTGCATCTTCTTCCTCTCAGAGCTTCCAGTGAGCCCAGTCCAACCACTCATCTGTGAGCAAGTGATAAAAAGAATGATACAGCTAATTGACCAAAAAGGGGCCTTTTACCATTACTTACCCAGTGTTAAATTAAATCTTCAGAAGATGTGTGAAAATAAACATTTGATTGGTCGAGTTTACACAAATAACTTAAAAACTGACCAGTGGGATGGAGTATATGGGACAATCAAAGATCAGCTGTCATCCCTTCCTTCTCTGCCAGAAAATGTGTATGTATGTGATGTTGTTGATTCGGGGGGTTACGAAGGAGGACTGAACATCAGGGAACATCTTCTGAGTAGGAACTTAGCCTGGGCTGATACTAAATTTGTCAGACCTAGCAAAACAGGTTAGATACCTTATCATTATGTTTAGTTGCTGTCTCATCCAATAGAATTCAGTAAGTTGAAGAGGCAATCTTCAAGCTCCATTTAACTTTCTAATCTAAGGGGTGTACATTGTATGATTCATGAATGTTGTGTTACACATGTTGTGGTCAAATTTTGGTTTATAAATGAAACATTTTGAACACAGGTGCTTGACATTTTTAACCTTTCTTTTCATAAATAAAAATATCCCCTCTACTATATTTATAGTATAGGGGATATTTTTATTTTTGAAAAGAAAGTTTAAAAAACGTCAAGCGCCTGTGATTTTGAATTTGCCCATGAATAAAAAGAAATTATACAAAAAGCATGACCCCCAAAAGCTTGTTACATTTTCAGAAATAAGATACTTTTTACTTTTGAATGATTTTGTAAATTAATCCTATGATATGGATTTAATTAAGAAATTTGAAAATGTAAGCCTAAATTTTTCATATTTATAATTAAAATATACTAAATGTGTTAATGCAGGTCAGTGGTTGTAAGTTATATTTTTCAGTTTTTGACCAATCTGAATGTCTGTTTTCTTTTAATTTGTAAACTGCTTTCCTGAACATTCAGACATGGAGGAAATTAACATATAGCATGAATGTTAAAAAGCATGGAATTTCATAAATCAGCATAGTTTGTTCTTTTGCAATAAATTTTGTGAAATATTTCTATTGAAAGGGATTTGATCACAGTAATTTGACACCCCTACCTAATTAACTGGATTTTTCATACATGTGTAAATTTATAATTAAAAAATTAGATGATTTAATTACTATAGTTTCAAAGAAGTTAAAATCCATATAACTTGATAGATTTTGAAAGTATGCAATAAGTCCTTTAATTTACTTACAGATGATGATGAGGATTGGAAAGACATATTAATCACCCATGTTGTAGAAGGACCCGTTTTCTGGGCACAGATAGGGATAGATACCATTCAGAATGCTCAGAAGATCCAAGCCATACTGAATGTGTATTGGAAAAATGGAGCACTAGAAAATTACAAATGTATAAAGGGGGACAATGTGGTGGTCCTGCAGGTCATCAACAATGAGGTTTCTCCAATTCGGGTCACAGTGAAGGAAGTGAACGCAAGGGGAGTTCATGCATGGGCTCTTGACTTTGGACAGATGCTAACTGTGGACAGAAAGAATGTATTTGTTTTACCGTGTGAGGTTCAGCTGGACGTTTTTCCTCCACAGGCCTCTCTGTGCTGTATTGATGGTATGGATTTCATTATTTAGTTAAAGTTAAAAAATTTATTCAGTGAAACTTCATATATTTCATACATATAAGTTTTAAAATTTGATCATTTTTGTACATCTTCATAAATGTGTTGAAGGAGACTTTAAAAATTCCACAAGTCTCTTTGTATAAAATGCTGCCTGAATCTGGAATGTTTGCCAAAATCTGGCCAATTTTTATGAAACCAGTGGTCTCTATACTATAGACATGTTTTACTGTATTCAGTTCAGGCTGTCAGTTTGTACAGTACATGTAACTGTAGATGTACACTGATGTTCTTCCCTTTCTTTGATAGGTCTACAGCAGCCCCCATATAGTGAGACGGCTGTGGGGACTGGGTTAGCCATACTGTGTAACCTTGTCAAACGGTCCTTTCCAGCAGGTATAGCCATCTGTTAATAAGAAATTAATAACAGGTTGTTATGCAAAGCCAGTTTTTTAATCCATGCATAACATGGTCATGGTGCATATAATACATCTTTAATATATTATACACATAAAAAGGTTATAAAGAAGTGAATTGAAATGGTACATGTGTAGGTATTGTTTATTATAACTGATCATTTCTGTGTTAAGTCTATTTTTTATCTTCCTGCTGTGCATTAATTTGATGTATTGAAGTGCTTTTTGCAATCTGATTAAAATCAGATCTATGTTACTCTCAGAAATTCTGATGGTCGTTATACAAAGATCTTTGTACAGTGACCGTCAGAATTTGGGAGCATAACAAAAATCTGATTTTAATCAGATAGATATTTTTGATGATACTTCTTATAAAACTCCCATTAAGAAAAGCATTTGGAATTGCTTTATAACTACGGTACTTGTAATCTATGAAATATATAGTGATAATACTGGTGATACCTACATGTACCAGATAATCATTTATTGAATGACTGAGAAAATTCATCTATGCACTTTCTTAAATTGCTATTTATGGTTATGTAAAAAAAAATGTTTTAAAACCGTGTAACTTTCTCCACTGAAAATTCATCTATGCACTTTCTTAAATTACTATTTATGGTTATGTAAAAAAAAAAAAAAAGTTTTAAAACCGTGTAACTTTCTCCACTGACAAAGGAAATTTCTGGATGGTAAATCTAAAATACCAGTTCATTGATTACAGGGCACCTGCTTCAGCAGTTGGGTGGATTAGAGGTGTGTTTATCTTTCCTGAAGACCTGTCCTAATGTGGAATTAAAACTACAGACCTGTCAGTTACTGTGTAACCTCTCCTGTATCCCAGCCATCTCCAGCAAATGTGCAGAGAACCAGTTTATCCCTGTTATGATTGGTAAGAAGAAAAGTCCATTCCATTGATACATTGTATGAAAGCTGTGAATTGAGATGTGAATTCAGGAAAACAGTCAAGAATAAAATTATGAAGCAGAGTGAAGTGTCTACCAATAGTACTAGTTATAACTATTTTGTAAGAAACATACTCAACAAATCTTCGATCATATCTTAACTTGCAAGTAGTGTAAAATAGTCTCAGTTGAAAATAATAGTCGTCTGTGTTTGAAATGTGGGGCCAGTAAATTTGTTGAATACAAAATCTAGTGATACAGACATACAGAAAGAAATACGACTTTGGGGTTTTTATTTTGTAGACTGTTTACAGGAGTACTTTGAAATGAAACCTTCCACAAAAAAGAATGAACTCCTGTTGGCCTGTCTTAGAACACTGTGCAATCTGATGCATTATAATGATGTTAACAGGTCCATATTTTACCAGTTCCAAGGTAATCACACTTAACAGTCAAAAAGTCTCCAAGACACTTCAGCAATTCAAGGAAAATTCTCTAGAAATTAAAATGTACAAACTTGAGGAGCCAGTGTTCATTTAATTTCTAGGTATGGAAGCTGTGTTAAAGGTCTCCTTGTTGAATGGTAGAAATCACAGTGTATATAAGGCAGCTACCAAATGCATCAAAATGTTTATCTGCAAGGCACTGGAGAGGAATATAAAGGATAATGTGATAAAGAAACAGCCTAGCTTTGAGAAAGGAGAGAAATTAAAACTAAGTCGGGATACCCCATTGTAAGAATAAACTTCTTGATTTGTTCATATTGATGTATTTTGTTTGAGTAATACATTTTTAAACATTACCATGTGTGTTAGATTTATTTTTGATTTTGGTCCTCATGTATAGGGTTATGTCGAAAGTCATTGAAGAAAAGGATGAAAACAGCAAGTTTATATGGAAACCAAAAGCTATAGAGAAGGTTGTGGATGAGTCCAGATTTCAGGAGGTTTGATGATAATACATGTACCTCAAGAAGTAAATCATGCTTATTATTTTTGTTTAAACTGTTTATAGATTTCATTTTTAAAGAAACTCAATTGTCCATAAACATTTTGGACAAAAAAAATTAAAATAAACGCTCAAGATACACTGTACATCGGACATCCTGACAAGGACATCATGCTACCTGGTATTCTTTTGTACAAAAGTAATTTGAAGCATTGTACAGATAAGAAATATATATATATATAATGCAATATTGTTAGCTCACCTGAGCCGAAGGCTCAAGTGAGCTTTTCTGATCAAAATTTGTCCGTCGTCTGTCGTCGTTGTCGTTGTCGTTGTTGTTGTTGTTGTCGTCGTTGTAAACTTTTCACATTTTCATCTTCTTCTCAAGAACCACTGGGCCAATTTCAACCAAACTTGGCACAGAGTATCCTTGGGTGAAGGGGATTCAAGTTTGTTCAAATGAAGGGCCGCGCCCTTTTTCAAGGGGAGATAATCATGAATTTGTTAAAAATTAATGGCATTTTTAAAAAATCTTCTTCTCCAGAACCGCTGGGCCAGGAAAAATGAAACTCATGTGGAATCATCCTCAGGTAGTGTAGATTCAAGTTTGTTCATATCATGACCCCCGGGGCAAGGGTGGGGCCAAAATGGCCGACCCAAGTTTTACATAGGAATATATAGGAAAAATCTTTAAAAATCTTCTTCTCCAGAACCACTGGGCCAGGAAAGATGAAACTCATGTGGAATCATCCTCAGGTAGTGTAGATGCAAGTTTGTTCAAATCATGACCCCTGGGGCAAGGGTGGGGCCAAAATGGCCGACCCTTGTTTTACATAGGAATATATAGGAAAAATCTTTATAAATCTTCTCCTCAAGAACCACTGGGCCAGGAAAGATGAAACTCATGTGGAATCATCCTCAGGTAGTGTAGATTCAAGTTTGTTCAAATCATGACCCCCGGGGCAAAGGTGGGGCCAAAATGGCCGACCCAAGTTTTACATAGGAATATATTAGAAAAATCTTTAAAAATCTTCTTCTCCAGAACCGCTGGGCCAGGAAAGATGAAACTCATGTGGAATCATCCTCAGGTAGTGTAGATTCAAGTTTGTTCAAATCATGACCCCCGGGGCAAGGGTGGGGCCAAAATGGCCGACCCTTGTTTTACATAGGAATATATTAGAAAAATCTTTAAAAATCTTCTTTGAGAACCACTGGGCCAGGAAAGATGAAACTCATGTGGAATCATCCTCAGGTAGTGTAGATTCAAGTTTGTTCAAATCATGATCCCCGGAGCTAGGATGGGGCCAAAATGGCCGACCCAAGTTTTACATAGGGATATATAGGGAAACTTTTTAAAATCTTCTTTTCAAGTACTTCAAAGCTATGATTAGTGATATTTATATGGAATCATCCTCAGGTAGTGTAGATTCTAATTTGTTCAAATGATGAACGCCTGGAGGGGGGGGGGATAAATTCAAGCCCGATGTGCTCAGGTGAGCGCTGTGGCCCCTGGGCCTCTTGTTTGAATTAAGTTATAAATGGCAATGTTTCTATTTTCATGAACAGGTTGAGAGCAGTGATGATGAGCTTACGAACCACCCAGTCTCTTTGTTCCACTCCCAGCTGAAAGAACAAGCCCAGCTGTCTACAGGTTAGTAAAGTCTGAGGTTTTTCAGGTGGACAATTAAAATATCACTAATTGTCAGCTCAGCAACAAAATACCTGGTACATGTACTCATTTATTTTTATGGGTGTCTTTTAGCAGTGTATTAAGCAGTTCCTTTATTGTGGTTGGTACTTTTATGTTAAGGCTCTATACTACGTATTTGCTTTGTTAATTGACCCTTTTTTAAAAGCAAATTTAGCCAGTACTTGGTACTATAATGTGTTTTAGCTCTTTATTTGCTATGTAAGTTGACTTTTTCAGTAGTTTTAGCATGTTTTGCACTTTGCACTCATTTGTGTGTTTAGGCTTCCTATTTGCTTTTTCAGTCGACTTTTCAGCAGTTTAGTCTGTATTGTACCTTGCACTCATTTGTATGTTTAGGTTTTCTACATGTATTTGATTTTTAATAAGTTGTCCTTTTCAGCAGTATAACTTTGCACTTATTTGTATGTTTAATATGCTGTCTATTTGCTTTGTAAGTTGACTTTTTCAGCAGTATTAGCTTGTATTGTAGATAGACCTGCTGTAGCTGTTGATGTAGCAGATGTATACAGAAGTTCTCAACAGAAAGAGGTCTTTGTATTAGGTGGGTACACAGAATTTTGAACAGTTTTGCTTGGTAACCGTATGTAACACCAATACATATAATTCTAGGGATGAATAAGTAGTCTCAACCTGAGTACATTGATATATTTTAAAAGCATCTGATATTTAAACAAAAATTTGACAATGCCTTTATAATTGAGATTTTTGACTGTATATAATTGAAAAAAATAGGTAAAAGGTGATTATTTCCATCTATTAATTAAAAAGTTTTTATACATTTAAAGGTTCTACTGTGTCCATTCAGAACAGCCCCACCAATGAATTGAGGCCAAACAAGACCATCCAGACAATTTCTGTGAACACAGTTGTTCAGCATGTGTGTGGGATGCTGAATAGTGGTAAAACATCAAATTCTATTTCATTTTACATACCTGACTTACTGGTATATTGATCTTCACTGTGCCAGTTTTCTTTTCCTGTGGACTTATCTTTGCATGTTTTACAATCTATGTAACTAGTAAAGTTTTTTTTTTATTTATATGAAATCTTTTTTTTTGTTTCTCATGCTTTATAACATACAGTCTAAATACATTAATAGTATGAAACAAATTTTGCAAGGAATACCTCTGTATGCATTCAAATGTGAAATTCACAGAGCAGATGTAGAGAGACAAAAAATTCTACTGTATTACAGCGAATTACAAAATAGTGGTAAAGTTTTCAATAGCTTGCTAGATAGCTCAATAGGGAATAGAATTTGGTCTAACAAGTATCACATTAGGTTTGAATCTAGGTCATGAGGTTACTCAGGTGTATCATTAGTTTTTACAGGTAAACGTGAGTTGATTTCAATGTTGTTTGAAGCCACATGTATCTGCCCATGTGTTCTGCTGTAAATAAATGCATTATTCTTCTTTAATTGCAAACATTTTTTTCAGTAGAATTTTATACCAACTCTTTCAGTAATGCATAAATCTTCTGCATACTGTACTTTCTGCTTGCTTTAAAGTCTTGTCACTTCCGAAACAAACACCTTTTTAATCTATGTCCGTGACCTGCAAGCAATTCCAAATTAGAGGGTAATTTTTTCTTTAGGACAAAAATTTCATTCTTGTCAATAAACAACACCAACAGCACCACGTGCTTTAGATTAAACTGTTAAAAATTGCTCAATCCTGCATCCGAATATTTCCAAAACTTTGAATACACTACTTGTTAATTGTACTCTTCAAAATCTCGTCACTCGTGGTAATTTGGTAAGATTTTATAATCTTGTTAGATTAATTTTAAAAGCTTTTAAAAAAGTATTTGAAAACAAAATACAAGAGAAAATATTGGGGAGGTTGAGAATGGAGGGATCAAACTATAATTATGCAAAAAGTTGCAAATTTTTACTGTTGTTGGGGCCCATTTTAAGAAGGAACTTAGTTCTAGACTCTCATCACTGAATAATTTTGTGAGTTTAATTGCTTTATAAAATTATCTTACTAATTTTTTCATAAAAAGTATAAAATAACAATTTAATTACATGATGTAAAAAATAAAATAAATTGCAAAACACTTAGCTTAAACAGATTTTCATAGAGTTACTGAATAAAGAAATTTACTTTGTTTAGAGATGCTGATAATTAATAAATTTAATATGATTATAAAATTAGGTGTTACATATATTATTATTATATTTATGTGTTTATTTATAATCAATGAGTTGAGAGAGAATTGGAGTGGGAACCTAACTTCCTAATCTTGTTAGACAATAACTTTTACGAGAAGGGGGGATATGTCATTCTTTAATTCTGCAAATTTATTAAATTGCAATTAAAGAAGAATTATAATGCATTTATTTACAGCAGAACACATTGGCTTATACATGTGGCTTCATAGAACATTGAAATCAACTCACATTTACCTGTAAAAACTAATGATACACCTGAGTAACCCCATGACCTAGATTCAGACCTCATGTGATACTTTTTAGACCAAATTCTACACCCTATTGAGCTATCCAGCAAGCTATTGAAAACTTTACCACTATTTCATAATTCGCTGTAATGTCAACACTTATTCTAGACATTTTTATAATAGAAGTGAGAAAAGATGGTAATATTGTTTATCTCAGAACAAATGATTAGATAATAAGCATACTTTTCTGTCATTAAAGGAAAAGGAGGCAACATATATTTTGGATTGTCTACCACTGGAAAGGTTATCGGGATGAACTTTACCCGTGACGATCGGGACGAGTTTCGTCTGGGTGTAGACAAGATGATGACGGATCGTCTATGCCCCTGTCTCCTTCACTCCTGTTTTGACGTGGTTTATATACCTGTTGTACAAAAGCCAGAATCAGAGGATGATGGGTCACAAGAGTTAATGAACATTCCAGACCTGTTTGTTGGAAGTAAGGACTTTAATGAATAATGTTTTTAGGTCACCTGAGTAACTCAGGTGACCTATTGCTATCCGTTTTTGTCTGTCGTCGTGTGTTAACATTTGTACATTTTCAGTTCTTCTCTGAAACCACTGAACCAATGTCAATCAAATTTGGTATACAGCATCTATGGGTGAAGGGGAACAAAAATTGTGAATTTCATGGTCCCCGCCCCCCTGGGGCCTGAGGGGTGGGACCAAAACCACTAAAATTGTCGCAATCTTTAAAAATCTTCTTCTTTACTCCTGGACATTAAGCAGGCAAACTGTTTGCATGAATGTTATGAGCATTGAGTCCTCTACCAAAATTGTGAAATTCATGGCCCCAGGGTCAGGGGTTCTGCTGCTAGGGCGGGGCTATATAGATTATATAGTGAAAATGCATTATTTCTTTGAAAATCTTCTTCTCTGCTTCTGGGTATTAAATAAACAAACTAAGCACATAGTTATGATAAGCAAGAGTGCCTTTTCCAAATTGTGAAATTTATGCCCCCTGGGTCAGGGGTTCTGGTGTAAGGGCAGGGCTCTATTGATTATATAGTGAAAATGCATTAATTCTTTGAAAATCCTCTTCTCTGCTTCTGGGTATTAGATAAACTAACTAAGTACATAGTCATGATGAGCAAGAATGCCTCCTATAAAATTGTGAATTTTATGGCCCCAGGGTCAGGGGTTCTGGTGTTAGGGCTAGGCTCTATTGATTATATAGTGAAAATGCATTATTCTTTGAAATCTTCTTCTCTGCTTCTGGGTATTAAATGAACTAACTAAGTACATAGTTATGATGAGCAAGAGTGCCTTTTCCAAAATTGTGAATTTTATGGCCCCAGGGTCAGTGGTTCTTGTGTTAGGGCAGGGCTCTATTGATTATATAGTAAAAATACATTCATTCTTTGAAAATATTTTCCTTTGCTTCTGGGTTTTATGACAATGTTCCAAGGGAACATATAAGGGAATAAATATTTTTGATGAAGAAAGGTGCATCAAGCAAAGTGGGGTTTTTTTATGCCCCCTGGGTCAGAGGGGGGGGGGAGTTACATAGTCTGAAAATAAATGATTGCTTTGAAATCTGCTCTTTGGTATTAATCAACCATTTTATGATAAAATTTGCAAAATTTTGAATTATGTGGCCCCTGGGTCAGTGGTTCCTTTGGGGTGAGGTGCACAACTGGGTATAAAGTGGAAGTGCATTTTCTCTTTGTTACTCTGATCTACCTCTGGGTATTAAGTAAATAGAGTAAGCAAGCTAAGTTAATAATTATGATAAGCAATGGTGCCTATTTCAAAATTGTGAATTGTGATTTTCATGGCCTCTGGTTTAAAACACGAACCAAATTTAATTGTTTGAAAGTTGTTACACAATACCCAGGTGACCTATAAGGCCCATGGGCCTCTTGTTTTATAAAAGAGTTAAACATGCATAATGCAAAGTGCCAGGGATGAACATGCAATCATACCTGTAATTAAAGTTCCAAATAGTGGTACATATTAAGACCATGTGGAATGGTATTCACTTCTTTATAAGTAAAAATGCATTATATAAAGCATATTTATTTTAAGTCTAGGGCCTTTTACTGTATAATGTGAAAGAACTAAGTTAAAAATATTACCGTGTACTTTAAAGTAACATTTTGTGTGGGTTGAGGAGTAATGGATTTAGGCAAAAATCTTTAGAAATCTTCTTCTCAAGAACCACTGGGCAGAAAAGCTGAAACTTATGTAGAAGCATCCTGGGGTTGTGTAGATTCTAAACTGTCCAAATCTTGACCCCTCATACTTGATAACATAGGGTCAGAGATAATGCAAAGCACTGCCAACTAAAATTACATTCAGAGGGGAAAAAAGCTCAAAATGAACTGAAATTTTTAACATTTTGAAGAGGTTTTGGGGTCTTCACAAAAATCCATGTAAAATAAACTGCAAAACTTTACCTAAAATTAAAACCTAGTTGTTGACTGAGTAAATGTGGAATAAAGCAATAATTTTTTTTTGTACATGTACATACAAATGTTCTAAATTATGCAATACATGTATTTAATTGTTATTTCATTATAAATGAATACATGATATGACACTCTTTTATTCAAATGATATAACACTTTTACAGAGATAGTTCTTACTCCATCAAAAGGCACCTTTTACACAGTGACACCTGAGGAAGATTGTTACTACAGGTTTGGGTCCCGTACAACCGCCCTCACTATCCAGGTAAATTTAAACACACGGACTGTTTATCCATTCAGGTTACAGCATCCCTGTCTATCCAGGTAAATTTAAACACACGGACTGTTTATCCAGTCAGGTTACAGCATCCCTGTCTATCCAGGTAAATTTAAACACACGGACTGTTTATCCAGTCAGGTTACAGCATCCCTGTCTATCCAGGTAAATTTAAACACACGGACTGTTTATCCAGTCAGGTTACAGCATCCCTGTCTATCCAGGTAAATTTAAACACACAGACTGTTTATCCAGTCAGGTTACAGCATCCCTGTCTATCCAGGTAAATTAATACACTCTGACTGTGTTCCCAGTTAAACTATTTCTCTGTCTATCCAGGCAAATAAATACACACTGACTGTCTATCAGTTAGATTACATTTTCTCTGTCTATCCAGGCAAGTAAAAATGCACATCGACTGTCTAAAATTCTTTGTCTATCTAGGCAATATAATACTCACTGACTATCTATCCAGTTAGATTATACAATTAGAGTCTGAATCTACCACAATATCACTGTATACAGGTTAGTATTCCATTTCTGATACCAAATTATATTCAAGCAATTGTTACATGTACTGTAATTTAATTACAGCTTACTTCAAATGCTTATTTTCATTTTAATTGAGTCTCTTTCAAATAAAACTTTGAACAAGTTTAGAAAAATCAAGTATCATAATTGTAAAATCGTCTCAAACCCGGACAGAAATGTTAGAAACCAAGTGTATCTTTTCCTTTAGACCAGTATCAAAGTTAAATCTCATAGCAGACATCCCTGATGAAAATTTGTAAAGCATTTTACTTCCAAAAGACTAAAGTATTACACACTGTGACTGCAATGTCTTATGAAGACTGAGAAACTTTGCAGTTTCGGTTTTTCAGTAGAAGAATTCCATAACGTGTTATATATTTTTATGTTCACAGGAACTACGACACTTGATCATACTGGAAGAAGAAGAGGAATTTCGGGATAAGATAAAAAAATTAAAGGCAGAATTAAAATCTCTGCAGCAACAAATGGGAGATGAAGTCTGATATTCCCAGATAGGCTACTTTATATTTCTCCAGTATTGTGTTCATTATAAATGTAAAACATGGGAACAATTTTGCTTTTTTTTTATACCAGTGTGACGAAATCATGACCATTTTTAAAGTTTTTTTTATTACTCAGGGAAGTTTTAGTAGGATTTTAACTTGATTTTCAGTTTATTTTTCTAGTTTTACAGGTTTTTTTTAAATTGTTCATGCAAATTACCCAAAAGATTCTTTTTGAACATAAGAAGTTGTCTTTGAATTCTGAAAAAATTACTTGAGGTATATTAGCAATTGTTGAAAAAAGGCTTTACTGGTATACATTTCATATCATCAATGTTTACAGCCTGATATGCAAAGTACACGAAAATTTTAATCATTCATTGTAATTGTTGCATGATAAAAACGAAATAAAGTACAGTATTATATTCTTATCAGTATTTTAAATTTAGCTCAGGTATAGATTCATAACTGGCTATTCATGTAAGTCTTAAATACTCAGTAGTGCAATCTTTATTTATGTTTTTGAAGAGAGCATTTAATTTAATACTTTTAAATGCATTCTAGAAACTTATATATGATGCTTGAAGTTTCAACTAATTACTTTATAGATTATATTTTTATACGCTCTTCTTAAGACGGGAGGTATTATGTTATAGGCTTCATGTCCGTCCGTCTGTCCATTCGTGACTGGCTCATAACTTCAACACTATTAGGCCTAGGATTATCAAACTTTGTCAACTGATACTTCTTGGGTAGATGGTGTGTCGCGCGCAAAAAGTAGGTCGCTCTGACCTTTAATTAAGATGCTATGACCAAATATGGAAAAATCCTGTCTGGCTTATAACTAGAAAACTATTAGACCTAGAACTATCAAACTTGGCAAATATATACATCTTGGGTAGAAGGTGTGTCGCGACGTATTTTAAGGTCACTGTGACCTTTAATTTAAGTGAATTTTTAAAAAAAAAAACTATAATAAGTCTTTAAAAAGTTTTGAATTTCATAATCCTAAAAAATTTTAAAATATAATTGTATCCTTATTAAAAAAGTGTTAAATCAAGAAAATACTTATTTTTTTCAGCATATTCTTGACAGCAATCCATAAAAAATATAATGTATGTTAGAGAAATCCCATTTCTCCCATGAGTGTAAGTATCAAGCACTAGTCAAGAATGTTGATAACAGAAAATTGCATGTCAAATTAGAGAGAAATTAATGAGTTTAGTGTGAGGAGGTAACTGGTAGAGCATTGATGTTTTCTATATCCCTTGGGTATTGGGCAGATGGGTAAGCCTGTTGGATTAAAAATAGCTCTTGTTGGCTAGCCTAAGTTTTAAAATGAATTTGATGAAAAGTAATTAACACTAATTTGATATTGCATGATAAACTAATCTGATATTATATACATCTGTAATATTATTAATGTAAAAAATTGATTTTATGGGGGTGGAATCAGCATGTCCATTTTCCATAGAAATCGCATGTTAAAACCTTTCTGACATTAAATTTAAAAAAAAAAATCATTGAGTATTTTATATGTTTTAAAATTATTTTATGATAGATAGTGCAGATTCATTCATCTCTAGTAATGAGTAGACAAGCATCCAGTCAAAGATTAATTAATGAGTTCAATGTAGGAATGCTAGCTAGCATCTTCTTATCTGTATCCTTTGGGAATTAGAACTGCTGGTCCGTTTAAATAGCATATGTCATTTGATGGCCATCCTTTTATTTTCAAAATTAATTGGGTAAAAATTAGTTGTTAAGACTAATTTGATATTGTTTAATATGATGAGCTTTTGACAATGTCTAATACAACCAGTATAGAAATCTATCAATGATGTAATATTTGTTATGATTAATATCTGCACCACAGGGGATGGATAAACAAATATTTTAGCAATGGAAAAAATCATGGAAATCTTAGAATTAAGGTTGACATGTTTTTCTTGCACTCTAAACTGTTTAAGATAATTGTAATTTTTTGACGGCCTTATCATGCTGTGGCGTGGCTTTTTATTGTTGTTAGGGTTATCTTTAAAAAAATGTTTGGTTCCCCTCTTCCACCCGACTGGCTAAAAATGGTCCCAAACCTCCAGACAGCAATTATATTTCATATGTACTCTTCAAAATAATTTTAAAAATTAGTATTGAAATTGAAATTTTCAGAGAAAAAAAAATTTCATCTACCTAAAATTTTCAGACCGAGTTGGAAGAGAGCAAACAAACATTTTTCTGAAGTTGGCCTAGTCCAAAAAGGATTTTTCATTTGTTGTTGAAAGTTTTAGGCATTTATTGTTAGAGTCAAGGAGTAATTTTTTTTATTTTAGTGGTTTATGCTTTACTTGAAATTGTCCTTTATATGCATCTTTTTTAAAGCTGCTAAACAGAGAAACCTAGAAAACTCTAAAGGACCTTAGAGAACCCTGATTATTTTTGATTATTTATTGCCTGTAAATGATTAATTTATATGTGATCTATTATTTCAAGAAACGTTTTAGATATTCAATCGGAATCATGCATCCCAATTTAGTCCGAAATATTTTGTTTTTCAGGGTTTTTTTTATTACGATTTTGGTATTTTACATGCCAGGAAAACTTGAAACTACCAAAATCGTTAAAAGCCTGGAAAACGTCAGATATTTCAGACTAAACTCAATTATGCATATAATTTCTTTCATTTATCAGATAAAGATCAAGTTCTCGGGGGTTCTATAGAGTTCTTGAGGATTCTCTGTTCAGCATGTTTATTATTACCGGTTTTTAAAATTATGTTTATATTTTTTAGGATAGTTGCTTTTGCATTTCTGTTTTTTGTTCAGTTACATATATTTCAAAGATTTAAGACATTTTCCCTAAAATTCGAGGATTTTTCTACTTTCATCAAAGTTTTAAAAATAAAGTCAGTTGGTGATCATAATAAATTGAATACAAAGAAAATTTTAACTCAGAACATGACATTTCATTTCTCTAAGTTACAAAGAGGGTATATTACCGAAATAACGGCATAACCTACATGTACATTATAACGCTCAAAATATTACAGAAGTTTATATAGAGAATAATACATACCCTTTTCCATATCACATCCTGTATCAGCCCGAGACACCAATATCAGCCAGAGGGCCGAAGGCCCGAGGGCTGATATTGGTCGAGGGCTGATACAGGATGTGATATGGAAAAGGGTATGTTTTATTATATTTATTACATACTTAGTAATAAAATACAGAACACATTCAGTTGAGAAGAAAATAAGTAAATAATCATGCATGGACTTCTTACATACATGCACATAGTCTTATGTCTCATACGATTTGGGTTTGTTTCTACTTCTATTTCAATGCACTTGATCCGTAATTTGAAAATATTCTATAGTATTACATGTATTTGTAAATTAAGATTAACCTTATTTTCAAAAAGTTAAAATGAAGTGAATATGAACCCACCAAAAATTGTGTATGATCACAAGTACTGTTTTTGTGGTTTAATTTATTAAGGGTGTGATATTGACGTCACAATAGCCGTATCAGCCCTGCAGGTCTGATATGGATTTGCAGGGCTGATACGGATATCAGCCCCGCAAATCCATATCAGCCTTGCAGGGTTGATACGGCTATTGTGACGTCAGCCATATCGCATATGCAAAAAACCTGTATTTATTACTAAGTGTGTAATAAATTTAGATAAAAACAAATAATCTGTATTTGTACCTGGCTAAAATATTCATAACTCTAACACAAGATCAGTGAATTTGACAGAATTGCATTGGATACACATGGAACTATCGAATAAGCAATATAGAAGAACAAGGGCGCTTTTGGTTGGGATTCGGCAAGAAATATACATGTAAGCGCAATTGAAAAGTGAAAAAAGGCATTCTTTTGATATATCGGCTTCCCGTGAAATAAGAAAGGACAATGTGTTCCCCAATATTGTATTTTGATTTGCCAAAAAGAACATTTTTGGCTAGGTGAGTCATTTGGTACAAAATGTTACATTTTAAAAAAAGGTTTTTCTAAAACATTGCTATTTCTGGTTCATCTCTGTGATTTCGAAACTGTTGATGTTCCTTTCATTGGCGCATATATACGCGTTGTGAGCCTAATTTTTCGGCATGTTTACCCCCGGCCCAGTGTAGCCAGGGTTCTTCATGATTTTCTCGCAAATAATTACATGAGAGGTTAACATTGCCGCTACATTGCGCAAAATTTCAGCATTTTTTTTGTTGTTGTTGAATTTTTGGTGATCATTACTGCTACAATTTATCAATAAATAAGGCTATTGCCGATTACAACTCGTTACCTACCGCAAAAATATCGTATCAGTCAGCAATGGCACCAAATATTTTTCATTAGAAGAGATTTTCAGAAAGTAGTACGTCAAGAAAATGTTAAGTCTGTGTGCTTCAAATTTATCATTGAGCATTTCTCGGTTTTAAAACTTTCTTAATGTTTAATTAAATAGATAAATAAAAATGAATTTTTAATTAAAAAAATCCTGTTCGAAGTCTTGACTTTCACCTCCATCTGGTTAGCAAGGGAATTGGATCTTATGCTTAACATGCATAAGCCGCTGACTACCGGAAGAGACAGTGTAGTGGTAATGTACACTGCATTCTTTTAGATGGTAGCTTTAATATAACCTTTTTCGTAAAGGTAATGATTATGTTGACAATTTTGTAATGACAATTTTGAAAATGTTAAGGAAATGTTAGACACCCAATCACATTTACCCACTGGACTGGTCTCCGTAAAGTCCATCTTTTATGTTGGATTAATGGTGGACATCAGGGTTCGAAATACACATGCTGAACTCTTTCAAATAAAGGATTTGAAGGATAAACACACCGATGAACTCCATGCAAAGGAGAATCAAGATCATTACAAATCTGTCGGCTCCTTTCACTTACTAAATCCTGACTTTGATAGAAACCAAACTTTGAATAAATTCATGGTTTTATGTATGCCGTACGAAATATCGCCAATTTCCTACAGAAGAATGCTAAAAACCCCTTCTAATTAATCAATGTAAAGGTTCATAAATCATAGTTCATAAATTGTTTTGCTTTTGGCTATATTTGAAATTTTTCGTTTCGTTTCGTTTTCCATTCTGCGTTTTAGCTACACCCATTGTTACGTCATAATACCGTGTCGTTGCAGTTACGTCACAATAACAGCTTCATAGCAGTTTTTGTTGTAGTTGCAACAACACATTGAAGAAGCTCAAAATCCAAGTTATTGCCTTATGCAAAATGCTTGAGACCAAAGAAAGTCGAAATAGGACAAATACCATCCGTCTTCCACTAGAATCTTTGAGATATACAGAATCGGACAGTTTTGTGCCACAAAATGAAAATCGTAGATGGCCCGATAATTTGATGCAAGGGTCCTGTATTCATCCAAGGCATTCATATTCCTCTGATTGGCAGACGCAGTCTAGAAGAGAGGAGCAGCCTACCGGTAGAATCCCAGCTCCGCCCCCCGTTCCTTACCCATGGCGATCTGGTTCCAGTAGAAATGTAGCCCCGAGTCCCTTCCAGCCAGTGGAGAAACCTACTACACATTCAGAGTCGCCCACAGGACTCCTCAAACCTCCGCCTATTGCTCTCTCCGAATGGAACCGACGTTATGGATTTCCAGGGACCCGTGTCCCTGACAAAGAGATCGGAGACTTTATACGCCCTAGCTCTGTGAAGAAAGTAGTGGCTAATATCCGGAATTCCGACCAATTTTCCAAATCGCAAGCTAGATCTCCTGAAGAAATGAATAAAAACCAGAGTGTAAGAGAAACAAATAAAAGTCCTGAAATTCGGTACGCCATGTCCACGAATTGCATTCCAGGAGAAGATTTAGCATCCTTACATTCGTCCAGTGATCACACAATAGTTGGACATCGTATCACAACAGACGATACCTTAACCGAGGAGAGATTGGCTGCGTTGAATGACAGCGGAGGCCTGCCATGTTCCTCCGGTTCTCATTATGCTCCTCCACAAGTCAGGGGCAGTGTGGCATCTTCTTCCGGTTCTGTTTGTACTGCTCAACTTGTCAGTAACCGACGTTATGGATTTCCAGGGACCCATGTCCCTGACAAAGAGATCGGAGACTTTATACGCCCTAGCTCAGGGAAGAAAGTAGTGGCTAATATCCGGAATTCAAACCAATTTTCCAAATCGCAAGCTAGATCTCCTGAAGAAATGAATAAAAACCAGAGTGTAAGAGAAACAAATAAAAGTCCTGAAATTCGGTACACCATGTCCACGAATTGCATATATGAAGCAGATTCAACAAAAATGAGGAAGATCTTTCCAAACACATCCGACCCCTCCATGTATCGTGTCCTGAGTCCATCATTATTGAAATCTCCAGGAGAAGATTTGGCATCCTTACATTCGTCCAGTGATCACACAATAGTTGGACATCAGAGTATCACAACAGACGAGACCTTAACCGAGGAGAGATTGGCTACGTTAAATGACAGCGGAGACCTGCCATGTTCCTCCGGTTCTCACTATGCTCCTCCACAAGTGAGAGGCAGTGTGGCATCTTCTTCCGGCTCTGTTTGTACTGCTCAACTTGTCAGTAGGAGCCAAACTTCAGATGATAGTTTTTACATGGCACCTCAAAGTGACAATTATTATGTTCCTCACCCAAACACAAGTAAGTGCATGAATTGCAATCATGATACATCGTAATATAGATGAACATGTATAATTATACTAGTGTTACGTTTTATTTGCATTATTTAATTGGACTAATATATGGGCGGCGGAAAGGGTAAAAAGACGTTTATGCAATACTAACAACTAATTTTATAAACATTATGAAATACAAAACAGACAACCTTAAAAACAAAATCAACAGACTCGTTTGCAAAATCAACAGACTCCTATGCAAAACCAACGATCACCAATGCAAAACCAACAATTATTAACTGAATTGTCGCTAGATGGCGTGCAACAAACATACATTTTCTGAATTAACGATAGATGGCGCGGAAGTTTTTCTACGTCATTATTATTTTTGTACTTTCATAGGAACGCAAATCCCGCAAAATTATATATCAGGATGCAGTTGGCAAACCTCGGAATGTGTTATAGTCTTATAGAATATATTATCGGTATCGAAATCATATATACTAGTATATCGGAATACAAATAATCGGGGATCACATACCATATATACATTATATACCCATTTTTATCTATTAGATTGACCCTGTGTATATTTTAGGGAATGGCTTGAGTACTTTAGAATTTAAAGAAAAGAAATTAAGGCAAGATGTTTGTATTCATGTCTTTTTTGCTTAAAAATGTGAATGAATGTAGGACAGTGATTGCTCCAGGTTTTGGGATACTGTTTTCGGAGAAATTAGGAAAATCAGTAGGTGGCCTGGGGACACAGAGCCTGCAGGAGGGGGGTGGGCGAAGGCCCCTGGCTGAAATTGAATTTAAGCAGGCATTTTTATGGCCATTTTGAAAGCATAAATTGCAACGCAAAAGCATTTTCTGTGTCAAAATGCACATGGGACAAGGTCTACTGCGCATACCATGGCAAAGATGCCGCCACACCTTGTACATAAGTACAATTAAGTCTCATCCTTGTAGCCCTACAGTGTAAATTTCTTTTACGGTTTCAACTATACTGAAAGGAAAAAGAAACGCATAGTAAACTTTTGAATAAAAGTAAAACTATCCTTTCGAATACGTTTTCCAGATTTATTATCGAACATTTTAATTCATGTTTAATCAACAAGTTACCAAAATCTTGCGAGACTTTGACTGAGTCATGTTATTGATATTGATACTAGTATATCGATACCCCCCCCCCCAATAAATAAAATAAAAAAAATTATCATCATCTCCCTTGCGCATCAGTAACAGCCTTGATTATCCTGTTCATCAGAGCATTCATTTATCTTTTCTGTATTATATAATTCATATCTGTTCAGGCGCAAATCCCTTTTTTCAGGGGCGGGGGGTCCACCCACAAGGACTTGTTTCTGTAATAAATTATTGACCCATAGTGTAATAACACAGACCAATATCTTATATAGCTTATATACGTATATAGACTTGCAAACGTCTTTTGCTTTCTTTGTAACTTTTTAAAAAAGATTCATTTCCAAAATATTTTTACCACATGACAGAGCAACGTGTCAGATAAAATATTCACGTAAAAATAGGAGTGTTCAATGTGAAAATCCCTGGTTATTAATAATCTACTGACGACATGACCTCCGAATAGCTTTCGCTTGGCTTAAAAAGTGTAAACAAACGAAATGACCTCTAATTTAAATACATATTTCTATGCATAATTTATGCTTGACATTGGCGTCGGAAGCAAATTGAAAGTGGAGGGGGTGGGTGGCTAAATGTAAAAAAAAAAAATTATACTATCAAAAAAAAAACAAAAAAAAAACAACAGACAAGCAAATTTCCTTCATGTGCTACAAAAATAATGATGACGTAGAAAAACTTCCGCGCCATCTAGCGTTAATTCAGGAAATGTATGTTATTTGCACGCCATCTAGCGACAATTAAGTGAATAATCGTTGGTTTTGCATTGGTGATCGTTGGTTTCGCATCGGAGTCTGTTGATTTTGCAAACGAGTCTGTTGATTTTGTTTTTAAGGTTGTCTGTTTTGGATTTTCATTATGTTTATAAATTAGTTGTTAGTTTTGCATAAACGTCTTTTTTGCCCTTTCCGCCCCATACTAATACATTTTGTTTTTTTAAATACTAGCTATTTGTTGTAGCGATTTTTATGCCCCGTAATCGAAGATTCGGGGGAATAGTTTTTGCCGTGTCCGTCCGTCTGTCTGCCAAAACTCTAACTGTGTCCATAACTTTTGAGCGGATGGGGCTATGGCTTTCATATTTCACAGATGCATTCCTTGCGACAAGGCCTTTCTTTGGTTACCACCAAATTTAACCTCACTTTGACCTTGGATTTTGACGCACTTTTGCACAAAAATACCAAATTTTTACTTTGGCCATATCTTGAATGGTTAGTGCTAGGACTTACATACTTCACATATGTATTTGTTATGACAAGACCTTTCACTGGATACCAACAACTTTGACCTTGACGTTTGACCCACTTTTAAAAACTTTGGTAATAATTTTTGAATGATAAGGACTAGGGCTTTCATACTCCACATATGTAGTCCTTGTAACAAGACCTTTCATTGGATACCAACAATTTTGACCCCTTGACCTTGGTGTTTGACCTACTTAAAAAAAAACCTTGACAATAACATTTAAATAATTAGAATTACGACTTTCATACTTCACATACCGAATGTATTCTTTATGACAAAACCTTTCATTGAATATCAACAATCCCCGTGGGGATCCGGGTTAGAATAGGTCCTCAGTATCCCCTTGCTTGTCGTGAAAGGCGACTAAATGGGGCGGTCCATCGGATGAGACCGTATAAACCGAGGCCCCGTGTCACAGCAGGTGTGGCACGATAAAGATACCTCCCTGCTCAATGGCCCTGAGTGCCGAGCATAGGCCTGAATTTGCAGCCCTTCACCGGCTATGGTGACGTCTCCATGCATATCAGTGAAATATTCTGGAGAGGGACGTTAAACAGTATACATACAATACAATACCAACAACTTTGACCCTTTTGACCTTGGAGATTGACATACTTTAAAAAAAACTTAAACATTGGTCATAACTTTTGAATGGCTATCTAGAGCTTTCATACTTCACATATATGTAATCCCTGTGGCAAGACATTTCATTTAATACCAACAACCTTGAACCCTTGACCCTGACCTCCTTTTTAGCTCACCTGAGCCGAAGGCTCAAGTGAGCTTTTCTGATCACATTTTGTCCGTCGTCCGTCCGTCTGTCTGTCCGTCTGTCTGTCCGTCTGTAAACTTTTCACATTTTCGACTTCTTCTCAAGAACCACTGGGCCAATTTTGACCAAACTTGGTACAAAGCATCCTTGGGTGAAGGGAAATTTAAATTGTTAAAATGAAGGGACTTATCCCCTCGCAAGGGGAGATAATCAAGAAAAGGCAAAAATAGGGTTTGGTCATTAAAAAATCTTCTTCTCAAGAACCACTGGGCCAGTAAAGCTGAATCTTATGTGGAAGCATCTTGGGGTAGTGTAGATTCTAAATTGTTCAAATCATGACACCCCGGGGAAGGGCGGGGCCACAATGGGGAATCAAAGTTTTATATAGAAATATATAGGAAACATCTTTGAAAATCTTCTTCTCAAGAACCACTGGGCCAGAAAAGCTGAAACTTATGTGGAAGCATCCTGGTATAGTGTAGATTCTAAATGTTCACATCATGACCCCCGGGGGAAGGGCGAGGCCACAATGGGGAATCAAAGTTTTACATAGAAATATATAGGAAAAATCTTTGAAAATCTTCTTCTCAAGAACCACTTGGCCAGAAAAGCTGAAACTTATGTGGAAGCATCCTGGTATAATGTAGATTCTAAATTGTTCAAATAATGACCCCCGGGTGAAGGGCTGCGCCACAATGGGGAATCAAAGTTTTATATAGAAATATATAGGAAACATCTTTGAAAATCTTCTTCTCAAGAACCTCTGGGCCAGAAAAGCTGAAACTTATGTGGAAGCATCCTGGTATAATGTAGATTCTAAATTGTTCTAATAATGACCCCCGGGGGAAGGGTGGGGCCACAATGGGGTATCAAAGTTTTACATAGAAATATATAGGAAAAATCTTTGAAAATCTTCTCAAGAACCACTTGGCCAGAAAAGCTGAAACTTATGTGGAAGCATCCTGGTATAATGTAGATTGTAAATTGTTCAAATAATGACCCCCGGGGGAAGGGCGGGGCCACAATGGGGAATCAAAGTTTTAGATAGAAATATATAGGAAAAATCTTTGAAAATCTTCTTCTCAAAAACCACTGGGCATGAAAAAGTGAAGCTTATGTGGAAGCATTCTGGAGTAATGTAAATTCTAAATTGTAGGAATCATGACCCCCGGGGGAAGGGCGGGGCCATTATAGGGAATCAAAGTTTTACACAGAAATATATAGGAAAAATCTTTGAAAATCTTCTTCTCAGGAACCACTGGGCCAAAAAAGCTGAAACATATGTGCCCATGGAAGGATCATGGGGTAGTGTAGATTTCAAAATGTCTAAATTATGATCAGTGGGGTAGGCTGGGGATGCATTATGTATAACAAGGGGGAAATCTGGTAAAGAACAGAATGGTCAACGCTTCTCAGGTGAGCGATGTGGCCCATGGGCCTCTTGTTAAAATTATAACCTTGGACATAACTTGTGAATGGTTAGGGCTAGGGTTTTCATTCTTCACATATGTAATCCCCGTGACAAGACTTTTCATTCACTGCACACCAACAATTTTGACCCTTTGACCTTGAAGTTTGACCTACTTTAAAAAAACTTGATCCTTGGTCATAACTTTGAACAGTTGGTGCAAAGGCCTTCACGTTTTACAATTTCATATATAATTTTTGTGAGAAGGCCTTACTTTGGGTACCAGCATATTTGATTTGCATTTGAGAAAGGTTAACCTTCGCTTTGTTGTCATACGGGGGCATCAGTGTTTAACAAACACATATTGTTTTCTCTCAAATACATTGTACAGTGTATTTATATTTGATGTCCTTATTAAGGTAAGACTTGTGTTTTTTTCTGAAGGGTTGTATACTAGTGACTCCTGGTCAACAAATTCATTATACGAGTCGGCAATCGACGAACCTATTAGCACATCAACCCGTAAATCATCTCCGACCAGTGATGGGAGCACTTCCGTTACATCATCTACAAGTAAATTATTTCCTGTCAGTGCTATGCGTTGTTCCGGTACATCATCAGCAAGTAAATTATTTCCTGTCGGTGATGGGCGCACTTCCGGTACATCATCTACCCGTAAATCGTCTCCGGGCAGTGATGGGCGCGCTTCGGGTAATTTATCCACCCAGTCTTCACAACACCTAATAAACAATGACGCCATGATGAGAAAAAAATCTCTGCCAAATGAACCCCATGACTATTTCGACAAGATGCAGAATGAAACACTTGATCAAAGGATGCACTTTGCAGAAATTGGTTCTTACTACAAAAAATGTTACGATCATGGCCAAATTTGTGATGTCCGGTTCTGTTTGGACGATGACGTTCTATATGCCCATCGAGGTGCCTTGTGTTCTGCGAGTCCCTACTTCGAGTCAATTTTTATTGAAAATAGTAATATCAGATCTAAAGCAATGGCAGACATCCGACTTCGAGGATTATCAGTACAGTCATTAAAATCATTTTTAAATTTTGTTTATACTGGACAATTAGAAATAACCTCAGCAACTATTCTGGACTTGATAAAAATATCCATGCAGTTTCAAATGACAAATATCAGAGAGAGCTGCCTCAGACAGTTACAAACCCTCCCACACAATGACCTAGTAATGTTGTTGGTGGCAGTGAGGAGGGATACCGTGCATGATTTCATTACGCCCATACTACGATGTATTTCTGAGAGGTTTCTGGACATCTCTGAGTGCAAATCGTTCCTGGAACTAGACGTTGGAACCTTATGCGTTATTCTAACTTACGATGAATTGGTTACTTCATCTGAAATGGACGTTTTTTATGCCGGCTTAAAGTGGATTAATGCATGTCCAGATGAGCGTGAGCAGTACCTTGAAACAGTTATGAAATGTGTCCGGTTCCCTTTGATGCCTCAACAAGACTTAGTTCAGTGCATAGACAGATGCAGTCTTCTGGCAGCGAATGAAAGTTGCCTCAACATGATATACAAGGCTAACTGGTAAATATTCCTGTCATTTTCTTTCGTATAATCTTTAGTTGTCCCCATACTTAATATTCATTTGGTGCCCGTAATTTTAGTTTATACCAAACCTTTTAAATCGATCATATCACTTTATTTTTTTTAAAGGATAAGAACTGTGATGGAACTTAATAGACAAGATCCTTTAAACCTGAATATACCAGATGCAAGGTACCTTACTTCGCAAGAAAATTCCAACAACAACACTAACCATTTCAATGTGAGTACTTTTGTTTCATGTACGACTACATGTGTAATAGCCAAAGACGATGTAAAAATGTTGAAGATACGTTAATTTTTGCTTAAAACAATTCTATTGCACTTCTGGTTTTCCTTGATTGTAGAATAACGCCACTCCAGTGGACGTGATGGACATCTCATTCGGAAGTATCGAAAGTTACAATAATGACTCCAGGTACTCGGAGAGTTTTACCGGAAGTAGAGGATCGTTTGGGCAACCCTCTCCATCTCAAGGAATGGGTAAGCCAATTTTAATCTATGGTGTACTTTTTTCCTAGCTTTGGGGGTCCCTATCATATATTAAATTAAATCAAACTATTCATAGGGATTTAAATGCAAATATTTCCATTTCTAATTTTTTTTCTCTGTGCTAACTCTTTGTAAGTTAGCGGATTGATATCTTGATAATTCTACTGGAATGTAAATTAGGCAGGTCGATAGGTCAGAAGCTAAGGAGGCCTAATATACATGCAAATCTCATGCGTATTTTTGTCCCTATGTCTGACGCTAAGGAGGCCAAATATGAATGTAAATCTCGTGCGGCTGCCTTTGTGTTTGACGTCAGTAGACGAGGACTATTGAAATTGGCATGAGAGTCCTCGTGTAATTTAAATCTATGTCTACACTTTTAAAATCTAAATCTACAATTTACAATGTAATGGAAATATAAGGAATCACTGTTTAGTTAGTATAGTATGCCAGGGACATCAATGATAGTGGGAAACATGGGAAAATTTATGCATAAAGGGCTTCGTCCGCCCCGTGATGCAAATTATCCCATGTTTCCCACTATCGTTGATACCCTGGCATACTATACTAACTAGACAGTGATTCCTACAATAAATTGTTTAAATTGGCAGTTCTATTTCTTTTCTAGGTTTAGATGGGGATTTTATTAAGGAGCACAACACTTACCAAATACCCAAACCAGACCTGAATGAATACTCGTCCATGACTGTATTGGGCAAGAAGTTATACGTGATAGGTAAACAAAAACTAAACAATTTTAAAATGCTTTTATTTAAGAAATTAAGTCCGCGTTTTAGTGAATGTTGCAGAATAACCTCCGAGGTCGAGAAATGTTGTTTGAAAGATAAAAGCCGACGCGTTAGCCGAGGCTTTTATATTTCAAACAAACATTTCGAGACCGAGGAGGTTATTCTGAAACATTCACGAAAATGCAGACTTTATTTCTTTTCTGCTACATGTTGTTAGCAGCTCTAAAATACGACTGATCGTTTCGCTATAGAGAAACGAATTAGCTAGGTAACTATGCTGTGATAACGATGTTCAATTTAGCACCAGAGTGTAAATTTGTTTGTTACCTGTGAATAGAATGCAGACAATTTGAGCTTTCGCTGCATTAAAATTAGCCTTTCATTGTTTGTAGCTTAAAAAGATTAATCTTTTTGAATATACAATAACAAAATCAGTTTCCTTTTTACCACTTAATTATTACCAAGATCATGGAGTTTAAATATGGCGGAGGGAGGTTCGGAAAACAGCCCCGCTTGGCCTAAGAAACCTACATTCATCAGCTACTTTCTGCAATATACATGTACAGTGTTTAAATTGCAAAAGACGACACATCAATGTGGTTTAAATACGTATTTCATACATAAGTCAAATGTACATTTCAACTGCACAGGTTTTAAACGTGTTTCTGATCTGATAATTTTTTGATGACGTTCGTGATTTATTGGAGAATAATGTCTGCGGCTTTCCTTTGAAGTAGCCAATAATCGTAGAATATCGAGTCATCATAGAGTTTTTATAAAAAGTGTCTTGCTTTTCAGGAGGATTGCGCTATAATGATGACAATCCACTTCCCCGGAGAGACGTTTGGGTTTACTATCCAGAGCGTGGCTGGCGGAAACTAACGTCACTGAGAACTGCCCGGATGCACCACGCACTGTGTGTTTTTGATGGTTGCATTTACGCCATCGGTGGTCTTGGAAGAAACGGCAGGTAGATCTTTTACTGTACATAATTGACTGTTGCTTGTTGTGAACTTTAAGGACCAAACTAGACTTGTATTTTTCTGGGTCTACCAGCATAATAATGTTTTCCTTCAAATTAACCAAATACATTCCATATTATGATATGGCATATATATATGTTTTAAATCTTTCATGTCTGATTTTATTTTTGAAATTTTTCCTAGAATCCTGAAGTCAGTGGAGTGTTACAACCCATCCACAAACAGCTGGCACTTCGTCAAATCGCTGTCGACACCACGTGCTGGAGCTTGTGCCTCAGAGCTGAATGGAAAAATATTTGTTGCTGGGGGCTTTGGGTACTCCCCGAATGGAAATTCTACAATCCTTGACGATGTTGAATGTTACCATCCATGTACTGACAGGTACGTATGTGGACATGGTCAACTGAACTGTTTCTTTGCAGACCTTTAAGTGTATAACTGTCTTTCATGCATTTATTCTTCGTTGCAGATGGATTGCAAAGGGTAGCCTTAGATATGGTCGTTGTCATGCCACAATGACTTGCATGGACAATAACCTGTACTTAAGTGGAGGATTGGCTTTTGATGTAAAATCTTCAGTTGCGTTAAGCGTACAGGATGTAGACTTGTACGATGCAAACACAGATTCCTGGATGTTGCGTACCTACTTGGATAAAGCGCGACATAATGTTGCCTCTTTTGCTTCAGGTTGGATATAATGCTTTATAATATTTGAAAAACTTTAATTTGGTATAATATGTGATGACTTATCAAATATCAAGTATTATTTAAAATAAAGCATTTGTTAGTCTTCAGAATACCTAAGAAAGTACTTCGCAGTATATGTCTACATTCACTTTGTTCTTGCTATTTTGTTTTAGGTAACAAATTGTATTTGATTGGTGGGAAATCAACCAATCAACGGGAAAATCTGCGCGATGATATAGAGTGTTGGGACGTACAGAGGAACGCATGGCTGTCTACTTTTAAGCTGCCAACTGAAGTTCAGTGGATGAAGGGCCTTGCCTAATTCTAGAATTTGGAGAAAGTCTAATTTCGTGTTTTAAAGACTAATGATTGTTTAAAGATTTTGTTTTTAATGGATGATTAAGTTTTCTGTTATTATTTGTTTTTATTATTTGTTTACAATTGTTTATTATTGTTTATCGTAAGATGTTTAAAGACTAACGAATGTTGAAAACCTTTGTTTTTAATGTTTGTTTATAATCGTATATGATTATATTAAATATTTTATATATTTGGTGTTTTTGGAACTACATGTTCAACATGGTCTCGTGAATTTTGATCCCGAATATACAGACTTCAGGAGCGGATCTATAAATTTTCATGGGGGGTGTTGAAGAGGTAAAGAGGTGTTATAACGTACGTTTACCTATAGTTAAACAACTTAATATTTTTTTCGGAGAGCTACAATTCTGCAGCAAGGTGATATGTATAGGCCTTAGCTGCTCTGTGTTTCTCCGAAAAACATATATTGATAGACCTGAGAGCTACAGTGAACAAAACAATAATTACTGTTTTCAGACGGTCGAGGTAAATATGACATTTTTAAAACGTGCTAATTTCAGCGAATTTTTTTTTTATTTTAATGAGGGTATTCAAACACATAATACACAAAATACACCATCCTGAAACCAAGCGGCTATGGTTTATGTCGCCCGTGTGGCGCAGTGGTTAGAGTGCCTGCTCTACGATCGCGGAGTAGTGGGACAATTTGAAGCTCTCCACTGCACCGGTAAGTGGCGACGTCTACATATGAGTGAAAAATTCTCGAGAGGGACGTTAAACGGCATACAATCAATCATCCTGTTTTCCTTTTTTAACCTTTCTTTTCATAAAAAAATATCCCCAATACTATAGTTTAGGAGATATTTTTATTATGGAAAGAATGGTTAGAAACGTCAAGCGCCTGTAGTACTGAGATGATGCAGGCACATGAATAATTTCATTGTTTAAGAATTATTTACAGTTTTAGCACACTTGCAATTAATATGGAGAAATATATCATTTACATTTAATTTACCGAAACAACAGAGGGATACATTTATCCCGGGGGTGGGGATCTCGAAATACTAAGTAATTAAAAAAAACCTTTATACATATCACAGGTGATGGAAGACAGCTAGGAACACTCTCCCCCAATATAGACCACTGGGCCTCTTAGACTTTTTTCACATAAATTGTTTGTGGATGACACATTTGTGATATAATAAATTTATCTTATCAATTCAGAAAAATTGCTTAAACTAACATTTTATAAAAATTTCTACCCCACTCTCTCTTTATATATATAGAATGTAGGGTATATTTTATAGAACGTTTGTTTAAGGTAATTTTTCGATTTGTTAATAAATTAATTAAAGATCTTATCACAAACATGCCAATGAAAGATTATTTAGGATAGAAAGAGAAAAAAGCCGAAAAAGCTTAGGGGTCTATATGAAGGGTGAAGGGGGGGGGGGGTTCTTTCAAGCACCTGTGGTACATATATACATGTGACATCCTTTCTTTAATACATTATGATTTTGACCCTGCGACCATGACCTTGAAGTTTGACCTATTTTTCAAAAATGTGATTTCTTTTTTAGAAGAGATAGGGCTTTCATATTTTACGTGTGCTTTACCTGTGTCTGTGACAAACTGATATTTAAATTCCCCCGCATGCTTTGATTTCTGATCCTGTGACCTTCATGTTTGGCCCAATTAAAAAAAACACGCAAAAAACCTTTGGTGATAACAGATTATTCTTGAAAATGATAGGGCGTTCAAATTTGACACAATATGGCATAATTCACAACATTTCACCCACAAAGACACCGAAAGCGGGGTCCCACAATTCTTTTCATTTGGTTGGTTTTTTTTCATGGAAAGTTACAGTTTAAAAACGATTTTTCAACATATGTACATACAAACTCATACGAACTAAATATAAATATTTGACAAAGTTAAAGTTATAAAGTATCAGTAAAAGAATTTATGTATCAAATTTAAGAAATCTGTAGGCACCTTTCACGTTGTGACTTAACTAGATCTTGATCTTGACAGATAGAAAACTTCAAAATATCGCCGATTTCTTACAGAAGCACACCAACATCCCATTTTATTAACCAACGTAAAGATTCTTTGTTTATCATATTTGCCACGAAAGAAATAACTTGTTTGTTTTTAGATATGTTAAATTTTCTTTTCGTTTCGTTTCTTTTTCCATTATGCGTTTTAGTTACACCCATTGTTACGTCATAATACCGTGTCGTTGCAGTTACGTCACAATAAAATCTTCATGGCAGTTTTGTTGTAGTTGCAGCCAAACACTGAAGCTGATCTAGAATTCAAGATATTGCCTTATGCACAATGCTTGAAACCAAAGAAAGTCGCAAGGATAAGACAAATACCATTCGTCTGCCACTGGAATCTTTGAGAAATACAGAATCGGACAGTTTTGTGCCACACAATGAAAATCGTAGATGGCCAAATAATTTGATGCAAGGATCCGTATTCAACCAAGGCATTCATATTCCTCTGATTGGCAGACGCAGTGTAGAAGAGAGGAGCAGCCTACTGGTAGAATCCCAGCTCCGCCCCCCGTTCCTTACCCATGGCGATCTGGTTCCAGTAGAAATGTAGCCCCGAGTCCTTTCCAGCCAGTGGAGAAACCTACTACACATTCAGAGTCGCCCACAGGACTCTTCAAACCTCCGCCTATTGCTCTCTCCGAATGGAACCGACGTTATGGATTTCCAGGGACCCGTGTCCCTGACAAAGAACTGGATGGTTTTATACGCCCTAGCTCTGTGAAGAAAGTAGTGGCTAATATCCGAAAGTCAGACCAATTTTCCAAATCACAAGCTAGATCTCCTGAAGAAATGAATAAAAACCAGAGTGTAAGAGAAACAAATAAAAGTCCTGAAATTCGATACGCCATGTCCACAAATTGCATATATGAAGCAGATTCAACAAAAATGAGGAAGAAGATCTATCCAAACACATCCGACCCCTCCATGTATCGTGTCCTGAGTCCATCATTATTGAAATCTCCAGGAGAAGATTTGGCATCCTTACATTCGTCCAGTGATCACACAATAGTTGGACATCAGAGTATCACAACAGACGATACCTTAACCGAGGAGAGATTGGCTGCGTTGAATGACAGCGGAGACCTGCCATGTTCATCCGGTTCTCACTATGCTCCTCCACAAGTCAGGGGCAGTGTGGCATCTTCTTCCGGTTCTGTTTGTACTGCTCAACTTGTCAGTAACCGACGTTATGGATTTCCAGGGACCCGTGTCCCTGACAAAGAGATCGGAGACTTTATACGCCCTAGCTCAGTGAAGAAAGTAGTGGCTAATATCCGGAATTCAGACCAATTTTCCAAATCACAAGCTAGATCTCCTGAAGAAATGAATAAAAACCAGAGTGTAAGAGAAACAAATAAAAGTCCTGAAATTCGGTACGCCATATCCACAAATTGCATATATGAAGCAGATTCAACAAAAATGAGGAAGATCTTTCCAAACACATCCGACCCCTCCATGTATCATGTCCTGAGTCCATCATTATTGAAATCTCCAGGAGAAGATTTGGCATCCTTACATTCGTCCAGTGATCACACAATAGTTGGACATCAGAGTATCACAACAGACGAGACCTTAACCGAGGAGAGATTGGCTGCGTTGAATGACAGCGGAGACCTGCCATGTTCTTCCGGTTCTCAGTTTGCTCCTCCACAAGTCAGGGGCAGTGTGGCATCTTCTTCCGGTTCTGTTTGTACTGCTCAACTTGTCAGTAGGAGCCCAACTTCAGATGACAGCTTTTACATTGCACCTCAAAGTGACAATTATTATGCTCCTCACCCAAACACAAGTAAGTGCATGAATTGCAATCATGATACTAGTACATTGTACTATAGATGAACATGTATAATTATACTAGTATTTTGTTTTATTTGCATTATTTGACTTATTCATTTTGTTTATTTTTTTATACCATAACTAGCTATCTGTTGACGTTTTTATGCCCTGTAATCGAAGATTCGGAAGATATATAGTTTTTGCCCTGTCCGTCCGTCTCTTTGTCTGCCAAAACTCTAATCTTGTCTATAACATTTGGGGCTATGGGGTTCATAGTTTACAGATGCATTCCTTGCGACAAGACCTTTCTTTGGGTACCACCAAATTTGACCTTTTCATATTGACCTTGGATTTTGACACACTTTTACACAAAAATACCAAACTTTTACTTTGGCCATATCTTTTGAATGGTTAGTGCTAGGACTTACATACTTCACATATGTATTTTTTATGACAAGACCTTTCATTTGATACCAACAACTTTGATCCTTTGACCTTGACGTTTGACCTACTTTTAAAAACTTTGGTCATAACATTTGAATTATAAGGACTAGGGCTTTCATACTTCACATATGTAGCCCTTGTAACAAGACCTTTCATTGGATACCAACAATTTTGATCCCTTGACCTTGGAGTTTGACCTACTGAAAAAAACTTTAACATTGACCATAACTTTTAAATAATTAGAGTTACGACTTACATACTTCACATACCGTATGTATTCTTTATGTTAAGACCTTTCATCGAATACCAACAACTTTGACCCTTTTGACCTTGGAGATTGGCATACTTTAAAATAACTTAAACCTTGGTAATAACTTTTGAATGGCTAGGGCTTTCATACTTCACATATGTAATTCCTGTGACAAGACATTTCATTTAATACCAACAACTTTGACCCCTTGACCTTGGAGTTTGGCCTCCTTTTTAAAATTATAACCTTACGGTAAGGGCTAGGGCTTTTATACTTCACATATGTAATCCCTGTAACAAGACCTTTCATTCATTGAATACCAACAATTTTGACCCTTTGACCTTGGAGTTTGACTTACATTAAAAAAAAACTTGAACCTTAGTCAGTTGGTGCAAAGGCCTTTATATTCCACAATTGTATTTCTTGTGAGAAGACCTTACTTTGGGTACCAGCATATTTGATTTGCATTTGAGAAAGGTTAACCTTCGCTTTGTTGCCATACGGGGGCATCATTGTTTTACAAACACATATTGTTTTCTCTCAAATACATTGTATTTATATTTGATGTCCTTGGTAATGTAAGACTTGTGTTTTTTCTGAAGGGGTGTATACTAGTGACTCTTGGTCAACTAATTCCTACGAGTCGGCAATCAACGAACCTATTAGCACATCTACCAGAAAATCATCTCCGGCCAGTGACGGGAGCACTTCCGTTACATCATCTACAAGTAAATTATTTCCTGTCAGTGATGGGCGTAGTTCCGGTACATCATCTACCCGTAAATCGTCTCCGGGCAGTGATGGGCGCGCTTCGGGTAATTTATCCACCCGATCTTCTCAATACCTTATAAACAATGACGCCATGATGAGAAAAAAATTTCTGCCTCCATTTCCAAACGAATCCCATGGCTATTTCGACAAGATGCAAAATGAAACACTTGATCAAAGGATGCACTTTGCAGAAATTGGTTCTTACTACAAAAAATGTTACGATCATGGCAAGATTTCTGACGTCCGGTTCTGTTTGGATGATGACGTTCTATATGCTCATCGCGGTGCGTTGTGCACTGTGAGTCCTTACTTCGAATCCATTTTCATTGAAAATAGCAGCATCAGATCTAAAGCTATGGCAGACATCCGTCTTAGAGGTTTATCAATACAGTCATTACAATCATTCCTAAATTTCGTTTACACTGGACAATTAGAAATAACCTCATCAACTATTCTGGACTTGATAAAAATCTCTATGCAGTTCCAAATACCACTAATCAGAGAAAGATGCCTCAGACAGTTAAAAACCCTCCCACACGATGATATAGTTATGTTACTGGTGGCGGTGAGGAAGGATACGGTGCATGATTTCATTACACCCATACTACGATGTATTTCTAAGAGGTTTCTGGACATCTCTGAGTGCAAATCGTCCCTGGAACTAGACGTTGGAACCTTATGCGTTATTCTAACTTACGATGAATTGGTTACTTCATCTGAAATGGAAGTTTTCTGTGCCGGCTTAAAGTGGATTAATGCATGTCCAGATGAGCGTGAGCAGTACCTTGAAACAGTTATGAAATGTGTCCGGTTCCCTTTGATGCCTCAACAAGACTTAGTTCAGTGCATAGACAGATGCAGTCTTCTGACATCCAATGAGAATTGCCTTAACATGATATACAAGGCCAACTGGTAAATATTCCTGTCATTTTCTTTCATACAATCTTTAGTTTACCCCATACTTAATATTCATTTGGTGCCCGTACTTTTAGTTTATACCAAACCTTCGATCATATCACTATTTTTTAAAGGATTAGAACTGTGATGGAACTGAATAGACAAGATCCCTTAAACCTGAATATACCAGATGCAAGGTACCTGACTGGGCACGAAAATTCCAACAACAGCACTAACCATTTCAATGTGAGTACCTTTGTTTTTTCATGTACGATTACAAGTAACCAAAGAAAACGATGTAAAAATTTTGACAATACGTTTATTTTTGCTTAAAACAATTCTCTTGTTCCACTGGTTTTCCTTGATTTTAGAATAACGCCACTCCGGTAAACATGTTGGACATCTCATTCGGAAGTATCGAAAGTTTCCATAATGACTCCATGTACACGGAGAGTTTTACCGGAAGTAGGCAATCGTTTGGACAACCCTCTCCAATACAAGGTGAGTCAGTTTTAATCTATCATGGTGTTTTTTTTTTAGCTTTGAGGGTCCCTATGATATATTAAATTAAATCAAACTATTCAATGGGATTTACATGCAAATAAATTGTTTAAATTGACAAGTCTATTTCTTTTTTGGGCATAGATGGGAATTTTGGTAAGAAGCACAACACTAACCAAATACCCAAACCGGACCTGAATGAAAACTCTTCCATGATTGTATTGGACCAGAAGTTATACGTGATAGGTAAATATAAACTAAACAATGTTATACTGCTTCGTATAATCAAGTCATCTGAAGAGTTTTCATAAAACGTGTGTTGTTTTACAGGAGGATTGCGCTATAGTGACGACAATCCACTTCCCCGAAGAGATGTTTGGGTTTACTCTCCGGAGCGTGGCTGGCAGAAACTGACGTCACTGAGAACTGCCCGGATGCACCACGCACTCTGCGTGTTTGATGGTTGCATTTACGCCATCGGTGGTCTTGGGAGAAACGGCAGGTAGATCTTTTCTTACTGTAATATGCATGTTGCTTGTTGTACAATTTAAATATTTGTAAACTTTAAGGTTGTTGTACAATTTAAATATTTGTAAACTTTACGGTTGTTGTACAATGTAAATATTTGTAAACTTTAAGGATCAAACTATAGACTTGTATTTTTCTAGGTCTACAAGCATAATCATATTGTCCTTCAATTCAAATTAACCAAAGTCATTTCCTAATGTCTGATTGTATTGTTGAAATATTCCTAGAATTCTGAAGTCAGTGGAGTGTTATAATCCATCCACAAACAGCTGGCATTTCGTCAAGTCTCTGTCGACACCACGCACTGGAGCTTGTGCCGCAGAGCTGGATGGAGAGATATTTGTTGCTGGGGGTTTTGGGTACTCCCCGAATGGAAATTCTACTATCCTTGATAGTGTTGAATGTTACCACGCATGTACTGACAGGTACGTATGTGGACATGGTCAACTGAACTGTGTGTTTGTAGAACTTAAAACAAATTGTTACAAGCACATGATAACTGTCTTTTATGCATTGATCTTTCGTTGCAGATGGGTTGCAAAGGGTAGCCTTAGATATGGTCGTTGTCATGCCACAATGACTTGCATTGAAAATGGTCTGTACCTAAGTGGAGGGTTGGCTTTTGATCAAAATTCATCAGTTGCGTCAAGTGTACAGGATGTTGACTTGTATGATGCAAACACAGATTCCTGGATGTTGCGTACCTACTTGGATAAAGCGCGTCATAGTGCTGCCTCTTTTGCTTCAGGTAGGATATCTAAGGCTTCATGATTCATGATATTTGAATAACTTTTGTTATAATGTGTTGACTAATCAAATTATAAAAAAAATCAAGTCATTTAAAGTACCTGGTAGAGCATTTCTACTCATAGGAATATCAATATAAGTACCTGGCAGTATATTTTACGTTCACTTAATTTTGCTGTTTTCATTTAGGTAATAAATTGTACTTGATTGGAGGATTATCGACCAATCAACGGGAAAATCTGCACGATGATATAGAGTGTTGGGATGTACAGAGGAATGCATGGCTCTCTACTTTTAAGCTGCCAACTGAAGTTCAGTGGATGAAGAGCCTGGCTTAAATCAGAATTTGGAGCCATTAAATCTTAAGCCTGATCTCGTATTTTAAAGACTAAAGAATGTTTCAAGATTTTGTTTTTAAATGTTTTGGTGATTATTACATATAATTGTTTATCTTTAATATTTTAAGTGTCACAAATGTTTAAAGTCTTTCAATTTCAATTTGAGATATTATTATTTATTTATCTTATCTTTATTAAGATTAATAAATCTTTAAGGTCTATTGTTTTTCTATTAATTTATGTCATTTTTTTTTTTATAATTTTAAAAGTTAAACATTCTTATAGTTTAATTGAAATGGCTCTAGAAGGATTGTCCTAAAAAGTTGTAGACAGGTTAAAAAAAATTAGTTTCTCTACCTTACAGAAATGCCATATCGTAAAAGGCATTAAATAGTCGTGAAAATTAAGTTTGATAAGAAGAACACATATGATGGGGAAAATAATGATAAAGAAAAAAAACGTAATAGTGTTCATCAGCGCACGAAGACAAATATTATAACTTCATATAGCATACTTCATATTATTACTTCATATAGCATAATTCATTTAAAAAAAATGTTCCGACCGACTGATTTAAAATGACCTGCATAAAAAAATCTGTTAACCTCCAATAAACTATATTTTTTTTATTATGCACTCCACTTTAAAGATATCGAAAATAGATGTTGAAATTTTCTGAAAAAGAAATCCCATCTACACTACCTATACGAACCCAATTTTTTTTAAAAAATCCTGGATCGGGGTATGGGAAACGAAAATTATTTTTAAAATGAACTTGAGTCACTTGATCATTTTGTTGCAAAGTACTGATCTTAGTGCGCTACACGTTCCTATGGCATCGCAATGGTTTTTTAAAAAATATATTTTAACAAACCAATCCTAATTCAGCGCAATAATTTACACCTGATTAATGGATGACGTTCATATCTTATTTCATTCCCCCCATTACAACCTAAACTTGACTACCAAAATGTAACTCATTTTCTCGAAAATACGTAATTTCTCTTTCAATTCTATCTGCTAGCGTATGTCCTTCTGTGCAATCGAGTGTCATTTTATTCAGTCAAGTTGGCTTTAGATGGCCGTAGGAACCAAGGGGGGCAGCTCTGCTAATTCTGCCAATATATTATTGATATAGAAAACATAGCCTCTTTATACTTGTGACCCCTCAATATTAACGTATGGTGCCCCCCTCTTTTTTTTTTTTTTGCTTGCTATATAAGGATTTATTTAAGGAATAACTGTCTTATTTTTCGAATTCATGAAGATGATCAATGGATTGGCTTGTGTGATAATTTTATGCATAAACGCCTTCGGCGTTTATGCAAATTATCACACAAGCCAATCCATTGATCACTTCATGAATTCGAAAAATCTGACAGTTATTCCTTATATTTACATGCTTTGATTCCGCCAATCCACGGGCTCCAAGCCTGCTTCTCTCTAGGTGTTGTCCCGCCCTGCACATGGTTTTTTTGGAACCGCGCCAAAACATTCATGAGGAAATCAATTACATTTACAATTGGTAATTTTATCTCGGACAAAGACATTGGAAATGTAAATATTTAATTTTAAAATAAATGGTTGTGCCCCCCTGATTTCCTTCCTTTGAGTCTGCTTTAAATGTGTTAAATATGTGTAAGATCCGTCACGAGCACATTAAAGCATGCAGGTATCAAATTCCTATGCTAATAAAATAAAAATTATTTGAGGAAAAATAATTTATTTAATTGAGAAAGTAAGTAAAAGTTAAAATATAATCTGAGTGCTTACATAGGGAATATAATGATCAAGTTTAAAAGACTAATTAATTTGTTCCTTCAAGTATTCCATTTTCAATGATCAGTATGATAGACATATTTGTTCAGGTCAAGTATCTATCAAATTCTTCTAGTTTACAACTGATATATAAATATCTGAAGGACAAGACTCTTCACCTTTTTTCAATGATTTCTAATTATAGAGAGGAAAGAAAACTGTCGAGGAAAATGAAATTGCAAATTCAGAGAAAAACGAAGAAAGAAAACCAGAAGTCACTTAAGTTTTTCTTTACTTTAGCATATATATTTTGCAAACAGAAACCATGGATCATGCTAGAAATTGAGCTCGTATTTGAATTGCAGGCTTTGAAGTCTTTTTTTTTCCAATGTAAATTTACAATTTAAATTCTCGAATTTTTCAGTGTCAAGGATTTGGCACTTCAAGTCTTTAACCCGATGTCGTCCAAATAATATTTTTTACATACTTGACATGCTCATAAACAGATTTATCAATATATTTTCTTTCTAGTAACGCAATAACAACAGTTCATACTTTTAGACACCTTTTACAGATTTTTAGATTAAAATTGTATGCAATCTCTATCATGTAGTATTTACACCTCCCATATACCCAAAATATCAAATGAATTATTCACAATGTCAAAGTTTTGAGATTAGGTACAACTAAACAACAACAATAGCTAAACAAAAACACAAAACACTCAAACCATTGAACGATGCTTATTTTTTCTGCAAAATGGAAAGAAAAAAGTTATCTCAAGTTAGAGGTTGTTTTATTAAAGCATCGCATAACAAAATGAAAAGGCAAGATATCACAACACCTTGACATTGCGAAGATTATCAAATGGTGTATTTAAGATGAAATAAAAAATCATTGTAATTAAATTGTAATATGATATGTTTTAAGTAGACGTGATTCTAGACTTGTACAAAGATGTTTATTTCTCTAATCGTGTAACAAAATTTTTTTTCTTTGAAAATGGGTCAATTTTGTGACTGATATACATGTATTTTTAACAGTCGGACATAGGTTCATCAAATAACGTTACCCTTAATTCTCGAAGAAGAAAAAGATTAAATTTTTCAAATAGCTGCCTCCCCGTTCAAAATCATGTTGTGCCCTCCAAATATTTAAAACTTTTAATCAGTGTACAATATTCAAAAAAGTAAGCAAAGGAAACTCATAGTTTTCAGTATTTTCATTAAAAACCAGCAGATCGTAATATACGAAGATTGCAATTTTAACATGTGAAAACAACCTTAAATAGCACTGTTATTAACAAAATAACCAGTTTTAAAAATATATGCATCGTGTTAAAAGCGAACTAACGTGATCAATAACATTTGAAAATGTATGTCAAGTACCCTTCAAGTTCTTAAAGTTTAAAACAGCCAGGATCCAATTCCGCAGCCAGGAAGTCTTATATAAAATCTTCACTGACAATAATTTCTCATTCAAGTGGAGAGCGTCTAAGACATCTAAAATTTACAATTCAAAGAAAAACATTGAAAATCTTTAATTTTGTGAAAGAATCCTATTCACCTCCTACGAAAGTCTTCTTATTCTGTGGTATATTTTTATGCAGTTATAATTAGAATTATCTATACCTCTTGATGCAATGTAAAATTGAAATCTACTGTGTATTACTTGATTTGGAATAATTTTTTAAAGGAATACTTAACGTTTTAAGATAAGATATATGTGATATTTGTTCATCTTTTTCCTTCAGGAAAAGTCTTGGAATTGTATATTAAAAAAAGAGATAAGCATAATATTTACATCTTTATGTAATATACATGTACTTCTCTCAATGTAAAAAAAGCCCAATTATACAGAAAATCCTTAAAAACAAGGAAGCCATAAAAAAAATTCAAAGATAAATTTATTTCAATGGTAAATAAGATAGTTTTAAGGGATGAAGGCATGGTGAACAGGGTGAAGGTCACGAATACTGACCAATCTAAAATAAAAATCTAAAAATAAATCAAAACTGTGAACAGGGCATGAACACGGACCTTAAGGTAATTCTAAAGGTGGGATTAAGTGCCTAGGAGGAGTAGACATTCCCTGTTGACCAGTCACACCCGCCGTGAGCCCTATGTTTTGATCAGTAGACGGAACATTCCTTATTCAAATTCAGTATAAAAACAAAGGCATAACAATTGGCATGAAACAAGTCATTTAGATAGATTATATATTTTCTAACAAGGTTATCATAATAAAAAACCAATTTTTTTTTTAATCCTGTAACATCACTTTATCTGTCAGTAGCCTGCCTCGGTACAGTGTATAAAAAAGTAAAAAGTTATCGTACTCAGAACATGCTCTTGAGTATCGAATATTGAGAAAAGTTGACGACGGAAAATTAAGATTATCTCGTTTGTCATAAAGTAAAGCTGTAAATTTGCCCTTACAATTTATCTTCTCAGTAAAACATTCACATTGAAACAGACGTGGCGGACTCTATCATGGTGTCTTTGCATTCATGTGCAGTGGGATATATTGAATCGACATACGAACGAAAGTAATAGTAGTCTTTTTGTCGATTCAAAAGCCACATTTTTAGCTCTACTGGTCAGAGACCAGAAGAGCTTATGCGATAGTAATGCGTCCGTCGTCCGTCCGTCTGTCTGTCTGTCTGTTTGTAAACAATTTTTCAAAATGCTACTCCTCCTACAGTTTTGGTCTGATTTCAATATAACTTGGCATACAAGTAGACTAAACTAAGATACATAATTCTGTGTATCGGTTTTTGATTTCGATGAACGGTGTTGCCGTGGTTACTAAAAATAGAAATTTCTGTGAAATTCTTTCAAAATGCTACTCCTCCTACAGTTTTGGTCTGATTTCAATATACCTTGACACACAAGTAGACTACACTAAGATACATAATTCTGTGTATCGGTTTTTGATTTTGATGAACGGTGTTGCCGTTGTTACTAAAAATAGAAATTTCTGTGAAATTCTTTCAAAATGCAACTCCTCCTACAGTTTTGGTCTGATTTCAATATAACTTGGCATACCAGTAGACTTCAATAAGATACATAATTCTATGTATTGGTTTTTGATTTCGATGAACGGTGTTGCCGTGGTTACTAAAAATAGAAATTTCTGTGAAATTCTTTCAAAATGCTACTCCTCCTACAGTTTTGGTCTGATTATATAACTTGACACACAAGTAGACTACACTAAGATACATGATTCTTTTTATCGGTTTTTGATTTCGATGAGCTGTATTGCCGTTGTTACTAAAAATAGAAATTTCTGTGAAATTCTTTCAAACTGCTACTCCTCCTACAGTTTTGGTCTGATTTCAGTATAACCTGGCACACAAGTAGACTACACTCAGATACGTAATTCTATATATCAGTTTTTGATTTCGATGAACGCTGTTGCCGTGGTTACTAAAAGTAGAAATTTCTGTTAAATACTCTCAAAATGCTACTCCAAATACAGTTTAAGTCTGATTATAATATAATGTGGCATGCAAGTAGACTACACTAAGAACATAAAGAGACTTAATCAAGGATGATTATTTTTTTATTGCTGTGGTAATGTTTCAATTCCCAACTGCTTAAGAACTTTTCTCTTCCTTTGCTATAAGTACAAACCAGTAGAGCTTCAGTCTCGACAGAGACTTCTGGTTTTCTTATTCTCACGTATAGAAGTTTTTGAATAAATTCTACTTCCTTGGAATAAAAAACATCAGCTAATTAAGGAACACAAAATCAGTTGATTGGAAGACGTGTCTCCGAAGACTAAATGTTATCAATTATCAACCCCAGCATCCTTTTAATACCAACTTCAGAGTGCTTGTGTTTAGAATCAGAATCCGAGAAACTGTTGTTCTCCGAAATAAAAAAAATGTTGACTTATCTCGTTTGAAGATGAATCTTTAAAATATAGTTTTAAGAATTAATGATCGGGCTGCAATGGTTTTAAATGCGTCTGCTTAATAACATAAAACATTCAAAAAGACAGACCCCGTTTAAAACAAGGGAAATATGATTATTTGACTTTGAAATAGACTATTGGAAATGGATGTGTTTTTCATTTTTTTCATAGTTTTATACACAACCTACGCTTTCTCTTTGGTAATGAACATTTTGTTAAATTATGAAAAAGTTCCGATGCGGCTTTAAATATCCCATTTTAAAATGAAGTTTTATTATGCAGGTTTTTTTTCAAAGCAAACATGGTAATTTTAGAAAATCAAGATATAAGACAATTTTTTAAGGAAACATGGTAACCTAACGACCAAACTCTATAACAAACATGATGACTTTAACTTTTCTATCGTCATCTTCCCTTACTTATGCAGCAATATATCTTCATCGCCTTCATACGGGGTTTATATCTCTCAGTTAATTCGATACGCAAGAGCATATTCTGCGTTTGTACAATTTCTAAAACAAGGTAAATTATCGACAAACAAGTTGATGAAACAAAAAATATCAGCAGTCTCATTTAAGGACATCATTTCGTAAGTTCTATGGTCGTTACAATGACCTTGTCAGCATATACAATTTATCATTGAGTCAATTGTTGACTGACGTTTTTCATACTGAATTGACGACGGATTTTTCCGTTATTTCCCGATCATGACAAGGAGCACCTTGCGGGTGTGACCGGTCGGCAGGAGATGTTCACTCCCCCATGGCACCTGATCCCATCTCCAATGTTTTGGAGGTCCATGTTTGCTCTGCTCTTCTTTTGTATTATTTTATGGATTTTTTATCTTGAATAAATTCTGTTCGTTATCTGCATATGTCTCATTGCCAAAAGTAGACTAGATAAAATGATTGAGAAAAATTCTATCAATTATTGTCGAGTAGCAAATTCGGCATTGAATGTTGCATAAAGGAAATATCACGCACAGGCATTTACTGAAATTTGCAAGGGAGTTTCTCTAAAGAATTTAACAAATATCTTTCAAAATATGGTTTAAGTAGGAGATCCGATATCACACAATGTATATCAACATTCAAAAATATTCAAAAGGCATTAAATGATTTGTTTTCTAAATGATCATATCTATTTTTGTGCTAATATGCAATATAATTAAATTGTTACATGATACCTTTCGAGCAGCGGTGATGTTAAAAGTGGTGCAGGTCTTGTACAAGGATGTTAATTACCAAAGTGGGACATGGAAACCAGTCCTTCGCATGAGATCGTTAATATACCGAGGTCTCGTGTCCCATTGGGTGCTGGCACGAAAAAAAAGAAACACCACTACTCAAAGGCCATTAGAGCCGAGTAGTGGGGTCTCAATATGAATGACAAATTCTCGATTGTTATTTTGAAACATAACGTTATAAGGTGTAGGACTAAAACAAGACAAATTGAAAAGTATTATTTTGATAAATTTAAGTGGGAAGTAGTTTTAAAACCTAAGACAAATATATTTCTTCCTGGACCCAAATTAGAATTTAAAAAGATGTGCAATCAGGAAAAAATTGTGGCTTTTAATCAAACAATAAATAGAACACTGATATTTATGCGTCTGTGATGGTATGTGAAGGTATTGATACTGGACAGGGAATGCACTATATCGTGGAAACGAGCTACTTTATTATTGACCCTTTACTAGATTACTGAAATGTTTCTTGTTTTTGAAAAAAAGTTTCCGTAACACTGACCCAGAAAAAAATCTTTAATTAGACTTTTAGAATTTTTAAGAGTACATTCAAAACTTGGAAAAAAAGAAAATAAATAAAAAAAATAACTTATAACAAGTAGCGTATAGAATTTTGGAAAATCGTTTGAATAAAATTTTTGAGTTTCAAATTTGCAACTTGTGATGTCAGATGTTTCAGGAAGGTTAATAAAAAGACAAAAAAAGTAAATATTTTTGAAATAATGCAAATGTTTAATGATTTTTTAAAAATCGTTTGAATAATGTTATTGAGTGTTTAATTTTGCAACTTGTGATTTCAAGTTTTCAGGAAGGTAAATAAAACGGTAATTGGACACGGTTTGTTCTTCCTTGAACGTATTAATTAGAATCAGTTTTCAGAAAGTAGACCAAGGTGTGAACGATCGGGAAGAAAAATGAATAGAAAAAGAATTTTGTAGATATAAAGGTAAGCATTTCACAAACAATATCCTTGTTTATAACCTGTTTATACTTGATATATTGTGCATTGATTCTGATGGTAAAATTTCAAAGTATTAAATATAAAGAGGTTTATTTAAAATTCAACATATAATGTGCCTGAAATTTAATTTGTTTGTATATTTTATTTTGTAAATTTTTGAGGTAAGATATATAGAAAATAAATAAACAAATAAAGAGACTGGCATGAATAAGGATTTGCGTCATCTCTGTCCTAACCTTTCATCCTTTTGGCGCATGCATAAGAAAACCCAGAATCAAAACACAATGAAAACAACTGTATTCATAAGAAGCTCATGTTTCTTTTAGTATATTGTTCTTACTGTTTTGAACAACTCTTGAAAGAAGAATAAATAAATACGAGGGAGTAAAGTGTAGGAGGTAAATTAAAAGGGAAATACGTAATACAATTGATACCGGTAGATATAGTATGAAGGTTTCATGTACTATAGTGATGAAAGCAGGTACTCGAGTTGCTTGACCAGTTATGCATGCGACCTATTGTATTTGTTTTGAATGCATGTAAGTAAACTCTACAACTTCTTAGTCACTCTAACCAGTAAAAATACTATTACGTCACTGGCCAATAGAATGTGTGGGTTATTTATATCTACCTATTCCAAATACTGACAGTATACTACTTAGTGTAGGAAGTACTTATCTCTTGCGATTTGTAAGTGTTCAACTGATGAATGAGGAAACTTCAGGATGTGTAAATAGTACAAACATAGAGTGAAAGAAACGTAAGTAAGATTAACTTTGATATGTAAATTGTTATATTTTATGTTTTATTTATGCATAATATAAATCTATGTGCGTATTATTCAATCATTTATTCACTTTATCATTTCTTTTTAAATTATTAAATGTTAAAAATCGCTTTGGATTTAATTATTGTTAATTAATTTTTTAAACATGAAATTTAGAGATACGTTAACAGTAATCGAGCTAAAAAGTCTATTGAAACAATACGTATTGGGAGCCAGAGCAGACACGGACCTCTAAAACATCAGAGGTAGGATCAGATGTCATGGAGGAGTTAGCATCCCCAGGCAAACGGTCACACCCACCGTGTGGTCCTCGTCATGGTTGGGCAAACAGAAAAATCCTTCAACAATTCGGTGTATAAATAGCCTGACAATTTGCATGAAAAATACCAGTTAGCATCTGACTTAATAAAACATTCTATTTGCTGATAAAATCATTTTATCGACCACAAACTATTCCAAAATTTTGATTTTAAACAAGACTCTTGATTTCCGTATGTCATGAACTTTTTTGTCAAAAGCTTGTCTCGTTACAAAACAATTTAGTTCTTAGAGCATGCTCTGGCATATCAAACCAATTGGGGGAAATACACTAGGTGACAAGGGTATTTCCCTACATAAATAAAAGAATTTAAAATATAGAAAAGTTAGAAGAAAGATAAAACGGTATAAAACATATTCATGTTAAAATATAAAATCTGCAAAAGGTATTCTTGTATGATCTACATGTGTGTCTGAATTACATCAATTTCTTTTTATTTCTTCAAGACCCACTCACACGTGTTTGGAAAAAAATTGAACAACTTAAAAGTTTGTCCGATTTCTTGCCGATCTATAAAAAAAAACCTCTAAAATTTCATTACATTCCTGTGTGTGCAAAGTTTGTTTACTAAAAGTCTGGGTAAAGAAAAATATTCAAATCTTCTTTTTCACATTCACCGCTAAATACAGATTTAGACACACACTGATGCTTGAACCCTAGTCAGGAGACATACTAAAATGTTTCAAAAATTTATAGAGCGGACTTATTTCACCTCGAGATAAAGCATACGAAACAGTTACTTATTTGCTTGGTTTCTAAAATAAACATTTAAAAGATTTTGCGACTTTCAGAAATATGACACAGCAATATTAAATATTGTCTGAAATTTAACGTATTGTAAATGAATGTAGTTGTTCGGGTTTACTAATGGTTTTCCCAGTTTAGGGTGAATCCATAGTGAAACCTCGGTCTCTGAATTTCTTTATCTTAACAGTTTTGTGGCTGGCGAAATTAAATATATCAGAAAAGTTAGTATGTTATTTTCTTACCTTTATCTATTAGAGCAGTCAATAATAATCATAGCTAAATATGAATTTAAAAATTTACTGACAATCAAGCTTATATGTTTTATATTGTGCAAAGATATAAAATCTTAAATAATATACAGTGAAACATTTGCTTTATTTTTTTTTGTATGGTTTAAGACTTTTAAATTCGATGAATAAACCAGTTCAGAAATAAGGTCGAAAACTTTCCAAAAATGACTGTGTTTATATTTATTGATCAATTAGCTTTTCAAAGTGGTTTTTAGCTAGTTAAACGTCCCATTGAAAATCTTTCACTCACATTAAAATAAATCCAACACCACTTGCCTTTGGAGGGCTGCAGATTTATTATACTCGGCACTCGGGAGCCATTGGACAATGAGGGATCTTCCTCCTGCCACAATGGCCTGGGTTTATATGGGCTCATTTGAAGGACAGCCCCCCCCCCCTCCTTAAAACGTGATTCACTTATGAGTGATTGAATCCATCACACACACAAAATAAAATAAAATAAAAAAGACACTAAAGAATATTAAAGATTCCGGTGCTTGTGTACTTTTTCATTTCTTTAAAAACAAACAAACAAACAAAATGTGTTCCTATGATATCACTCAGACCCATTTGTTTTATCTCTCGTAAAATAAAAAAAAGCTCCTGGTGAGAAAACTATTTCTTGCTTTATGTTTTTGAAGTCAGATGCTAGGCTAGTGCAAGGATGTTAACATGTAATGATGTATATCGAAAACAGTTTGTTTAGAACATACAAAAGATCCCATTTCTTTCTTCCCCCTTTCTCCCTCTGTCATGTTAAGAAAGAAAATGAAATTCTAAAATATTCAAACAATTACGCGATTGCTGGGAGCAAAATTCATATAAAGTTTGCTGAAGTACTTGCACGTAAATGGGGAGACATTTTAAAAGGAAGGCTTAAAACAAATATATTTGTTCCTGGATCCGAATGTATTATAAGAAACAGAGCAACTTACTAAACTAATCAGAAATGATCTTCATGGACTTTATCAGCAATGAAAATAACTCGAATTTTATTTCTGTCCCAGTGAATTTCTTTAAAGGAATTAAAATGGAAATAATTTACTGTATTACACGTTGGTACAGTGAATTATAAGAAATTCAACAAATGTTCTGGACATTATTTTTCGAAACAATAAATGTAAGTATATCTGTTGTTAAAAATATTTTTTTTTAAAAAAAGAAAGAAAGAAATACTATTTAAAAGTAATGTTCATTTAAATTAGAGTTTAACTATGAAATTAATTATGATCAAAAGAATAAGAAAACTAATTTAAAGTAGCCATACACATCTTTGCCTGTCTGAAGAACAAGAACCTCGAAATAAAAGAAAACAAGGAAGTTTTATTCGTTGTTAACGTACATGAATGAAACTGACAATAATAATACAAAAAAAAAAAAAAAAAAAAAAACAATGTTTTTTGTTATACCCTTTATTTTAAATAATTCTTTTCTCTTCACTTCTGAAAGAAAAAAAAAGCATTTAATTGACATGAAACATTTTATAAATTTTTATTCAGATTTAGTAATCAGGTGATTCTTACGTAATTTTGCTGCCGGTTTGTTTATGTGAAAAACTACTGATCCATTTTTAACCCAATAATACACACTTTTACGTCATAAACCAATCAAAAGGCAAGTTATTTTTATTCCTCTCGTGGTATATAGGAAGTAATTCCCGTGTTTTAAAGTTAGAGAATATGAATGAATGAACTTAGTATTCATTTTTCAGGACGGGATGAAAGACGTGGATTTGTAAATATGTAAGGAAAGATGTATAATTATTGCTGTGTATTTATAAATGGTAAGATTATATGTTTTTACTTTTTTAATTATATGTACTCAGATAAAAAAAAATAATTTAGATCATATTTTTTTCAAGGACTAAAATTATTAACAAAAACATACATTCTACTTATATTAAAATGTACTTGTCCCGAAAACAATTTAACGAAAACAATTTAAAGATATTGATACTTTAGTTTCAACCAATCAGAGCAAAGCGCACGTGCATGCGCGTAAGATCTTGCAATTTTGACCATGTCATTTTGGCCATACTACTACTATATTCATGCATTGTGGGTTTCAAAAAATTCCATCAAGAAAAAGAAAAGTTACGGCTTCATCCATTATCTTGGTAATTTCACATGTTGCACGTGCAAGCTCTTGCCAGCACACGCGCATGTACGTGCTTTCATGAAAATTATTATATATCATGCTGTAGATCTTCATATTGTGTGACTAAGTTCAAAATTTCAAAGGATTATGACGAAAAACAAGA